>NC_056748.1:250837541-251166707 GCF_019279795.1 Protopterus annectens | reverse complement strand
CACTGAATAATGCAATTCTGCTACAAACCAAACCTCGCAGTGTGATATGCATCTGAATCTCAGCTAACTATCAAGCAACAAGAAAGCAGGGGGAGGGGGTCACACGCTATTGACTCAGTAGCTTGATTAAGTTCATCTATAATGATACACTGTCAGTCATGTGCTTCATCTCTGGTTTCATCAGCAAAGGTAAACCAAGTACCATTAGATATTACAAGTCTAATAGGAAAAGAAAAGACAGCTTCCCAAGAGGCAGTCCTGGTTTGTTTTGTATTTTACTAACAACCTGTTCCTGCTATATCAGATAAACTGAGGATTTCATCAAACCAAATACCAGTGATGACACTCTACCGTAAGTATGAATTTCATGTGGGTGGCTGTTTGTCCCATAAAACTTATTTCTGAAAGTAACTGCAACTGTTCATAATACGAACAAACACGATCATCCAGTGGTGTTTGCAAGGTTGATGCCTTTTGTTTCCCCATACCTATTTTTATTTTTAATGACATAGACCAAATACGGCACACATTAGAGATACAATTTCCAAAGGATAAGGTGAAGTACAGATAAGAAATGAGTGTGATCATCATATCATTCATCAAGCTGAGTTTTATTGACCTGGCATTTGGTAGCCCCAGTCCATTAGTCAAGATTTTTTTTTTGCCACTTTACCCCCACTACCTGCTAGTTATTAGCCACACCCCATGTCCTATTCACCCATTCATTTTCTCATCACTGAAAATGAGGGTTGACTAAGAAAGGTCCTCATTAAGGTAGCCATCATGGTAATTCATTTTATTTAATCCCTACATCCTGCTCCCCTTCCAACAAGATCCCATGCATGGGATGCAGAAAGGTGTTAACATCAGCAGAAGGCCTCAGCCCCCACCAAGGAGGCACTGCTTGGCTGTTTCCCTGGTCTTAACCAGGGAAATCAGAACTTGTGCATCTGCCCCTGGGTAAATGCACACTCCACTCTCACCTGAGAAAGGGAAGCTGTCCCACAACACTCTCTCTCTCTGTCTCCATCCGAGTCCTCCAAAATCGTGTTTGCTAATAAAAATTTAATCACCTGGGTTGAATTTACAGTTGTATTGCTCTGCACAGTGGAGCTGGGTTATTTATTAGTAGACAACAGATGGATTATAATCCAGAAATGATTTTGCCAAGTACCACCATAGCCTTTCTTTAGAGGTAGTACTCGCTATGGAACTGGAATACAAAAGAATATGTTTGTGGCTTTCTTTACTTCTGCCATAAAGCACAGTTTTCATTTCTTATGAAATGTTGGCCAGCAGTATTTTTGTTGATCAATGTTTGTGTAACTTGATCAGTGAAGCAAATCTTAATGAAATTCAATTCCATGAAAGTACAATATCAGTATTACTTACAATATGAAAGATGCCACTTCACAATATAGACATACATATTATGAATGAACGCATATTCGCTGAGAATAATTCAGAAATTTGTAAACACAGATATAATCACTCAAGCTAAAGTACCTTCTAAAGAAAATGCATGATAATGCTTCCCAGTTATTCTATTTGTATGTAGTAGGCGTAGAGGTCCTACGATGCAAGTTTTGTTAAAATCATTATGCTTATTATGAGCAAAAGCTCCACATTATTTAGATAATTATGTTATAGTTCTGTTAAATACATGTTTGTTTAATACTCTGGGCTCCATATCAAAGAGGCATAAAGCCTTTACTGAGACCTAGACAACTTGTGTTTGATTAGCAGCTTAGTCATTGGAGAAGTAGGGAAGGGCTGGGTGGGCTTGTATGGCTTATGTAAGCTTGCTTATCCTAGGGGCAGGGAAACAGGAAAAGCAGGTACTTGGGCACACTACTGTGATGATCCCTGCTGGATACTGGGGTTGAGTGGGTGGCATTATCTATAGGGGAGTTGGGCATGTACTGAGTCAAACCCAGATGTGTGAGTGATTCACCACAACGTCCATTGCACCCCCCCATGCATTACTTATATATGCAGGGAGAGGCGTTAG
The DNA here is from genome assembly GCF_019279795.1 of Protopterus annectens. Taxonomy (NCBI): domain Eukaryota; kingdom Metazoa; phylum Chordata; order Ceratodontiformes; family Protopteridae; genus Protopterus; species Protopterus annectens. The sequence continues at coordinate 251,164,696 of NC_056748.1, read as the reverse complement.
GCTGTAATGGACAAAACACTCCTTTGGCAGCAGTGTGACACCTTTGCTGTATACCTTAATGTTCTCACTGGCCTGAATATGGCTGGAGAGAGTCCAGGACAAGGCAGGCAAGTTCAGTAGTCTCTGTGGATGAAAGAAAGCCACTGGAAACAGCTGTGGGGGAGGCAAAAATGTTTTTTTAGAATTTAACCTATCATTTTTTTTACATCATGCAGTAGTGTAACTATGTATTTTAAAAATAAAATTATTTGTATATCTTTTACTTTTTCTGCAGGAGTGGAAAAGCATTGTAGTGTCAAGAGACTTTTCCTTCTGCACTCACATTATTTTGTCAGAAAACATTGTGCAGCTTTGTGTCAAAGTAAACAATATCTGATTGTAGAAATATAGTCTACATACATGTTTTAAAAAATTTGAAATAATCAAAAGCTTTTTTCTTTTTTTTTTTCTTTGAGAAGCTTACTCAGATCTGTTACGGCATCTGTTCAAAACTGAACTCCAGGAAAAATACAATCATTCCTACATCTCAGATGCTGAACCATACGACTTTTTTACCAAGTTTTGGATAGGTTTTTTCATAAAGTAGTTTATATACGAATAATAAGGTTATACTGCCAGACCCATTGTGGAAATGATTTAAAGCTTACAGCTTAAATAAGGTTTACTGAAACAGCAGAAAATGAGATACAACTATTTCTTTTTTACTCTGCTGGATAACTATGTAAGTCAATAACATGTCAAAATATTTAAAATTAACCATAAAAAGGTACAGCAGAGTCATCCTTACCAAAATAAATCATGCTTGCATATAGCAATCTACAGAGATCATACTCTGGAAGACTAATAGTGCTCCGGCCCAGCACCTGCAGGGTTGGTAATAATTTACTTTATCCTTGCTTGCTTCTAGGCAGGTTCTTTAGTTGATGAATGGCCCAATTAAACATCTGTTAATCACAAGATCATTTCATCTTGAAGTGAAATACTTGTTTCACACAAGTTGATTCTAACTCTGATAACATCTGACGTTTGCTCATTCATTGCAGAGTATGTGTCATAGATTCATGTCAACCATGACTCTCAACCCCCCCCCCCCCCCCACACACGCACAGTATTTTCTGGAGGATAGTGTTTTTGCATGTATGCATTTATGTGCATGCTATGTTTAATTGTGTGTGTGTGTGTGTGTGTGTGTGTGTGTGTGTGTGTGTGTGTGTGTGTGTGTGTGTGTGTGTGTGTGTGTCTTTAGATGTGCACGCGCACACATGCTGGATAGTGCCTACCCCCACTCATCCAACCTTCCCATAACCTCAGGCTCCTGAACTTTCCTGTACATTTTAGGCCTTGATAATAAAGCAACATCTGCAAAACTTAGAAGTACTTTACTAGATTTAATTGAGTAAATTGAAGCAAGCTGTGGTAAGGGGTTGATCTATGATCCAGGGTTGAGGGCCTAGAAGGGAGACAACAGATTTACTGCAAAGACAGTGGGCGGCCTTTTGTTCTGGACCTGGTTCATGTGAAGTTTGAGGTCATGCAGGATTAGAATATCTCCAGGAACAAATAGAATAATTTGACTGAAATATAAGACAAACTGTGCCAGCGTATGGCAGAAAAGCAGGTGTGATTTATTGCCTTTAGCGCCCATATATTTTGCTTATATAGTATCTGCCACGATGGATTTGAATTTATGCATTATTAAGTGAACAAGAAATGGCTGCATGCTCTTGACACTACCGTAGGATGTGGAGTACTTAAAAATTCCTTGAATATAATTAAATTAGAGTAACAATTTGCTAGGCTTTGACTAAAACAAAATGTGAGCAAAATTTAGGAACGGCCATATGAAGAATTTGTTTGCATGTTTCATATTTAAGATAGGTACCTTCTCTTTATGACAAAGACATTCTTTCTTTGACTAGTGCAATGAGGATTAAAGCCATGGAATTATAGAATGATTTGTTATATCAAAGTTTAGAAGTACATGGATTTGTCGATGCAACTGTAAATGCAATTTTGTAGACATCAAAAAGTTGGAGTTCTTTATTTTAGAAATAATATTTAGTAACCTTTTATCTGAAACAACATAACTTCCAAAATATAAACAACTTGTTAACTTGAAATAGATTAATAATGAGATGATGTCATGAATCTTAACAAACATAAGCTGATATTTTGATGGTGTTTTTACATCTGCTTGCATTTAATTTGACAGTGTTATTCTAAATTGCACCAAGGATCTCAGCTGCTCTTGAAAACAGACATCTGTGCCTAGTGGACCATGTCAAGTTACAAAAATAAATACATTGCTACTGTTATCACAGACAGTTAATATGCATTATAAAAATGAAAAAATTAACATGATAAAATTCCTGCCTCAATAATTACATATTTTATTATTAATATACATTCCATGATTAAAGGATGACTGTGGCAAACTGGGTATGTTTTTCTGAAAGTACCAGATATTTAATTGGTATAATAAATCTGCACAGGCTATAATGTTAGAATTTGGGAATCTTATTAAATACAGGTATATGTGGTGCTATAGGTTTTACTCTTTCATTCCTGCACAGACAGCTTTTATACATGATTGAAAAAATAAAAACAGTATAAGTGCAATGAGTACAGCTCTTTTCTTGCTATGAAATTACTGAATACTCTTCCTAGCAAAAATACATTATTAGGTAATATAGGTACGGTAAGCAAAAAGAAATACCTGAACATATTGCACTGAAGGTTTTGCAAAATAATGTAATACTTGTTCCATTGTTATATTTCCAAATCCATACTTAGCTTGCAAAAAATAGCTAATGTGTTAAATGCTATATGGAGTAATTCAGGCAACAGTTTATTTCATGTTTTTTGCTACAAGAAAGTGCAACAATAAACAAGATATTTGTTAGACACTGTAATTAAATAGTAATAATAAAAAACTTTGTCTAAACTATTCATAATAAGTTTGGTTTGGACCTGTATGCTCTGTTCCCATGACTGCTAGAAGTCTTTGCTGTACCATCTCACATGCAAACATACTTGCAAGACATACATGTAGGTATATGCATGCACACTCACACAGGCTCGTATGCATACACACAGGGCCACATGCACACAGACAGACTGACAGGGAGACACACACACACACACACACACACACACACACACACTTTTAACATTTTACTGAAAATCAAGCTTGATATTTTTGCAACTACAGAACATTTATATAAGCTTCATGCTGTAAGAACATACCATTTGGTCTGGCAGACATTTGTATTTTTTCCATTTGCTGGAGCTATTCAGTAAGGTAATCTGAAACACACAGCTGACATATCCTGCATGTTGAGGTCTAAGGAAAATATTGCATCTATGATGAGTGAATAAAATTCATATGCCTCCACTTTAAGGATGACTGAATAAAATTCATATGTTTCCCCTTTAAAGAAATTCAGGATATTTATTAGAAATAAACAAAGGCATGATCAAGTTTCCACAGAGACACATTCTCTTTCTCTGAAATACATTCACGCCAATATTCATAACACTCAAAGTTAACAATTACAAATCAACATGCATAACTGCAGTGCATTTGCTGTTATACATTTAGAATGTACTTGGACCTTATGCTTCTGAAAGCAGAACCTGTTCTTCATATCTATAACGCAGTGGGGATTTTTAGTTCTAGGTCTCATAAATAACATAATTCAGATTTTAAAACACCTTTAATGAACACTGACTCGGCATGCAGCACTTAATAAAAATTGACTAAACTCGTTTTCTGCTTGACAGCCTACCAGCAGAGAATATGCCCTACAAGTAAATGATTAAGAGGCAGAAATCCATGCTGGACTGCTATTAAACACTTCAAAGATTTTCAGAGTCAGATAAAATGAAAAGCAAATGTGTTCCACTGCCTCTTGAATAACGCAAATGTTTTAGCAGGTGCAAGCAATGAAACCCTCTGCAGTGACAGCACTTTGGGGTCTGCAAAAGTGCACCCCCTTGAATTATGGGAACATTTGGCTTAATTCAAGAAACTACATGGCTTTAGTGGTGGAAAGATATATGTCCTCAATACCCATCTACATATGACACACACAAGGAAAATATTATGATGTCCTTTCATCTATCAGACCAACCTTTTTTTGTTAACAGTACTACTATGCCATTAAAAGAAATATGCAACGTAAATAGATATTTAACATTATGACATACTGGTAGTATGAAGGATGACTTCTGATGGTTTAATGAATATTTTCAAATATGATAGTAACCTCACACTTTATCATATCAGCATTAAAAAGGCAAATATATGTGTCTACATGTTCAGTGTAAATTTTAGATTTAAGCACAGCAAGTTTGTTTTTCCTGTGTTTTTATTCTCACCTTTTTTTCTCTAGAGAGCAGTCATGAAGCTCGTGAAGCATATTTTCTATGTACTATCCTTCTTATATCATGACTTAATTTGTACAGCCTAGCTAAATATCTTATATTTGAGTAATCTGTGAAAAAATAGAATTAAATTGCAGATGTTCAGTAAGAGAACTGTCAATGTAATGTTACAAAAGCCAAAGCCATTTGTAAGATACTTCAGGAACCTCTCTTTTAGCTACTGCATAGAGATCTAATGGATCTGTAAATATTTATTAAGGGAAGTGTTACACTAAATTTTCAAATATAAATGTTTTTATCAGTGATGTAAACAAGCCATGTATTTATTTTAGTATTATTATTTAAAATGCTATTTAAAGGATACATTAACACTTGCATAATAATTGCCATGTTCCACCCACAGGATGATTTGAAGTTAGCATTTTGTTCCTGTTACTTGTCTAGATCTGGGACACTTTGTTACAAAACTGCACTGCTTTGAAACAGAGGATGCTGGGAATACAGAAGCATACATCTCAATACTGTAACTTCAGCATGGCACTCACCTTTCTTAATGCTTTATACTAGGTACTCAGCAGAGCACTCTACATTCTTTTTGACATTACTAGCATTAATATAGGTATAGTTTCATCCTCCATGTAAAAGTTAGGAAGTTGACAATGAACACACAGAGTGTTCTAATATTAATTACAACAGATTATAATTTAGATGGATTGAGTAATGCAATGGACAACCTAATTGTGAGTATGTCTTCATGTTATACATTTCCAGCAGGCACAGACAGTTATTGTGTTGTCATTTTAGAATGCTTCCCATCTGATGAGAAAACTTATTTTGCATGGGCAGCATTACCTTTGGTAAGGTTATTTTCTATTTTTGGTTTGGATCTGATGAGAAAAAAGTGAACCTACAAACCTCATATGTGATTTTAAAGTAGTAACTGATATGAAATATTTACCACTGCAGTACATTTTCATACAGAAGGAAAAGAGCTTGGTGGCCTTTATTTGTTCATTAATATATATTTTTTTATTTGTAAATATGCACATTATACAGTCTATTAAAGAGGCTGTTTTGCTACTTTGCATATAATCTGTTTTTAGTCTTAAGAATAAATGTAAAACCCATTGTAGCAGTTATTATGTCTACATGCAAGAATGCAGCTGATTCAAATCTAAAATACTTCCATTTTGTCAAGTATACACTTCAGCTATATGTAGCCATGAATCTGAAACAGCAGCAGCAGAAGGCAGATGCATGTGTCTGTTTTAATGTGAAAGAGTGAGAGCAGGAATGTATTTATTTATTTTATTATTTTTTATTTTACACTTGTTTACCAGGAAAGTCCGACTGGACACAGGCCCTTTTTCAGCGGAGGCCCGGGGAGAAAAGCTCCAAGAGTAACAAATACATACACTAGAGAAACAAATACAGCCATGTGAGAAGCAAGGGCATACAAGATAGTGGTTTCACACACAACAAGTAGAGCAACAGTAATTTACACAAAAAATGGTTGTTTTACATTTAGTGGGTACATCGAAATTATTATGTACAGTTAAAGTGAAACTACTGGATCATGCTAGTAGAGTAAGAGTAATGATAATAGAGTAAAAAAGAGGAATAGGTTATCCAGGGGAGTTGCAGGTACAGCGCCAGGTTCTAGTAAGTTGCGTTTTTAGAAGTTTTTAAATTGACGTGTTGAGCAGTTAGTTACTAGTGAGTTAGGCAGATTTAAATGTAGGTAAAGATAAATTTAAATGCTAAAATATTACTGGTTGGCTCAGGAGCCCATAAGCAGTTATAGACAAGCATAAGTCCTAATGGTCTTGCCATATAAGTAATATTCCCTAATAACTGGTCTACTTGCCTTCTTACCCTGCATTACAACTTAATTCATTGTTTAGCAACTCTGATGTGGATGATATTATTCTTCAAATTGCTATAACAATTATCCATGTGTATGCAGATATGATTATGTTGTGTTTCCACACTATCATCAATATAACTTATTACAGAGATCTCTACTAATGCCTCATTTTTCAAACATACATACGCCTAGAACAAGTCAGAGCCAAGCATATGATAACATATTGAATGCAGGTTTAGTGAAGCCAGGCTTGTGTTATAGCTTAAATGAAACAAACAGGTGGCAAGACTAAAGACTACATGCTACATACAAATGGAGGAGACAAGACGTAAAATCACAGCAAGGTTTATTTCTGATACAAGAAGTAGCAGATTAAATGAATAACATATTTTGATTTTTTACAAGAGGTTTTATATGATTAAAAGTTTTTTAGTATTTTTAATATTAACTTAGGACATACAGTATTTTATAGCTTTTTAAATATTTATCAATATTCACAATTAATTCTTTTGTTACTATTTGTTTATATTCAACAATTTATTTGTTAGTTAGAATTACAGTTTTCGAGATTGCATTATTTGTTCTGGACTATTTAACACTACGAAATTTCATATTTTTGAAATATAATGGCATTTGGTAATTTAAGGATGAGCATGGTCCTTTAAGGAATGATTTACTGAGGTTATTTTCTAATTTGTGGCATTTCAATTGATAGTAGTATTTAAACACTAGTAACTGACTATGTAACTTCATTCTGATGAAGTCCTGATTATTTGAGGACAAACACACTTAATATACTACTACTTGTATTGGAAATAAACTTTACTGTGATTTTATGCCTTGTTTCCTCCATTTGTGTGTAGCATGCAGTCTTTAGCCTTGACACCTGTTTGTTTGTTTTATTAGATCAATTTTGGTGGCTTTGTCTGTTTATTAAGTTTCTAGCTTAAATTACCTTACAGGAGAAATTTATCAAGCATTATACCACTGAATCTACTCTAATTTTCTGAAGTCCTTAATATTATAAGCACAAAAGCCAACAATTTTTTCTTTCAGTGGGCACAAGGACTTCTTAATATCTAGAGGATATAGTACATAATATAGTTCTGATAGCATGAAAACATCTCCTAATTTCTAACTTTACATTTGTAGCAAAGCCTGTTAAATTCCATTGCAACAAGATCATTAAAGGCTTGACATACTAATAGCATTTCTTTACTAACACAATATTGATGCAAGGTACTGGCAATATCTAAATACATGATTTTTGCATTTTTTGCTGTTTAAGTTAACATGATTATTATCTGTCCATCTGTATAGTTGGTTCCAATAGGACAGCATAGCTTATTGATCTTGGTCCAGAGTTGCCAACAAAATTACCCTAGCATGATCCTCAAACTGTGCCATCCATATGTGCTTCAGAGATGGCAGTGTGGACATATGTGTATTAGAGAACAAAGGACTAAGGACAAATCCCTGTAGTACTCCCTTAGTGATGATAAATGGGTTATAATCTGTATTTTTGCTGTAAACATATAATTTTCTAATAACATGCACTCATGTATCCATGTTACAAATACAGGGGTCAATTTTCTGTGATATCAGGGTAAGTATAATTCTGGAATGTGGTACAGAATCAAAAGCTTTTGGTAAGTCCAAAAGCATACATGCCAAGAATACTGCATCTTGGATAATTTAGAATCAGAAAATAAGGATTCAAAGAATTTTAACATGAACAACTACATGATTCTTAGGATACATTTGTGCATGATTTTAATTAGAAGATCCATATTGGAGATTGCATTTATAATCTAACACGTCATGTACTACAAAGGAGTTAATGCTAATAATGCTAATAATGCAACATTGCTAAGGAATGTACAGTTTAGAGGTGCAGTATATGTAAATGTGGATGCAGAAAATGAGCTATATGTTGTACAATAAGAATCATACTACAAACATATAGCTGTAGTATGCCACTAAGGATGCTAAGAATATCATGCCTTGCACTGCACATAAACAAATACATGCAGTGTGTGACTATACAGTCATGTTGTCTGGAGTACAATACAATATAGTGCTCATACTGTGGCATTTAAGGGTGTAAATGAACCTGTACATGGCAGGACAGGCTACTGCAGGACAATATGGTATGTATCCAAGCATCTCCACAGTACTGGAATATGATGGATACAGTACATGTTATATACCGTGCACAGGTCACATATTTAATACACTAGCACTGTATCTAGAGTATTATTATGATGTCACGTGTAGTGGGTGTATACCATAAACTTTTCATTCTGGCCATCTACACAGGCTGGTGCAGAAATGCACACAGATCATACACGTTATACACTGGTTAAACATGTAAATTGTAGTAGGGTGTCATGCACAACATGTTTTGTACAGTGGGCATAGACTAAATGCTTTATGTATTTTATGCACATCATATACTTTAAGTAATGATTACAGATCCTGGCAGTACAGACTGACTCCATACCACCAGACATTACATGACAATACAGACTAGTACTATGCACTATATGCAGAATCCAACAGTACAGACTGGCGTCACAATACACAGCACCTGACAATGCAGACTGGCCTTAGGGCACTATACACAACACTTGATAATGCACACTGGTACTATGCCACAATACACAGCACTTCACTCTGGAGAATGTAGACATCTGTGCTGTTACTGAAACTTGGTTTAAAGTTACAGACAGTACACCAACAGTGGAAGGCTACAGTGCCTCCTGCACATTTAGAACAAAAGAAGCACAGACAGGGGATAAAGGTGGAAATGTCCTGATCTATGTTAGCAGCAAGTATAACTAGTTCAGCCACATCCAGGTCTACATAGACAAGGTTCCTAAGCATGTACTAGTGAGCTACAGGTTGCTATCTATGACTGACAAATTTCACAACTCTTATCTAGATCTACTAGAGGTGTTTCCCATCCAACCAAAATACCCTGCTCATGGGAGACTTTAACTAAAACTCTATAGATTGGAAAATGTACACTGCCTCTAACTCACAGGCATAACATTTCCTGGATTTTATCAGCACAAACACTCAGGACCAAATAGTGCAACATAAAAGCGTAACACCCCCCTATGTCACATGCTCATTGGTGAAGTCAGACCACAAAGCTATTTCCATTAAAATAAAAATCAACTTGGAAACCCAACTAAACTTGTAACAATTAGGAACTATACTAAAACAAATAACATTCTATTAAGTGACAGTTTGTCAAAATCCACTGATCCCCAAAAGCATGAGAACATAGCTACCTGTGCAGAATTATTTACAGATACCCTGTACAAAAAGATGTAAAATGACTGCATTGAGGCTACTGTACTTAGCAGAATTAAGTCCAGATCTAGCAACAAAAACAAACTACACTGGTGGACTCTTTATCTTAACAGTCTATACATAACAAAAGAAAAAAACTCATGGCCAAAATGAGAAAGAGCAACTCTCAAAGAGACAAGTGCTCTCTGATTCAACTAAACAAGAAACTAAGAGATCTAATAAAGTCCAGCAAGGACAATTACAAGCTCAAGATAGCTTTCCAGGCTAAGGATAATCAAAAGGCCTTCTTCAGCTATGTCAGGAACCTTAAATGTGATTCTCAGCAGTATGCAGAACTTCTTGCTATGGCACAACCTTCATTGACAAGGGTGACATAGCAAATCTACTGGCTGATACATTTAGCTCTAACATTACCCCCCACCCCCTGTGAAATCCCTTCTAGTATGCCTCCATCTATCAACAGGGAACAGGCCCTGGAAGCTCTCACTAAGACCAAAACCACTACTTCAGTAGACCCCAACAATATTTCCATTTGCCTCCTAAATAGCCTAAATTACAACCTAGCAGGACCACTGGATGCACTGTTCAACTACAGCCTCAAAACAGCTTATGTTTCAGGTGAATGGAAGGCCACAACAGTCATCCCTCTTCATAATGATGAACCATCAATTTACCCCCAGAACTACAGAGCCATCAATCTGGCAAGTCTAAGATGTAAAGCCATGAAAATAATTAACATGGAAATGATTAACAAGGACATTTGTAACCTGCAGACACTGGACCCATCCCAGTTTGGATTTGTTAAAGGATTGTCTCACCTGCTTAACTTGTTAGATTTCTTCAAGATGATCACCATGGCTGTGGATAAGAGGAAAATGGTGAATACCACCTACCTGGGCCTGGCCAAGGCATTCAATACAATACCTGACTCAGGTATTGTTGAGAAATTCTCAGAAGTAGGCAGAAATCCCTACATAACTCAAAGGGTCACAGATAGGACTCAAGAAGTCAGGATCAGTGAAGTCACCTCCACCAAGACATCACTCACTAGTAGAGAAACTCATGGCTCCATGTTCGGCCTGCTCCTGTTTGGCATCTACTTTTCAGAAATCAAGGCTAATATCAAAGGCTTCTGCTTCACCAAGTCTGTAGATGACTGTAAATCAGGAGATGTTATAGATTCCCTCCATGACACCAACATCCTACAAAAGCCAGAGATTACAACTCAGTGCAAATAAATTAATTATAGTGGCCTTTAGGAAAGCATCCACCCAAGTTCATTACATCATCGATAAAACACCCCTAAGAGTTAAGTGAATAGTTAGGGATCTGAGAACATTTGTAGACAGTAATCTAGAATTCGATCAACATGTAACCAAGAGGGTAAAAAAACAAAATCACTCTGTGTCACTGAAATCATAAGCAAGGGTATGGCATTCAGATTCATAGAAGTAGTAGTACCAATCTTCTCAGCACTTATTAAACCCATCAAGTATAATGCCCCCATTAGCATGTACCTAACCAGGCACTTGCAGCAGCTGGAATGCTCTCAAAGGTTCCTGACCAGGGGAATTCAGCATATGAATACCCTCTCCTAAACAGATCACCTTAAGAATTTATCTCTGTACTCAGTCTCCTACAGGTTACTGAGAGACAATTTATGCCTAGAATATAAGGCATCCTCACATCTAGCTCTGATGAATCTCTTGCACATCTGCAAGACAAAGCAACAGAAACATTAGATCAAAGGACCTGAACTTTGTCTGCAACATAAATAGAACCTGCTGGAGAGACTGATATGTGTCTCAAAGGACCCCCTCAGTATGGAATAAGCTCCCCTCCTACATGAAACGCAGTTTATACATGACCCTGCTCAAAAGAAACCTTGATCATTGGATGGGAAATTGCAAATTCATTCCCTGTCTGGCCCCCATGTCTCTGATGGACAGAGGTTGACAGTACGTAAATTAATTCCCAACAAATATGCCCCCCACCCACATAACCCTTAGCTACCTCTTTACTAACATACCCCACCATATAGGCATCCAAGAAACTCTGGGGGAAAAAATGGGTTAGATTGCACATCTAGGCTTATAAAGACCCTGGAAGTCATTAGCCCTGTATGAACCTATGACAATACAGATTTGCATTTTGACACTATATACAGTATCTCACAATATAAACTGGTGCTATGTCACTACATGCAGTGCCCGACAATACACATGCTACTATAACACTATACACACCACCTGACAATACAGACTGGTCCTATGGTTTTGTATACAACAACTGAAAATACAGACTGGTACTAAGGCACTATACACATCACCTGACAATGCAAACTGGTACTATACCACTATACACATTACCTGACAATGCAGACTGGTACTATAACACTATACACATCACCTGACAATGCAGTCTGGTATTATGGTCTTACTTCAAGCACACGCTGCTCAGAGGGCAAGCACTGGCCAATTATACATTCTGTAGTCATGCATAACAGTTTCATTTGCACTATTGAACCTGAACACTGTGCAGATGGAGTTCTCTATACACAGAAAGCCACCTTGACTGCCTTAGAACTGCAGGCAATGAAATAGTCATAGATACATATATACATCAGTGGTCACCCTTGGTGGCGGTGTGATAGTATAGAGTTTTGTTCATGCAGACATAGTGAATGGTTGTGGTACATGGTACTGTTCATTGTTGCTAACCTGCTCAAGGCTCATATAAATGTTCACTGCTGTTGCTCTAATCACAATAACATAATAATACATACCTACAAATAACATCTAAACAAAAGTATTCAAAGCAAGGTTAAATTAGTTTCATGTAATTCTGAATTATTTAAAATTAGAAAAAAAATATTTTTGTAGGGGTGAAGCCCTTCTACTCCTCTCATGTGGAGAAGCAAAGCCCCCATAACCACCCACGTTATAATTCTCTCTCTTTCTCTCTCTCTCAGACATTGCTACAATTTGAAAAAAAAACTCATCAGTTAAACAGAAACATTGCTGTCTAGCTATCCCTCCAAAGCACAGGGATCTTGGAGTACACCTTTCAGCATTACATTTGAGCCCCAACACATTACTGCAATGAGAAATAGACAAACAAACACAGGCAAATTTGCTTTAGCAAACATAAAATGATCTGTCAAGTTTTATGTATCCACAGAGTGCATCACCCAAAACACTACTAAGTAAGATGGCACTATATATGGCAATAATGGTACCCAGTAAAGGGGATGCCAAGGTCAACAGTGGGACACAAGTTATATAGGTCCATATAACTGTACTATGCATACCAATAATGGTATCCAGGACAGGAGATGCCAATGACAACAGTGGGACACAATTTATATTACGTCCATGTAAATGTACTATGTATACCAATAACGGTACCCAGTACAGGTGATGCCAATGTCAACAGTGGGACACAAGTTATATAGGTCCATATAAATGAACTATGTATACCAATAATGGTACCTAGTACAGGGGATGCCAATGACAACAATGGGACACAAGTAATATAGGTACATGTAAATGTACTATGTATATCAATAATGGTACCCAGTACAGGGGATGCCAATGTCAACAGTGGGATACAAGTTACATAGGTCCATATAAATGTACTATGTATACCAATAATGGTACCTAGTAATGGGGATGCCAATGACAACAATGGGACACAAGTTATATAGGTCCATGTAAATGTACTATATATACCAATAATGGTACCCAGTATGGGGGATGACAATGACAACAGTGGGGCACAAGTTAAGTAGGTCCTTGTAAATGTACTATGTATACCAATAATGGTACCCAGTACAGGGGATGCCAATGACAACAGTGGGACGCAAGTTAAGTAGGTCCATACAAAGGACTCCAAAGCATTCCTCATCAGATCTGATTACTAAAGGATCAGGCCTTATAAGGCAGAACTAAACTGACAATTGAATTCTCACATTTGCCATTTTATTTCTCTCTCTCTTACAAACCATCAACATGATGTCAATGGCCTGAAACGTGCATATGGAAACAAATCTAAACAGACAAGTTGGTTGCCTTACCAAAGGCACTTACATGCAATGTTGCTTTCACTATATAAAGTATATTATGCATATGCTTGGCCCCACAAGGTACCATAGTTTCAGGCTGAAAACTGGTACATTTTTAATATACTTTATCAGAGCATACAGATGGCTGTATTATCTAACTGCGGTGGTGGTGCTGCAGTAGCATTGTCGCCTCACAGTAAGACATTTTCCTGTTCTATTCTCAGCTAGAGTGTCTTCTGTGTGGAGACATGCATGAATGGGCGGACCTGCGTTGAAGGTTGTGCATCAGGGCCAGCAGATCGGCACATAAAAATCTACTGCCAATTATTAGCGGACTGGAGTTCCGCTGTGGTGACCCCTAACCGGGAAAAGCCGAAAGACACAACAACAACAACAGATGGCTGTATCATCTGCCATATAACTTGTGTGTACAGCAGAGTATATATAATTTACACTGTAATGTGCTTACTGTTTGGAGGTATGAATATTATTGCTGTTGTGCAAATTGCACTAATGTGAACTTTACCTTCATCTGAGCAGTAGGACTATAGATTTGTGTACACTCCAGTGAAAGTAGAATGCTAGGCATAATGACATGCCCACTACAGCAGCTTCAGTTTTATGTCACCTTACTGTCATGGGAACATCACAGTGACCGCCATGTTACTCTTCCATGGATTCATGGACAAATTCTGATTTTTTTTTTTTTTTTTTTTGCAGTATGGTTCCCTGTCATAAGTGTGAGACTTAAGATTGCCAGATCCTCGTCTAAAAAATAAATGTAATCTTTCAAAAACAGTGAATCATTTCATAAATAAATATTGTACCATTGAAGCATATTTGATGGAGGGGTTCACCTCTATGTATCCATCCATCTACACTGCCTTTTTCCCTTTTTTTTTTTTGCACATGGGGTCAGGTGTCAGTTCAACAGTGACAATCATCACAAGCCAAGTTTCACACGACCAGGTGGCTAGCCCTGACATGGCTATTCTTACATACCACACACTCCAACCTATGGTCAGTTTAGAGTGTCTGATCCATCTGCATATCTTTGAAATGTGGTTAGGAAACCAGAGCACCCAGAGGAAACCCACCTAAACACAGGGAGGAAATGCAGACTCCATACAGAAGGCAACCTGGCTAAGAATCAAACCAGGGAACTTCTTGCTGTGAGGTGACAATGCTCTCTGATGTGCCACGTAGGCACGCGCGCATGCACACACACACCCACACATACACACACACACACACACACACACACACACACACACACACACACACACACACACACACACACACACACACACACACACACACATATATAGAGACAAGCCTTGTAACTCCTTAATGTAAGGAAGTACAGATCTAATTTTATTCATGTCAGTACAAAAGTACAGATCTAATTTTATTCATGTCAGTACAAATTATCTCATCTACAAGGACTTTTTGACTATTAGTAGGGAACTTATAGCTCCCTTAGATATATCTTGTACTGGTGTTAGGACGTATTTTTCACAGATCACATATAGAAAGGATTGTCAG
The DNA here is from genome assembly GCF_019279795.1 of Protopterus annectens. Lineage (NCBI taxonomy): Eukaryota > Metazoa > Chordata > Ceratodontiformes > Protopteridae > Protopterus > Protopterus annectens. The sequence continues at coordinate 251,149,514 of NC_056748.1, read as the reverse complement.
GTCACCGTGAATGAAAAGATTTTTTGGGTAAATGCCTACTTGGAAAAAATATCCTATTTTAAAAAGTGGAAATGTGTAGAGTATCCAAGCATAGTTTTGGGTACACATGTTCAGACAGGATGTCGTGCATTTGTCAAGATCAGGGAAGAGAATTTTTGCAGCAGATATTTTACAATATTTGACAAACACTAGGCAGGATTTTTTCCAGGCCAACAATTTAACATTTCACAGATAGCAACATTTGATGCATCTCTGATGGTTGTTAATGATAGGTGCATTAACAATAAAGTTTGTTTATTGAAAATTTTGCTATGCTCCTACAAGGTTGATATTGTTATTTTCTGTGAAACATGGTTAAAGAAAATTGACTGGAAACCAGTTCTATCATGGTATAAATATTTTTACTGTAACAGACATCCTAACAAAAAATCAGGTGGAGGTGTTATGATGGGGATTAAAGATAGCTATGACATTTGCGATTATTACATGTTCAGTGATAATACCAATATTATAGACTGTGTAACTGTGACAATAAAGACAACCCTGGAACATATAACAATTGTTAGAGTATATAGACCACCAAAGTCAAGTGCAGATGACCTAGAGGAATTCATACATTTCTTACTTGAAACACAGGAGGGAAGAATAATATTAGCTGTGGACTTAAATTTACCAGAAACAGACTGGAATAATATTGATTCAACAACATTAGTAAGGAAATTATTCACAACATATACACAGGAACAGCAGTTGCTTCACATTGTAAAAACAACTACCAGGGAACAGAGCATACCAGACATTGTTTGTGTTCCTAAAGAAATTACTGTTACTTCAAGTCAAGTTTTACCACTGTTGATGTGCAGTGATCATGGGGTTATAAAGGTTAATTTGTTGCTAGAACATTCTGCCAAACTGAAATCTAAACCAATACACAAAAGGTTAATTACAGATTATATGGAAGCAAAACAGTCACGATGTAAAACTAACTGGAGTGATGTGTTCAGTGGAAAACCTGAAGCTGGAATGTGGAAAGGTTTGAAAAAGAAATTGAGTACAAAATAAAAATGTTTAACATCAGGATTTAGGCATACAACATCAGGGGGATATATTTCCATAAGACCAAGATACCTGATTAAAGTAAGAGGCAGAAATATAAAAAGAGAGGTCGAACTACAACTTTAAAAACTGAAATAAACAAGCTGGATAAACAAATTAAGCATAGTGCGAGACAAGATCAAGAAAAATTTGAAGAAAATTTATAAGATAATATTGAGTATAAAAGGAAACCTTTTTAAAGATACATAAGATGTGAAAGGAGTAAAGATATACAAATTGATAAACTGTGCAGATTCTGAAATCTATTCTCAGACATAACAAATTATAGATACATTTGCAAAATCTTATGCAAAACAGTCTGACTCCACAAAGTGGGTTATAAGTTGTCCTAGTGACATCCATGTTACCTCAGACACTGGAATCAAATTAGATTATATTGAAAAAGACTGAGTAAACTGGATCCATACAAAGCACAGGATGGAGATGGAATTAGTGATTATGACCCAAGAATACTTCAGCAAGAACTTACAGTACCATTATATCTGTTATTCACTAGGTCATATAAATATTGGAAGATTTGTCAAGATTGGAAATGTGTTTATTTAACCTGTCTTTAAGGGAAAAGGAGTAAGACAAACCCAGAATCATATAGACTCTTAAGTCTACTTTCATGTTGTGGGAAAAATACTGGAGAAGGTAATATTGGATAAGTGATTGTCAGAATCGGATAGGTTGAGTCTTGAAGCCATATATCAGCATGCATATGTTGAAAATAGATCTAGTACCACCTGTAACATGATGTTCTATAACAATATATGTTTAGTATCTACTTCTCAAAAGTCCAGGCCAACACAGAAGAACTCTGGCTGACCAAGTTCACTTATGACTGCAAGCTAGGAGTCATTATCAACTCCCCAAGTGATGCAGACATCCTACAAAAGGGCCTCTCTAAGCCAGTGTCAGATCCATGGCCTGAAGCTTAATGCCAAAAAATGTGTTATCATTCCCTTTGAAAAAAACTCAGTTCCACGAATTACCATGTTGATGTGATCCCACTGAACACTGAAGATCTGGGCACCCAGGTCGACAGCCACCTCACCTTCAACAACCACATTGCCACTGTGGTCAGAAAGTCCTTCTACATGGCACATCTTATTACCAAGGGTTTTGCATCCAAGAAGAAAGAGGTCATCATCCCTCTCTACTCATCCCTCATTAGACCAGTCATTGAATATAACACCCCGTTTGGCATGTACCTGACCAGACACCTACAACAGCTGGAGAGGCCACAAAAGTACCTCACAAAAAGGATCCTAGGCCTTAAACACATGTCCTACATGACAGACTCAAGAAACTGCAGCTGTTCTCAGTCTCTTATCATCTACTTAGAGATGATCTCTGATTGATTTAAAAAGCCATGTCTGATCCAGCCCTCCTTGAAATGCTACACCTAAAGAAATCCTAATCACCTCATGCCACACACTCCAGAGATCACAACCTCATTACCACAATTAACAGAACATGCTGGAGGGACAGGTTCATCTCCCAAAGACTGCCCATACTCTGGAATAAGCATCCATTCATGTCAAGCTGAGCCCCTTGCTGGCCCTCTTCAAGAGAAATCTTGACGAGTGGATGGGCAACAAAAGTTCACTCCAGGGATCATTCCAGTTACCCTACTGGATATGGGCACTGTAAACTAACATCGGGTGGCATGGTGCCTGGGCAATTTTTTGGGGGGCTAGGCTTGTAAAAGCTTCAGGGCCATTAGCCTAGTACACACCTATGAACCTATGAATACAATAACAGCCATGAATGAAAAATTGTGCTGTGATGTAATTTATATAGATTTAACTTCAGTATTTGACAAGGTCATACACAAAACACTGATCAGTAAATCAGAAGAAATAGGCATTGATGGACTGTTGATAAGATGGACAGCTGCATGGCTTACAAATAGGACATGGCAAGTATCACACAGCAACTGGACAGGTGAACTTCTTCGTTACAGTCAGGGTGTCCTGGGCTCTGTCCTAGGCCCTTACTTGTTTAAATTATATCTTTCAGACCTAACTTTTTCATCTGAGGTGTTCTTCGGTCTATATGCAGATGACCTGAAATTGGGTAAATTGTTTACATATGTTATGGATAAGGCATGTCTGCAGAAGAACTTGACTAAATTGACCATTTGGGCACAGAAAAATAATATGCTGATAAATACATCAAAAACTAAGTATATGGGATTTGGGAGACATAAACTGAAAGGAGAATATTTAATACAGCACACAGTGATTGAAACTGTAGACTCATTTAAGGACCTGGGTATATGGGTAGATCCAGCTATGAATTTTTCTAGTCATATCAACTAATTGGTTAATGATAGTTGTAAAACTATAGGACAAATAAAAAGATTTATAAAGTCCAGGAAATTAGAAATGATAAAGTCATTGCTTGTTAGTTACATTAGACCCAAACTTGAGTATGGAAAATAATATGGAGACCCTATAAGAAAACAATTATGAGTAAACTGGAAAGAGTACAGTGGAAAATACCAAGGACATCCATGGATGTGAAAGTTTAAGTTATTATGAAAGACAAAAATATCTGGACTTGTACAGTGTCTCTTACAGATATCTAAGTGGCGATCTTATTCAGGTATATAGGGCATTTAGAGACAACTACCTCTGAGGCTGTTTGGGGCTATCAAAAAGTGGTAGAGAATCATCAGATAACCTATGTAGAAGATTCTATAGAAATGAGAAGTGTACTAATTGGTTCTCTGACAGAGTATCTGATGCTTGGAAAAGACTACCAAATTACATTAAAGCAAGTACTAGTTTAAATATTTTTAAGAACAGCCTGGCACTTATTATGAGAACAAGTGTTTTGGTTTATTGGAAAGCAAGAAGGGCATCAGTGCCCATGCCTGAAATATTTGTATGTATGTATGGACTATAAGATGGTTGTACCTCAAAGTAGGGAAATACCCTGACCTACTGCAAACTTACATTTACCATGCATTTCAGCATTCTTGTTTTCATGTGGTATCCCCTGTGATACACCTTGTACAATGAATGCAGGACAAATATGTTAGCATTGTATGGATACTGGCATATGATTCAAAGGTACACAAGTGATGCAATGTTGTTGTTAATCATTTGTATTTATAAGCGCATGCTCATAAGGATATGGCTGCATGTGCAGTTGTGCACAGCTAGGCATTACTTTAGATGTATATCAGCATGTATGTGTTTCCGTTTGTATTATATACATATATAAACAAATAGATAAATATATATAAACCAACAGATAAAGATTAAAATTTTTTTATGACATATATCGAATACAAAGTATGTATGTGTGTGTACACACATACACACACACACACACACACACACACACACACACAGATATATATATATGTATATATATATATATATATATATATATATATATATATATATATATATATATTCTACAGTGTCATAAAAAATGTGTCTGACAAAAGTATGCACACATTTTATGTTTATCCCCATCTGGTTGAAATGAACGTGGAGTCTGCCCTTTCTTCATTGTTGTGTAACCCTGCAACTAGCATATGTTAGCTAGAGATGGATGTCTTCTTTCAGATGAGGAGTGCAGGAGCACTTGCTGCTGAAAAAAGATTTTTCTTTTGGGTTTACTGTATGTTGCCTTCAGTGAATTTCTTTTGTAGTATCAGGACTTGCTTAAACATACTTTTTAAATGTACCAACAATCCCTTCAAGCATTTATGAGCATTTTACCCATAGTTTCAGCAGATTATCTTTAGTATACCTGCATACACCAGTCACTGGAATCACATCATACTGAGTGCAATGGGAGGAGAGAGACAAAACTAATACACTGCAAAGCAAATCAAAATACAACACTGTCAAATAGTAAAGCAAGATGATTTAGGTGTTTCATAAATAAAAAAATACCCATAGCAAAGGAATAAATAAGAATATAAACTAAAATAAAACTCTAACATAAAGTCTATGCCATGACTAAAGTCATTCTATTATGGTCATCTCATGCCATCATATGCCAAATTGAAAAGGTTAGCCTTGAGTATTCTTCTAAAACCATTTATTGATGGGCATTCTTAAAGCCATGATGGTAGAAGATTTCACAGATAACGGATATGACAGAAAGATTATCTAAAACCTCAGGTCCTGAGATAAATCTATGGATCTGACAACAGTCTCTCAGAAGAAGGCAGGATGTAAGAACCATATATGGTGGTAAGGTACAAAAAGCTCCTTCAAATACCAGTGACCTATGTTATGAATGGACAAATAAACCAGAACGAGGATATTGTAGACAATCCTGTACTGAACAATAACCTAATGGAGGCTGTGCAGAACAGGTAAAACATGCCCTTTCTGCTTAGTCAAGTGCAAAGAATCCAAAATATTATCTGACAAATAAAACAAGTAAAAATAAATAAATAATATAATAATATATCAACTGCAAATGCTCAACCAGAAACCTTAAAAAGGTATGTAATGTATATGAGTGTGAATACAAAAACATTTAAAACATAAAAGAAATGATAAAAAGGAAAAATCTCAGCATTAAAGCCCAGTTACAGTAAATATGCAGCATGAGCTGTGCACTTAGCTTTTCTCATTCATGAACAAGATAACTGAGAAAATAATTGAAAATAATTAAACCAGCAGAAAAGATACAGCAAATAAAGAGAGCAAATGCATTATAACAAAAAAGGAAAAATGTGAGCAAAGAATACAGTAGTAGTAAAGATTAATCTCCCACTGAATTAATCACTTAAAGCTAAAAAAGAGGACATAGAATTCATAGAGGAAAACAAATCAAATCTGAATTGTGACAGAACCAATCCAGTATCCTGAGAAGAAATTACAGTGCAACACTATTACATTTCACAAACAAAACAGCATATCCACAGTAAGAAAAAAAAGAGTCAGGCTAAAATGTACTCTTAACTAGAGGCAACAATAACAAAGATGACAATCATACAAAAATTTAATTAAATAAAAAATAGAAAAGAAGCATACATAGAAGACACTGAAAATTCAAATACATCAAGACAAGTAAATGCAAGAACAACAGCCAAGTGAGAAAAAACTGACATACACTTGTAAACATATAACAAAAAAGAAACACTGCAAACTACTGAGAACAGAATAAAGAAAAGAAGAAAGTCATGCAATACAACAAAATGTAATCAGAAGAAGCATCGATGACAGAAAAAGAAAGCAATTATAATAAAATCAACCCCCAAAACTGCAAGTGCCACACTGTCATAATTCAAAACCTAAAAGAAAGGAATGGATATATAGGAAAAAACTGATGAATTATACAACTTATATAACTTGCAATAAAAACAAAACCCAAAAAACAAAAGATGACAACTAAATATGTGTAATAATCCAGATTCATGCAATTATGAAACACTAAGCAAGAAACCAAAATTATAAATCGACAGCACTAAATACAAAAATAATGCACAAAACAATCATGGATCTGAAAGTGTCCCAATAGCAACTGGAAGAAAAAAAAAACTACAAAAAATGATCTATTGTTTAAGCAATGAGCTTGATATGTAAAAACTAAGATAGAGCCCATCAAGAACAACATACTCTGTCAGAAGTACAACAGAGCATGTCAGTAGCAAATAACCAGGAATTTTACGAATGTGATATGCAATCAAAACAGAAATAACTAAATAACGGTGAGAAAAATATAACAAATGAGAGAAAACCTGTATGAAAAAATATTTTTTCTCACATACGTCAAGAAACCTATAAATTTAAATGCGCTTGACTCAGTGATTCCAATCTAAGTATACTTGGCAGGAAGTCTGAGTTGTCATGTGACATGGAAGAACAAGTTCATCTGAGAAGGACAGTTCTGTTTTCTGCTTAAATAGGTATGCTTGTCCATAACTTACTGTACTTATGTAACTCAAAGTGCCACACCTACACACTGTAAACTAAGGTAGGGTTGACACCTTTTCAGATGCCCAAAGTGGGACATTTTTGGTACAAACATCAGATTTTTCAGGGAAAAACATACTCATAGCCAGTACAAAGGACAGAACTTCACTTTTTTGCCCAAATAAAAGCTTATTTTTGTAGCATTTTAGTTGCTTATTCTGTTTCTTATAACATTTAGGTGTTTCAGATACAGAATAACTGTTTTATGCAACTATTACATAAAATATAGGAAATGTGTTTGTCCTAAAATCTCAGGACATTTGCCATTTTTTCAATTTCTTTGCAGGACACAACTGCCCAAAGAGGGACTGTCCCTCACAAAGTGGGACAGGTGGTAACTCTAAACTAAGGTACATGTAGCTAATTATGCAACATATATGTGTAGTAAAAAGTGAGTTTATGTTTAAAAATTTAGAAAAACAAGTTTAAATGAACAATCACACAGTATTACTGGATGCCTTCCTCATCTACAGGTAGTGGTATCCCATAGTAAAACACTAATTTACATTGATTTGTAGCTCTACTCTCCATCAATAGTTTACGTATAATATTGTTGCAGTTAAAATTAATTTATTAAAACTTCATTGATGGTGTTGTAAGTGCTATGCATAAAACGAGTCAGCACTACTCGAACACCATTTATTGTTCCATAAAGTGTGAAAACAGAATCATACCGATTTTGGCACTTAGCCTTCTTCAGTGATAACAAATCATTCTGTTCATTGACTATATATAAAGAGAGTCAAAAAGCCAATAATTGGCATACAAATTGATGAGAGTCCATTTAAAGTGACATGATACCTGATATATATCTCGTTTTAAACATATTAACCTTCATATTAACCATTATTAAAACAGACCATTCAACCAATGTATATAACAACCAATGTATATACCAATATACTGTGACCATGCATTTTAAAAAAATGCATTATAAATGTTCATTTAAACCTGGATAAAACAATCCACCTAATCTAATAATCCATGCTTTTTCTTTTCGATTTAATAAATCATGACAACCATGTTTATCATTAAATTCCACCTTAACCACATCAATAATCTGGAAATGAAATTTGGCATTGGTATGAGCCAACGTATGTTTATATAAAGCACTAGTACAGGATTTATTTCTGACATTACTCAAATGTTCCGATATTCTAATTCTAAAAGGGCTAGATGTTTGGCCTATGTAAAAAGCCAGACAAGAACTGGTCACCAAATAGATGACCCAACTGGTTCAGCAAGTACCAAAACATCTAATGTGAAAAATTTTTGTAACATTTTTGCTGGAAAATTCTTTGGATTTTTGGACATGAACACAGAGTGAACAATGACCAAAAATCCAAAGAATTTTCCAGCAAAAATGTTACAAAAATTTTTGACATTAGATGTTTTGGTACTTGCGGAACCAGTTGGGTCATCTATTTGGTGACCTGTTCTTGTCTGGCTTTTTACATAGGCCAAACATCTAGACATTTTAAAATTAGAATATCGGAACATTTGAGTAATGTCAGAAATAAATCCTGTACTAGTGCTTTATATAAACATACGTTGGCTTATACCAATGCCAAATTTCATTTCCAGATTATTGATGTGGTTAAGGTGAAATTTAATGATAAACATGGTTGTCATGATTTATTAAATCGAAAAGAAAAAGCATGGATTATTAGATTAGGTGGATTGTTTTATCCAGGTTTAAATGAACATTTATAATGCATTTTTTTAAAATGCATGGTCACAGTATATTGGTATATACATTGGTTGTTATATACATTGGTTGAATGGTCTGTTTTAATAATGGTTACTATGAAGGTTACTATGTTTAAAACTTGAGATATATATCAGGTACCATGTCACTTTAAATGGACTCTCGTCAATTTGTATGCCAATTATTGGCTTTTTGACTCTCTTTATATATAGTCAATGAACAGAATGATTTGTTATCACTGAAGAAGGCTAAGTGCCGAAACCGGTATGATTATGTTTTCCCACTTTATGGAACAATAAATGGTGTTCGAGTAGTGCTGGCTCATTTTATGCATTTCACTACGTTTTTTTGGCCGTTGCAGTTGTCCTGCGTGCGAGGTTGTTTTTGTGGTGTTTGTTGTAAGTGCTATGACATTCATATGCTTTCATCACTGCCTACATTTAATGCTGCAGTGATTTTCAGTCAATGACATATATGCTCCTCAATGGGGTATGAAAACAACACTACATTGTTCTTAACAGAACCACCCGCTATAACTACTGTCTTGCTCCAAACAACCCGATTATATGATTATATATAAATAAGGAATGTTTTTTATGCCTTTCATTACACGCAACTAGGATCAGTCATTTGTGTGTTTTAATAAAGGAGATTCCATTTTTAACTAAACTCTGGACAACCTACTATTTTCTATTTGATTATGTTGTAGCATGTATTTTACAGTTATATTTTACAGTTCAATTTTTATTAGGTGAACTAAGTGCTTAACATAATTTAGGAAGTGAATATCACACCCTCCACACTGTGAATTTTTTTCTTGGTTTATAGATAGAGAAATGCAGATATATGGCTCCATGACTAAAGATTGTACAGCAAATGACAAATATTCGACACTCAAATGCACAAATACAATTTCCGCAAACCTTGAAACTCAAGAATAAAATATTGTCTTTTTTTGCACAGGGGCCTCTGATAAGGGGAGCTGCATTTCTAACCATTCAAACTAAATATTCCTAATACAAAATTATTATTCCTCAAAGGAAGGACATTTTCAGAGAAGCAGCAATCTTGGAATCAGTATGTAACTTAGTATTATAATTTAGTGTTTTATACATAAAAGTGTCAATCAGTTCTTAACTGCATTTTTAACTGCTCACGTATATTGTTAACTGCAATGCTCTGGCCCAGCTGGTTGACACACCCACAAGGGACTCAAGCATCCTGGATCTGGTGCTCACCAACATGGGAGACCACTACACCACCCCCAGTATGTGGCCTAGTGAGAGCTGACCCAAATCAGTCTCACTAGAAGTAACTATAACTCAAGACCCCCCCCCCCCCATTAGCAACAACTAGCCTAACAAACTTCTCCCAGGCCAATTATAACTTCTTATGTGACAGCATAAATAACTTCATAACCCCTCCCTCCACTGATGGAGCAGACATCTGTGCTGAGGTATACACCAATGCTTTATACGAGCACCTGTACAATTGTATTGATTCTGCCGTACCTGAAACAACCAAAGCAAGATCTTTAAGGAAAAACAAACCTCCCTGGTGGACAACTGCCATTAATAGGCTATACAGTAGGAGAAAGAAATTGCTGTCTAAAAGTAGGAAGAAACAGTCCCAAAACTAGAAACACTCCCTCCTCAACTTAAACAAGCAAATAAAACTCCTAGTGGAGTCCTCCAAATCTAACTACAAATCCAAATTAGCTTCCCTAACTAATAATAACCAGAAGGCATTCTTTAGTTACATCCATAACCTCAAAGGTAAGGCCCAGATTTGAGCTGAACTTATAGTTAATGGGACTACATATACAGAACCTTTGAATATAGCAAACCTGCTTGCTGACAGGTTCAGTGAAAGCTTCACTCCCCTGTCCCCACCACATATACTCCAAAACATCCCTAACACCTGTTCCTCACCTACTATCTCCAAACAGCAGGTCTTAAACACCCTCTCCAAGACCAAAAATACAGCCTCTATGAGACCAGACAACATCCTGGGCTGTGTTCTACATGGGTTAAAACATGAATTAACATCACCACTGGGCACGCTTTTCAGTCATAGCCTAAACACTGGCTTCATCCCAGTGGAATGGAAAACAGCTACCATCATCCCTTTGAACAAAGGGGGTGCATCCATGGACCCTGGGAGCTATAGACCCATTAGCCTGACCAGCCTTATTTGCAAGGCCATGGAATGAATAATCATGGACCTTATTAACAAAGATATAGGAAAGCTCCAAATGCTGAACCCCACCCAGTTTGGCTTTGTCAAGGGGAGATCATGCCTGTTAAACTTGATAGACTTCTTTGAGACAGTCATCAAAGCCCTAGATCAGGGCAAATTAGTGTATGCAGCCTAACTAGACTTAGTCATGGCCTATGATAGAATCTCCCACTCAGGCATCATTGATAAACTCACCCAGCTGGGTATCAACCCATATATTGTCAGGTGGGTTGCAAACTGGCTCACTGATAGAACTCATATGGTCAAAATAGGGGACTCCACCTCCTCCAGCAGACCCATAAATAATGGTGTTCCACAGGCATTGGTTCTGGGATCCCTACTGTTTGTAATCTACTTCTCTGAAGTACAGGCTAAAACTAAAAGACATTGCTTACAAAGTTTGCTGTTGACTGCAACCTGGGAGCAATCATTGAAACCCCTAGCAATGTCAAAATCCTGCAAGAAGATCTTATGCAGACTAATGACTGGTGCCAAAGTCATGGTCTTAAACATAATGCAAAAAATACATTATCATCCCCTTCAGCAAGGGTGATGTTCCTGCAGACTACCACATCAATAGCAATACCCTAAGTAAAGAGTTAGTTGTGAGAGATCTAGGCACACAGGTCGACAGCAACCTTAACTTTGATCACATGTCTCTACAGAAGGTAAGAAGAGCATTTTATATTGCTCATCTCATAAGTAAGGGCATTGCCTCCAGATAAATAGAGGTTTTATTCCCCCCTGTACTCTTCCCTCATCAGGCCAACAATAGAGTGCAATGCTCCCTTTGGCATTTTCCTTTCCAAGCACCTGCAGAAATTGGAGAAACCACAAAGGTTCCTTACAAAGTAAATTCAGGATCTTCAAAATCTGTCTTATGTGGACAGACTGAAATCATTGTTACTTTATGCTGTGTCATACAGACTGCTCAGAGGTGACCTGTGCCTTGCATATAGAGCAATCTCTGACCTAGCTTTAATGGAAGTGCTGCATATTCAGAAGTCAAATGGAACATGGGTCACTTGCTCAAAGGACCTTAACCTGGTATGTGACATTAACAGAACTTGTTGGAGAGACTGATTTGTCTCAGAGAGTCTGCCCCACCGTTAGAACAAGTTTCCTGTTCATGTTAAACAAAGCCCTTTGTTGGCCCTATTTAAGTGTAATTTGAATGCTTGGATTGGTAACCAGAAATTCAGCCCAGGGTTTCCACCTGTGTCCTTCTTGGACAGGGGTAATAGGTACTAATTTTAATGTCTGCTTGAACCAGACACCCTTGGGAACACGAGTTGAACTTGGCTAGGCTTGTAAGGGCCCTGGGGCCATTAGTCTAGTAATCTTCTATGATCATATGATCCTATATATATATATATATATATATATATATATATATATATATATATATATATATAAATATATAAATATATATATATGTGTGTGTGTGTGTATATATATATATATATATATATATGGAGTCACTTCATAACACTGAAACTTCATAATACTGAAAATGACAAAACTTCATAATACTGAAGACCAAAATACTGAAAACTTAAAATACTGAATACTCAAAATACTGAAACTCAAAATACTGAAAACACATATTATGCGTAAACTCAGCTTAAACAACATAAATCATAACAATTTCTACCAAATATATTACACCCTGCTAATTATATATATCTACTCCAAGATTGCACTTAACTACACTATGTGCAATCGTGGAGTTGATATATTTAATTAGCAGGGGGTGTGGGGGGCACATATATTTGGTAGAAATTGTTATGATTTATGTTGTTTAAGCTGAGTTTACGCATAATATGTGTTTTCAGTATTTTGAGTTTCAGTATTTTGAGTATTCAGTATTTTGAGCTTTCAGTATTTTGGTTTCAGTGTTTTGAGTTTCAGTATTTTGATATTTCAATGTTATGACGTGAATCCATATATATATATATATATATATATAGAGAGAGAGAGAGAGAGAGAGGGGTAGATATATACAGATATACATACACACACACACACACACACACACACACACACACACATATTTGTATAATGCTTTAGTCAGGGCTGAAAATGAGCCAGTTCACTTACCTCATTAATGAATAAATAAAAATAAAGCACAAGTAAGTAGTAAAACATTTACTCAACAATGATGAAGGGAACTTGAAAAGACAAAAGTAGATAAGTCACATGAGAAAATAAATGGATACCTATAATGGATAAAGGCTTTGGCCATAATGGATAAATGTTGTGATTGCCATGAATAAGAGGCTTTGGTCATAATGACTGCAGTAGAGAGGCTGTGGCCATAATGGTTAAAGGCTGTGACTGTAGTGGATAACAGGGTATGGCTATAATGGGTAAAGGCTGCAACTTTAGTAAATAACAGGCTATAACTATACTGTATAAGGTTGTAATTTTAGTGGATAGCAGGGTACGGCTATAATGGATAAAGGCTGTTATTTTAGTAGATAACATGTTGTAACAACCCCACTTAAACCCAGGGCAGTAATTAAGGAGTCTCAATCCTCACCACTGTCTCCAGTAAGGAAGCTTCACTGAAAGGTAGAATATAAATAACTAAATTTCCCTGTAATTGTACGCAGAGAACAGACTCCAAATCTGGGATTGGACTATATGCTTCATTCCAGGTCCCCAAATGAGTCTTCACACTAACCACTGTGGAGCACTGTGTCCCATTTCTAGGTATTTGACACACTCATTCTTAAATATTTGATATTCACACATACAAACACTCTTAGGAAAGACTGGCACAGATTTACCTGCTATATCCTCTTTCCCAAGGTAACAGCTGCCACCAGTCATAAATCACAGTACCCATCAAAAGGGTTGTTCAATTATATTGCATAAAATACGCATTGATATAAATGGTAGTGTGTAATCCATGCAGTAAAGCTTTTCAGAGTGGCCCTGGTGTTATCACAATAAGCATAAACACTCTCAGGTTACTAAAAGTGCTTTCTAAATAACTAACCACAATAAAAGGTAGCAAAATATTTAATAATAAATAAAAATCATTTAAAATATGTATACACTGAATAACTGATTCTAATAAACCGCAGAGTTTCACACACAGGAATTATGAAAATAACATTGTAGGATAGGTTTCACACTGACTGTAGGAAAAACTCTAACTATAGTTCCCTAACTATCTAAGAATTAACTATACCTGTCTAATCTAATTAACTCAGCAAGGCAAAATGATACTCTTACTTCTGCCAGGCAAGGTAAGAATTTATGCCCACTCTTCAGGCTGTTTTCTAGTCCTCAGCAACTGGAATAATAACTCCTACTATTATTGCTGAACAGCTTTGGAAAGCAAATTGAGTGATAACTACTGATCTAAAAAACAAAAACTGACTAGTGAACAACAACTGAAGAACTACAACAACTACTAATCTTTAACTGACTCAGAACCTGCTTTTATTGCAGAATTTTTTAAACATCACAGAAAGCTGTTATGAGAATTCTACTCTCTCATACCAGGCTTTAAAAGGTAAACAAAAGAGCTGCTGTGGAGATTCTATTACTTTCAGTTCTGGCACACAATGACATCACATCTAGGTCAGGTGATTGGCATAACCTACATTCAGAACTTTTAAAAAATAAAAAACGTGAACATTTGGTCAGCCAGAAGAACACTGTTTTATTCAAACATATCAAAGTAAAAATCAAAAAACAAACTTATTTACAAAATTATAGCTATTTATGCTAGCACATATAACACAGGGTTATTTACAATTATTTACAAGCATTTAGAAAACTTCAGCCAGTCATGCTATCACAGATAACAATATCTAATATCCTCATGCAGTCTATAGCCATAATGGATGAAGGCACTGACTTTAGTTGGAAACAGACTGTGACTATAATGTAAAAAGCTGTGATTGTAATGGATAGCAGGATATGACTATAATGGATAAAGGCTGTTACTTTAGTGGGTAACAGATTATTGCTATAACATATAAAGGCTGTGACTGTATTGAGTAACAGGCTATAGCCATAATGGATAAAGGCTGTGATTGTAAATCTTGTGGAATAAAACAAGGGAAGAGTTCATAGATAGGTAATGTACTGCAGTGTGAATATTAGTGTAAGTAGTGGCCATGTAAGTAAGTGTGGGTGATTGTATGACACAGAGGGCATGGCTGCAGAATAATCAAAACAGTGTACTAATGCAATGCTTGCTTAATGATTGCATAATGATATGGAAGTGAGGAGTCCCATACAAATGAACTGCAACAATTAGGCAAATAAAGTAAAACAAAATAGTGGACTGATTCAGAATTGTATAAATTGGCCCTGCTAAGTAACACTGCATACTCATTTTGAATGTTGTGATTCATTATTTTCAATAGGTGTCATACTAGGAATAGTGCCAGCAATAACTCAACAGCATATGTCTGGAGCCACTGTCACAGTCTATACTTGTAATATTCTGCATCACAGCCATCTGCATCACTAATGTCCAGTTGGTATATGACATATCATCTTCTGACAGACCACATATTGTACATTTCTGAGTAGATAGGACTACTATAAGGGGCTTTGCTGAACTGTGCCACATATATGCACAGTTAAGGAGGATGCAGATATGTGCAGTCTTAGCCACAGGGTCCTTCCAGTGATATACAGGGACATGTTATGGACTTTGCAGTCATTAGTCTTCTGATTTCTAAATCAGTTCTGTGATATAATTCAGCAATATGTGGAGGAGTATATCTGCTTTTCTAGAACAGAGGAATTAGCGGTTAGAAGCAACACCATGTAGGCCTTTGTGACATAGTTAATTTCCTTGAGGTCTAGGGGACCATAAATTGTACACATGTGGCTATCAAGGTCCCACCTGGTCCAGAGGGCCTGTGATATATTAGTAGGAAGGCTTAGAATTCTATGAACTGCCAGGTGGTCCATAATTTCCAATACAATATTTATATTGTGTTCATATGCCACCTGGGAAGTTAATATGGCTCAGACTGTTATCATATGTCAGATCTATGCCAACAGTTCCTGCAAAGGGGCTTCCCACCCAAACATTTTGGATAGACTGGTCTACACAGATAGGCAGGAAGCAGACCACATATAATATATGGCATTGTGTGCTACATTCAATACCCTACCACCCTGGTTGATGATGCCAGTTCGCAATCCCCTGACCATGAAAGAAATGTCCTATAATATGAGACATATTGGAACATATCTATTCAGGCTATTGAAGACATGCTTCTGATGTCTATACCCCTCAGCAGGAGTACAGCCCAGGCATATACAGCAATATATTTGTTATGTGTGCCATGCTACCCAGCATAGCATTGCACAAACAAAGGGAGCTACAGATGAATGTCATGACAGGTATTTCCATCCATAGGAATCAAGCAGCTACAAAACGGCAGGGTGGAAATTCATGTGAAGAACATATAACAGCAGCAGTATCACAGCCAGATGCAATACATTGCAGCACTGATACAGAGGTATAATCTAGTGTACAACTATGGGCCATAACACAATACATGCAATGTCTCACTGAGGTTATGTAGAGCAGTACATACCTGGCCAGGCTGTGCATCAAATATCACTACAGGTTCAAGAGTCCACAGGGCACAGACATTGCTACATGTACAGGTAGGATGACACAGTGACAAATGATTACAAAACTACAACATGATTAGGGAGATGGAGACTAGAACCCTTACACCACTTATTCTGGAAGATTATAGAGAGTCAGGGATCACATCCTCCATTCCTGGGGTTGAGCTGTCACAATATGAACATTGGCTGTATCCACTGTGTTGGCTGGGAGCATCAGGTCTAGAGTTATAGTTCTATGTACATGTACCCTGTTGGAGCATCCTATGTTTTGAGCCTTCTTTCATCCAAAAGTTGGATGATGACAACAACTGGGGATGACTGGCTGTGCACCTAGAAGTAACAGTGTTGCTGTATCAATAAGAGTCTTTGTAGTATGAATTGTGATGGTCTATGCATGACAACTTCACATCCAGACCCTCCACCAGCCACTCAATGCATGATCTGTGGAGGCAGACCAGATAGCAATTATAGTGTGTGTTGCATGTGGGCACCTATGGAGGCAGCATTTGTCACCATCAACCTTACTAACACTGTGTGCTCCCATCTTCTGTTCTCCACAGTGAAGTTGGTGCATGTCATCCCATGAGCAACAAAGCATATTCAACAACTCCATAATGTGGAATATGCTCTGTTGTACATTCAACATCTCCATAATGTTGTGGACAGCATGAATCTCTGCCTTTATTAGGAACCTGCACATGTGCTGTTTAATTCTGAGTGTCATACCCAAATCACTGACAGTTTTGGAGTCAATGCAGTGCTGCATTCCTCCTTCATCTAGTCCTATTGTGGGCATGCTCACTTTATCTGTGGTTCACATGTCAGATGCTGTGTGTGTTGAAAAACAGGTGCAGCTTGTGAGGGACTTCTAGGTACAAGATGTATGCCATGCACTGATGAGGCTGCATGGTCAGTCTGTACCTCTACAGGGACTTCTGTAATGGTGGATGTGGGTGAACTTCTTCTCCTAATGTAGTGTTGCAGATGGTGCTAATGTAACAATGGACTCTGACACTTACATGTTGCAATCCTCACCAGCGACAGGTGCCCTGCTGACATCAGCTGTATGTTGTCTTGCTGTGATGGACCATCCACCAGTGCAAGACATGAAAGCCTGAGCACAAATGACAGCATTGTCAGCTGACACACATATGCCTCTGTAATGCCCTCTGGCATGCATGCTGATGTGCATGCATCTACTCCTATAGTATCCATCGATAGACATGTCTCATCATGCAAGTTGTTTCACTTGTATTCTAGAGCTACTTGAAAGAACAGATATGCAGATTGATTGTGGTCAATCCTTCACTTCGAACCTGCAGTGGAGTGTGTGCTTTACCATGCTACAGTGAATATTTCTCACCCATTGCTTCCCCTAGTGGCACATAGCTGACTGGTGACATGTCAGCTCCCACATCCAAACTACCACCAAGTATGAGGAACTACTAACTGTGGCTGGCAAGTGACATCAGAACTCCTTAGCCTCACTGATCTCCTTCTGTTCTGGTAGTCCACTACCTGTGGTGGACTTGTCTGACACAACATCGCAAACATTTACATTTGTATGGAGTATTATATCAATAAACCTTCACTGCACCTTTCTAGATACCTGTGATATTTGCATAAGGCATTCTCTCCATGTACCAGTCTGAGACAAATCTAATTCTGATTAAGTTTGTCTGCAGCAGCTTTGTCCAGAAGGCCCATGCCATGTGTAGAAAGGACCTGCAGGAGCACTTCATTCTCCTGCCAGTGAACTTTTCAAAATGTTGCCTCTCTCAGGTGGCCATACCTGTACCTGCACACCTATGAACAAAATATTTCACTCAATGGGCATGAATGGCATGCTTTGGGATGCAGATAATTGTGTTGATACCATCTCCCCTTTAGGCACTTGATGCTGTTGTGGACAGTCCCTTTCTCTCTGCATGGGAGTGCACATTAACTAGTCTGTGCAAAGCTTTTTAAAGGAGATCTTTTGAGAAATGGTTAATATAAATGCCGAGTCAGTGAATCATAGGCAAAAAATAAGAACAGTAATTATACATTTAATAATAATGAGAAATTAAAATATAAGTCAAAAACATAAATGGTGTGAA
Source organism: Protopterus annectens (assembly GCF_019279795.1). NCBI lineage: Eukaryota > Metazoa > Chordata > Ceratodontiformes > Protopteridae > Protopterus > Protopterus annectens. Next base: position 251,130,795 of record NC_056748.1, on the reverse strand, counting down.
ATCAGTGAATACAGTAAAAACAAACTAGGACTGTAAATTCTTAAGAAATAAATAACCAGTGAGTCAAACGTGTATAATAATGAAGCAAAAGTAGGCAATGGGAAATAAAATGTGCAGATAGAAACTGAACCCACAGCAAAATACAAACTAAAGAAATAAAAAAATGAGATTGAGTAAAATGGTTATAACCAAACCAAATAAACAGAGTAAGAGGTGAGTAAAATGTGGGAGAAACTAATGAAGCAAATACTAGAAATGGACATTATCTAATAATGTCATGTGAGAAAATAAAGTGAAAAACCAAATTAACAAATGCAGTCTACAAAATGTAGCAAGAGCTCAGTTTGATTAAAAAGCAGTGCAGAGTAAAGAAAATTTCATGCAAGCTGTTGCTACCATGTGACAGGTAAGGGAGAGTTGGTAGGTCAACAGGTAGGACGAAGCAGGTGAATTCTTAATAGATTTGAATTCAGGAAGGTTGGAATAGGGGGAGCTCAGCTAACTGTATCAGTGAAATGCCCCAAAGCAGAGTAATTCTTAATGTTAGCAAAGAGTAATACCAAGGGCACAGAGAGCTAATAAATTTAAGAAAGGAAGTCTCAGGCCAGAGGTAACAGCCATGATCCAGTTAACGGATCCAGCAGAAACACAGTTCCGGTAATCTGTGCCAAGATGGTCTAAGCCAGTCAAGTGTATCATGGTTCCTACAATATGAAAAATGAACTGTCCCATGGGAGTGGCTTGAAAGGAAGTTTCCAGTGGCTATAGTGTTAAAAATGCATTGAGAAGTTACAAAGATACAGCACACACACAAAAATTTACTTTGAGGCAATATAATCCACTTCATGACAGCTATGTATGTTGACAAGCATGGGGTTGAGTAAATGCTTCACAGGTTACTTAGGCTAAGCTAGCAGAATGCTGAGTAATTGTAGCAGAGTGGGGTCAGCATTAGGTAAAACAGGTAAAAACATTTGGGGGTCTATATTAGAACACCGAACATTCAAAAATGTCGAGTGTTCTAATATCGAAGCCTATGAATTGAAAATTTAAAACATCGAACATTCAGAACAGCAAATTTTTTCCTAGGGAAAAAAATTACTGTTCCAAAACACATACACACAACACAAGCACACCAAACAAACAGCAATCCACACACATACACCTAAACTCTTACACCTAACCCTACACTGAACTATACATACACCACTAACTATCCACTTACCTTAATCCAAACCCTAATCCTAAGGTCCGTCACTATCGCACAGACACCTCACCTGTGCCCTAACTCACCTACCCCACCCTAACCCTCACATCCTCACAATCACACACTTACCTGAACCCGACCCGTAACTTTCCGCAACAGCGCTGAAAATACCGAAGCAACAGAAACGGACAACCAAATTCTTTCCCTAGGAAAAAATTTGGTTTTCTGTTTCTTCGATATTTTCAGCGTTCGCTGAAAATGGGTCGATATTAGAACACTTGAGATTTTGAACTTTCGGTGTTCTAAAGTAGACCCATCATTTGGCCTAAATAAAGCTATTAAATCATGCTGCAGGTGAATATCAGGTAAAGATTAGAAGTACTGGCTTGTCAGTTTTGGCTTTGTTGCATGATAGTAGTCTGGCAGTGCATTAAATAAAGAATATTCTTGAAATCTAGATGCATATCAAATAATCTGGTAAGATGTCCAAGCTTCACTAAAAGCTGCAACTGAGTAACACAGAAGGCAAATGTTGAAAAACATGGAGTGGAGGATGAAAGAAGATAGAATCCATTCCTGCAGACTACTAAAACAGAATAAATACAGAAGATGTGCCACATGATCTCACTGGCATCCAAAAGAGACATAATGGGAATACATGTAGGAAACTGGTAAATGAATACAAAGCATGGTCTGGTTTGTACCTAAAAATGGAAGGAATAAAAGCAATGCTCAGTGTTGGACTAGCTGTGTGACATTGATGGTTAAAGTCCGGACTACAGCTTAAATAGTCCATGTTCTACTAGTATCTTGGACACTGGAGAAACCAGGCAGTAGACATTGTCAGATAGTGGTGACTCCAATTAATCTATCCTGAATGGGAAAGATGGAGCTGGTTTACTGTGGTACACTTCTGAATACTACAGGAGTATGGTATGTTGGGTGCACAGCAGTATAGGATAAAGTAATGGCCTATGATATTATATTCATTCCTTATAGACCAGAAAAGATGCATGTACCCACTACAGCAGCTAGCTGCTGGGAGGGACTGGCAAACAATAAAAAGAACCAATTCCACAGAGAATAATGTTCCATTCTTGGCATCTAACTCCCAATTCTAAGGGGAATGAATAGACCGATGGGTTCTTGCTTTGACAGAGAGAAGCCCTATCCCAATGGGACGGGAATGGGTTATAGGGTTCCTGCCCTAATGGGGGGAGCCCCACCCACATTGGGAATGAATGTGTCATGATCTCATCCCAGAAACCTCCATAATGTAAAATATTGGTCTACTGTGTGGTTGAGAAGGAGAGTTATGATCATATGGGTTGTAACCCAAAAAGCAATACAGTGCCTCAGGACAGGAAATGGTAAGAAAATAATTATGCTAAACAGTAAACCACCACAACTTTTAGCACAACTTTAATATTAATAAGCGGGAGGGACATAAAATGAATTATTTAGAATCAGTTGAATTGTGCTGGATTTTGAGGTTAAGAGCACATATTGAACCAGGACTTAATCAATGTATTGATATTAAATCTATTTTAACAGCACGTAGATAATTAAATGTTTGAATATGTTATTTTTGAGATATATTTTTATTTTTTGATTATCTAATTATGTATATAACTTTTTATCTACTATTTTCCATAATTTATGTTTTTGTTTCCTGGTTATTTAAAAGATACATTTACAGTAACTGTGAATTTCATTTTGTTTTGTTTTAATAGATAGAGTATGATGTTTTTAGTAATATTAGTTACTGCTTTAGTGTTGTAATTCTATGGAGAGAGTTTTGATTTTTAGGAAGCAGCTTTGAATCATCAAGCTACTCATTTGTTCTTATTTATCAATTAATTTAATCAACCTATTAACCTATGAGGTTTAAGCTTGATATGTATATATACCTATAGATATTCATTGTCATTAAAACCTGAGGAAGTGTGTTTTATTACACGTGAAAGCACTTGTTTTTATATCTCCATTAAATTTGGTTTATGTTTTATTTCGTGGTGGTCGTCTTCCTCTATCTTTGGACATGCTAAGTAGGTGCTAGGTAGGTGGAAGTACCTTCAGCATAGCTAATGCCTACTTTTGTCCATAAATATATTATAAAATACTAACTTCATTTTGAGTGCTTTCTCCTATACATGTGTAACCTTGTCAGTGTTTTTGCATTGTCTTATTTATTTATCATTTTCATCTGAGTTTCTATTATTCTTTTCCACTTAATATTATGGCTGTTACAGGTATTCGGTAAAGGAAGGTTCACAAGTAGTTGTCTCATGTACTGGCTGTTAACTGTATATATCATTGCCCATTACCTGCATTGTTATATATCTGTGTGTGTACTGAATTTAATCAAAATACCCAAATGTTCACTGTTCACCACATTGATATGCACCAAGTGACAGACATGGCACATGCAAAATGCAAAACTAAAACTAAATAATAAACATTAATGCAACTTTTTTTCCAGAGAGCAATCCCACCTGCACCCCACACCTTTTGCTAATTATATATACTTACTCCAAGATCGTACAGTGTTAGGAGACAGGACATATTTGTCAAACCTGAGAACTCGGCGATCTCCCACACTTGTCAACCGTTTTGTCAACTAAACAGATGTCAACCATACACAGAATCAATTAAATTCAATTCCCATATATTTATTTATTATTTATTTGTCTTTTATTAACTGGGTTAGTCCACCAAGCTGGTGGTCCATTTTCAGTGGAAACCCGAAGATAAAAGCTCCACATAAAGAACAACTTACAGAGTTTTATATTGCAATACATACATTCTAGACATGTCAGAAAACATAGTACAAGGTATCATGGCATCCTACAATAGTGAGACTTAGCGATACATATAAAATAGTAATTTACAAGGAAAAAGCAGATTGCTGAGAGGGTAACGAGGAAAGCTCTTACGTTTTTTTATTTTTTTTTTATTTATTAGGACCAAGTTGGTAAAGGTGGAAAAGCAGTAAGTAGTGGAAGGGAATAGGTAGAGTGGAGTGAAGAAAAGTTTAGGAGGGTCAAGAGTGTAAAAGAGAGAGAATAAAGTAGTATTGGTAGAGGGGGTGGGATGAATAATAATAGAAGAGATAAGATAAAGGTTAGGTAGAATAGCTGTGGGATCATAGTGCTGGTGTTTAAGAGAATATAGATTATCGTCAGGAAGAACTATTGTACCGTGGAACAATTGGGTGGGTAATAGTTAGGTAGGGTGGTGACAGGTACAGGAGGGGAAGTTACCTAGGTAGCTCTTCAATTCTTTTTTGAAGAGAGGAAGAGTGGATAGACCATTAATTGTTAGGGAGCCTATTCAAAGTTTGAGACATAGAGCATTTATAAAGTACTTTGCCTATAGTTTTATTGGATCTGTAGATATCAAGAAGGTGTTGGTCAGTGCTGCGGAGAGAAGGTTTGTATGGGGATAGGCTGTTAGACAGGGAGGGGCAGTCGTAGATTTGTAAAGTAGAAAATGTGTTATTTGAAGCTGAGAGAGTTGTAGCAGTTGAGGGAATTCAAGCCATTGCAGTTGTTTGAGGGCATTTATGGGGGAAAGTTGCAGGCAAATTTAGTTTTCTGGTTGTAGGTTTGATTGAGTTTGGTTAAAAGATTTGCTTGAAGTTGGACAAATATAGGGGAAGCGTAGAGTAGGCAAGGGAGGAGGTAGGCTTGAGCCAGGGTGGCCCTAGAGGAAATTGAAAATAATTTTTTTGTTGCTGTACAATGGACCTAGTTTTTTATGTGTCTTTTTGATGGATTGTTGGGATGTGAAGTTCAAATTTCAGATTATTGTTTATTGTGACACCTAGAAGCTTGGTATGAGAGTCAGCATGTTATCAACTAGGGAGGAGAGAGTGAAGTATGTTTTAAGGTTGGCCATGGATTTTGGGAAGAAAAGTTGTAGCTTGGTTTTCTTTGGGTTAAGAATGAGTTGATTATTGACTAGCCAGTGCTTTACGGTGTTAAATGAAGTTTGTGTAAGAGTAGGGAGGTCAGTAGGGTTGCTGGAGATGGTAATAAGAGTTGAATCGTCTGTGTACTGGATTTGAGAAGATGTGCAGCAGGCAGAGTGAAGATTCTTAGTAAAAATATTAAAGAGGAGGGGCTGAGAATAGATCCTTGGGTACACCAGTTTTGATGGGTAGGAAGGGAGAGCAGGAAAGCAACCAGCTAATGGATTGCTGTCTGTTAGTAAGATAACTAGAGAACCAAAGAGTTGTGGATGCAGAGAAATTAAGTTCAGTTAGTTTTGTAAGGAGCTTAGGGTGGGAGATGGTGTAAAATGCCTTAGAGAGGATGAAGAATAAGCATAACACCAGTTTGTTGTTGTCTCTAGTCTCAGCTACAATCTGAGTGAAGGAAAGAAGGGCAGTGGAGGTGCTGTGGTGGGGCCTAAATCTGTGCTGAGGAGATTTTCCTGGAGTAGATGTTTGACAAGCTGTGTATGAATGTATTTTTCTATGATTTTTGAGAGAGGTGAAAAGATGGCTATAGGGCGGAAATTGGATGGGTCAGTGGAGTTACCTCCTTTGTGAAGTGGTATCGTAAAGAAGGATTTCTAGATCTGGGACTAAGGATTCTTTGATTGAAGTTTTAATAAGGATTGATACAGATATGCTATAGGATTTGGCTGCAAGTTTGAGAAATTGAGGGGGTAGATTGTGGAAGGAAGAAGAACATGGCTTAAGTTTCTGGAGAAGAGATTTTATATAGGCAGTGTGAACAGCCTTTAGGGAGAAGGTTGAGTGGAGGCAGATGCTGGAGGGGGAGGGGGTTGTGACTGGTGGTGTCAGGAGGGGTTAGTTTGTGAATCGAGTCTATGAAATAATTGTTTAGTAGGGTGGCTGTTTCAAGAGCTGTTTTGTTAGTGAAGTGGTTGGGGGTGGAGGGTTTTCCTGGGTGGAGACTACAGTTCAATGTGTGCCAAAATTGTTTGGGGTTTGAAGACTGGGTAGATTGAGCCTCTAGGGAGAAGTATTTTTCTCTTGGACAATAAGTTTTTTAATAAGGTTTCATAGTTTTTTGAATCTAAGAAGAGAGAAGGGGATTTTGCCTTTGTCCATTGTTTCCAGGTGAAGTCCCTGAATTTCATGGTGGAAAGGGAATGTTTGGAGAGCCAGGGTGCTGGATTAGATTTGATCCTAAGTTTTCTTATGGGAGATAGGGAGTTTAGTATGTTTAGAAAGCTATTATTAAACTCAAGTATGGCATCATTCAGAGGAAGGTTGTACAGGTGGGATCAGTTTACAAGGTAGAGTTATTAGTTGAAGTTATAGGTTCATAGGTTCATAGGCTGATACTAGGCTATCTGCTCTAGGGCATTTATAAGCCTAGCCAGAGTGTGTTTGGCTTTTGCCACCCTTTTAGATTAGTCGACTGTGCCTCTGTATAGTAGGTCACAGAAGATAGCCCTTTTAAGGTTACTTTACTGTGCCTCTGTCTAGTAGGGACACAGAAGAGATCCCAGGGGTAAACCTACGATCTCCCATCCACTCGTCAAGATTTCTCTTGAAGAGGGTCATTGAGGGGCTCTGCCTAACATGGATTGGGATTTTGTTCCAGAGTGAGGGGAGCCTCTGGGATATGAATCTGTCCCTCCAGCATGTCCTATTTATTTCTGTGCTGAGGTTTAAGTCCCTGGAACGTGTAGCTCTAAGGGATTTGGATTTCCTGAGGTGGAGCATGTCCATTAATTGTGATTTGGACATGGCTTTATACGTCAGGCACAGATCGCCTCTGAGTAGGCGGTAAGCAACTGAGTAGAGCTGGAGTTTCTTTAGCCTAACTGCGTAGGGCATCTGTTTGAGTCCCTTGATCCTCTTGATGAGGTACTTTTGGGGTCTTTCCAGTTGCTGCAGGTGTCGGGTAAGGTACATCCCAAATGGGGCATTGTATTCAATTACGGGCCTGATGAGTGATGAGTAGAGGGGCACAATGACCTCTCTTGATCTAGATGTGAACCCTTTCGTGATAAGGTGGGCTATATAGAAGGTCTTTCCAACCACTTTGGCAATGTGATTGTCAAAGGAGAGATTGCTATCTACTTGGGTCCCCAAATCCCTAATTACTTCTTCCAGATTAATGGATTACCACCTATGTGGTAATTTGTGGGCACTTTGTTTTTCCCAAAGGGGATGACTATGCACTTTTTGGCATTTAGCTTTAGGCCATGGCTCTGGCACCAGTTATCTGTCTCTGTGAAACCCTTTTGGAGGATGCGTGTGTCAGTCAGCGAGTCAATTATGGCACCCAGTTTGCAGACATCTGCGAATTTGGTCAGCCATAGTCCTCCCGTCTTAGCCTGTACCTCAGAGAAATATATACCGAACAAGAGAGGTCCCAGGACTGAGCCTTGAGGGATGCCACTTGTAACTGATTTAGAGTCTGACATGGCACCTGCAATTCTGACCATGTGGGTTCTATCCCTGAGCCAGTTTGCAACCCATCTTGTGACATAGGGGTTGATATTTAAGCTGGTGAGCTTATTTATGATGCCCGAGTGGGGTATTGTGTCAAAGGCTTTTGCGAGGTCCAGGTAGGCTGTGTGGACTACCTTCCCTTCATCTATGGCCTTGGTGACTGTTTCAAAGAAGTCGACCAGGTTCAAGAGGCAAGATCTGCCCTTAACAAAGCTGAATTGGGTAGGATCCAGTGTTTGGAGGTTTCCAATGTCTTAGTTTATGAGTTCCATGATGATACGCTCCATAGCTTTGCAGACCAGGCTAGTCAGGCTTATAGGGCGATAGTTTCCGGGATCCGTTGTGGCACCACCTTTGTGGAGTGGGACCACTGTTGCTGTACGCCATTCCTTGGGTACATATCCTGTAGTAAGGCTGAGACTGAACAGTGACTTTATGTGAGGGTTCAGTTCTTCTTGGAGCTCATGTAAGACGCAGCCCGGGACACCGTCTGGTCCCACTGATGCTGTGTTTTTTGCTTTGGAGAGGGCAGCTCTCACCTGTGCATCTGTGATGTCAGGGAGGCTACACTCTGTTGGGATAGACATTTGCTCTTTTGAGGAGGAGGGGGGGATAAGTTTGCACTGAACCTGTCTGCCAGGATGTTGGCAATGTCTGTGGGTTCAGTGTATTTTTTGTCATTTTGCACTAACTCAGAGCATATCTGGGAGTTGCCACCTAGGTTCCTGACATAACTAAAGAAGGCCTTGTGATGATCTTTAGCGTCTTATGCAATTTTTCTTTCGAAGCTGGCCTTTGATAATTTTATGAGGGATCATAGTTTCTTGCTAGTACTGATCAGAGATGCCTTCCCTTTTTGGGATTTTGCTCTATCATGTAGTAGCTTTCTCCTTCTGTTGTATAGCTTATTTATGGCTGGGGTCCACCAGACAGGTCTCCTGCCTTTGGAGGAGTGAGTCTTGGTTTTATTTGGGATAGCACGATCCATGCATTCCTGTAGGTGTCCATAGAATGCGTTTGTAAAGGATTCTGTGGTTTGGGCCGTATTTTCCACTGGCCCGGGGGCTTTGAAGGATTCCACCTCAGTTTTGAAAAGTGTGAAGTTTGCTTTTGAGAAGTTCTTCACTGTGGTTTCCTTGGCTGGGGGTGGGAATGGGATATGGATGTCCAGTGAGATTAATTTATGGTCAGATCTTACCAATGAGGGGTATACCTCTGGTATGGAACATAAGAGTCCTCATGTTGGTGATGATCAGGTCCAATATGTTTTCCCCTCTTTTGGGAGTGGTGACCAGTTGTTCCATAGCATTTGAGTTTATAAATTCTAGGAAGCATTGGGCGAGGGTGTTGGGGCTTGAGTAGTGCTCCCAGTTTATGTTTGGGTAGTTGAAGTCACCCAATATGATGGTGTTTGGAGAGACCTTCATATTCTCCAGTGTTCTCAGAAAAGCTAAGTGGGGTTCCTGAGTTTGGGATGGTGGTCTGTAGCAGGCTACAAACTGAAAGGCAGTTTTGCCCACTGTTAGTTGCACATGGATGGTCTCCGATGCTTCGTGCAGTGCCACTAACCTGGAGGTGTGGGTATCTTTGATGAATATGGATACTCCCCTCCTTTTGTGGTTTGGTCCAAGTTTTGGGGCCGAAAAGCATGGTATGAGGTATAACTTGGTAGTGCCGGGGTGCTCTCGGGAGCCTTGAACCAGGTTTCTGTTACTGCACAGATATCGATATTCTCCATACTGAGGAGAGCCTCGATTACGTGCATTTTGAGGTTTAGACTTCTGGCATTGAGCAGCATTACCCTTAATTTCTTTTTCCTTGTGTTGTCTATGGAGGTGGGTTTGTCTTTTGAGCCTTGCCTAAAAAAGGCACTATGGGGGTGGCAAGAGCCTTAGCCAATATTCGAAAGCCCAGGGGTGACAGGTACAAGCCGTCCTTAGCGAAGCAATGTGGCTTGTCGAGCATGTCATCCCAGGCTGACAGACACTGGATCCCCTTTGAATGACACCAATACTTTAGCCAATTGTTAAAATTGATCATTTTGTCTTTATACTGTGGCATCATTCTTGATGAGGGTAAGATGGTACTCAAGGTCAGGGTCATACCGGCCTGCGCTACATGATCAGAGAGCTCCTCTATGTCTCTTTTCATGTAGTCCAGGGAGGTACGTCTCAGGTCATTCACACCAGCATGGACAATGACGGAGTCATATTTGTACTTGCTTTGGAGTGACCTGAGTGCTTGTGTTATATGGCGGATCCTGGCACCCAACTGGCAGCTTATAGTGACCTTCTCCTTGTTCAGCCTGGTAAGTGGGACATCAGTGTGTCCGACAATAGAGTCACCTATTACAAGTGTATTAGGTGTGTTGTTTAGCCTTAAGGGCTGTGACTGTGTGACACACTGACTTTGAGAACTATGTGATACGTGGGTATTGTTGTGGGGTAGCGGTTGCTTGGATGTCTGCTTTGGAGGTCTCTGCTGCTTGGGAAGATTTTTATTTAGAGCCTCCGAGTATGTTTTTGTGTGTTTATGTGTTTGGTTTGCTGTTGCGATAGGTCTATGTGAGACTGGATTTGTGGTGTGTGTGGTTACCTTCTCCACCTGACTGACTGCGCCAGTACTGGGTTGAGAGAGCTCAGCCTCCAGTTTGGCTCTATAGTTGCATCTCTCACATATATTTGAGCTTGTTGGGAGGAGGAGAGGGTGGTCTGTGTACATAAGGCAGTTGTAACATTGCCTCAAGATTCCCAGACTCACCAGCTGGACTGGAGAGTAAACCCAAAACTGACTTTTGGACATGCCAGAATAGTATAAGGAGCTACTTTTTGACTGATCAAAAAGGACCAATAAGGAGCCAAGTACTTTAAGGGAGTATAAGAGGGTGTAGTGCTTTAGTGCTTATTTATAAGATTACTTATACGAGCAACTGCAGGGCTTTAGAATGAAAATAGAGTGCTTACTTTGAGATTTAGATTATCGGGATTAAAATTATATAGGTTTCAGCAGTCTCTATAAAGGTGGGTTTTAGAGGTGTGAGATGGCATTCTTAGTATTCAGACAGGGAGGCAATCACTTAAGAAGTCTGGTAGAGTACTGAGATTATGGTACTGATAAGGGTTGAAGGTTAAAATCCAGTCAAAAATGTAGCAGGAGTTCTTGTTAATGCGGGTGGGGATAGAAATGAGTTGACTAAACCCCAAAAAGTTTAATACTAAGGCTTGGGGAGTTGGGGGAGAATTTATTCCAATCGATTTTGGCATCTCCAAGTAATATTGTCTCATAAGATAGATACTGGGAGATCCAGGATAGGATAGATTCAAGAACTGGTACACTGTTCCCAGGAGAAATATAGATGGATATCATTGCAAGTTTCTTGTTTTGGTTAAGGTGGCAGTTAAGGAAGAGGAGTTCAACTGGTGAGAAATCTGGATGAGAAAGTGAGGGGGGGGTGAGCTTAAGATGTTCTGAGTACAAGATAGTTACATCTCCCCATTTTTTGGATAGTCTGTCTTGCTGGAATATGTTATATCTGGGGGGGGGGGATTTCTGAGTTTTTGATTTGAGGTTTGAGTCAAGTTTCTGTTAGAGCTATAGATGTGGGGAGTGTAATTTGAAATCCACGTGTGTAGTTCTCTGACTTTGCTTATGAGACTTTGCAGGTTTATGGAGTAGATTGATAGGAGGTTTGATGGAGAGATTGGGAGTTGGTACTTGGTTGTAAAGGTAGAGGCGGTAGGGTTGGATGATGAGGGTGGTCTAGGATTGAGGTGGATATCCCCATCTGGTAGGAGGGAGACAAGAAGTAGAACAGGTTTAGTGAAATAGAAATTATAGGTACTAGTAGGTTTAAACTTTTGTTTAATGGGACTGATTGTGAGATTGAAGTGCTTTAGTTTGTGATAATGTATATAAAATGTAGTGGGAGATAGAGGTAGGTATAGTAGATTAGTATGGTAAGATGATCATCAAGATTGGAAGAATAGAATGGGAGGTAAAAGGAATTGCAGTTGCATGTTGTTATATTTTGTGGGTGTAAGTATGGGTGCTGGGAGAGTGGATTTAGTGATTGTATGAGGATATTGTAGGAGAGTTAGAAGGGTGTAAGGAGGGCCAGTAGGTAGAGGAGGGGTGAGGAAAGAAAGGAAGTGATAGGGGTGTGAGATAGGGGAGTGGAGTGCAGTGTGGGGGAGGTATTGGTTATTAGAGCAAGGATGTATTGATTGGATAATTTGAGTGGGGGGATGTCTCTGGCAGAGCGGTTAGAGGATAAATTTAGAGTAAGCAGGGGTGGGAAGGAAAGGGGTTTGGTTAGAGGAATGGTGTGAGCCCGAGTGTAACAAGGGCAAATGGAGTGGGACTACACCCAGTCAGAGCCGGAGTTGTTTTCAAAGAAATACAATCAGTGAATTCAGAGCCGGCAAGGGAAGAGGATAAGCAGGTAATTTGTTTGGGGGAAAAGGAAGGACAAAAGCACAGAAAACCAGGAAAGTGATCTAAGCGAGGGGGGCGGAGGTAGAGAAAGTAGAGGTTTAGTCAGCGTGGTATAGTAGAGGGGGGGCATACAGATAAGGGAGGACAGAAAAAAAAGGAAGGCTTCAAGAGAACAGCAGATGAAGGGAGATGGAGTAATGGGAGTTTAGAATGCAGAGATAGAGGGAGTGGGTTGTGGAGAGGTGGAAAGTAGAGTCTGTGTTAAGGGAGACCTGAGTTTGGGTAAGTAGTGCAAGAAAGAGGGCAAAAGTTTGGGCAAGCTAGCTGAGGAAAAGGGCAGAGGAGTAGAGGAAGAGTCCAATAGGTGGAGACAGCGAGTGCTGGTGCTGTGGAGGTAGCCCTTAGGGGATTACAGTACTGTTATAAGTATATAAAGGAACATACTCTGTGTAAGAAGCAGGTGGGATGGGGAAGAACAGCTAATCCTGCAGTTGTTTAGGGAGTTTCTGAGTAAATTCTCAGTTTGCAGCAGGTCACTGCGTCACAGTGTTAAGAGCCCTGAAAAGGTAGTGAGGGTAGATGACCAGGCTGTAAGCAGGGAGCTTGTTGCTATAAAAAGAAAGAGAACTCAAATTAAATCAAAAAGGATGGAGAAGGGAGACGTTAAGTATGAGGGAATAGTGATTAGGACTTTATAAGTACAAATGTAGGTTGAACAGAGAAAGGGTGGGGGCAGAGAGTGGGGGACAGGAGATGCAGTTGAGATAATAAGAGGGATATAGTTAAAATAGTATGTAAATATATACAGCTGGCAGTAAATTAACAGATTTAGAGAACAGCTTAATATATATATATATATATATATATATATATATATATATATATATATATATATACACACACACACACACACACACACACACACACACACACACACACACACACACACACACACACACACACAGCGGATATAAAAAGTGTACACACCCCTGTTAAAATGCCAGGTTTTTGTGATATAAAAAAATGAGACCACAATAAATAATTTCAAAACTTTTCCCACCTTTAATGTGACCTATAACCTGTACAATTCAATTGAAAAACAAGCAAATCTGTTAGTGGAAAAAATATATAAAAAAAAAATGTACAATGAGCTGATTGCATAAGTGTGCACTCCCTTAAACTAATACTTTGCTGTGTGTGCACACCCTTAAACTAATAGTTTGTTGAAGCACCTTTTGATTTAATACAGCATTCAGTCTTCTTAGGTAGGAGTCTATCAGCATGACACATCTTGACATGGCAATATTTGCCCACTCTTCCTTGTGAAAGCACTCCAAGTCTATCAGATTGTGAGGACATCTCTTGTGCACAGACCTCTTCAGGTCACCCCACAGATTTTCTATTGGATTTAGGTCAGGGCTCTGGCTGGGCCATTCCAAAACTTTAATTTTCTTCTGATGAAGCCATTATTTTGTTGATTTGGGGTCATTGTCATTTTTAAAGGTGAAATTCCTCTTCATCTTCAGCTTTCTATCAGACGCCTGAAAGTTTTCGGCCAAAAGTGACTAGTATTTGGAACTGCTCATAATTCCCTCTACCTTGACTAAAGCCCCAGTTCCAGCTGAAGAAAAGCAACCCCAAAGCATGATATTGCCACCACCATGGGGATGGTGTTCTTTTGTTGATGCAAAGTGTTGTTTTTGCGCCAAATGTACCTTTTGGAATTGTGGCCAAAAAGTTCAACCTTGGTATCATCAGACCATAACACATTTTCCCACATGCTTTTGGGAGACTTGAGGTATTGTTTTGCAAATTTTAGCTGGGCCTGGATGTTTTTGTGTCTAAGAAAAGACTTCTGTCTTGCAACCCTACCCCATAGCCCAGACATATGGCGAATACGGGAGTTTGTTGTCGCCTGTAGTACACAACCAGTACTTGCCAGAAATTCCTGCAGCTCCTTCAGTGTTGCTGTAGGTCTCCTGGCAGACTCCCTGACCAGTTTTTGTGTTGTCTTTTCATCAATTTTGGAGGGACTTCCAGTTCTTTGCAACATCACTTTTGCCCCACATTTTCTTCATTTTTTGATGACTATCTTCACTGTGCTCCATGGTATATCCGATGCTGTGGAAATTTTTTTGTACCCTTCTCCTGACTGATACCTTTCAACAATGAGATTTCTTTGATTCTTTGTAAGGTCTCTGTGAACCATGGCTTTTGCTGTAGCAGGCAACTGCATAAATGTCAGGAAAGTCATACTAGGACAGCTGAACTTTATTTGGGATTAATCAGAGCCTCTTTAATTGATGGCAGGTATGTATCCAAGAAGACTGAATGCTGTAATTATATCAAAATGTGCTTCAACAAAGTATTAGTTTAAGGATGTACACACTTATGCAACCAGCGTATTGTACGTTTTTTATTTTTTATATTTTTTCCCCTAACAGATTTGTTTGTTTTTCAATTGAATTTTACAGGTTATAGGTCACATTAAAGGTGGGAAAAGTTTTGAAATGATTTATTGTGGTCTCATTTTTTTTATATCACAAAAACCTGGTATTTTAACAGGGGTGTGTCCGCTTTTTATATCCACTGTGTGTGTGTGTGTGTGTGTGTGTATGTATATATATATATATATATATATATATATATATATATATATATATATATATATATATGGGAGCGCTACAGAATCCTGAAAGCTCAAAATCCTGAAGCCCAAAATCCTGAGACCAAAATCCTGAAAGTTCAAAATCCCGAAAACTCAAAATACTGAAAACACAAAATCCTGAAAACACACAGGATACTTATTCCAGCACAAGTACATGCAAAAAGAAATAAAACACAAACTATATTACTGTTTTGCAAGTATAAGCAGTGGAGCAAGCACCCCTGCACCCCCTACTACTTAAATATATCAGCTCCAAGATTGCCCTTAGTGTAGTGAAGTGCAATCTCGGAGTTGATATATTTAAGTAGCAGGGGGTGTGGGGGGGTGAAGAGTAATATGTTTCTGTATGTACTTGTAGTGGAATATAGTAAGTGTTTGTATCCTGTATGTTTTCAGGATTTTAAGTTTTCAGTATTTTGAATTTTCGGGATTTTGAACTTTCAGGATTTTGGTCTCAGGATTTTGGGCTTCAGGATTTTGGGCTTTCAGGATTCTGTAGCGCTTCTATATATATATATATATATATATATATATATATATATATATATATATATATGTGGAGAGAGAGAGATGTTATAGAAATATTGAGAGATATCAATACATACACACATATGCACAGAACAATTACATGTAATTCCTTTCCCCAAGAATACTCTCTTTTTAAAAACATAGCTTAGAATATTAGTCGCCTACAAATGCATGAAAGATGACACCATCCTAATTGTCTTTATACTTACTATGCAGCATACCCAAAGGTTCTCAACTTATAGCTCTATATGAAAACAATTGTCCCAAGTCAGCATTTTCTCTGCTCAAGGATTTGTATTTGCACCAGCCTACATACAAAATCTTTCACAATGCATGCATTTTAGACATTTTTCTTCCATGCAGTATAATCTTATGAATCACTTTACCAAAAATATAGAAGAATTTTCCTGGTGTTCTGGTGAATGGATATTCGCTAAATGCTGACTATTGTATTAACCTGCTCAGTAAAAGTAAATATATAATTTGTAATTGATCAGTAAAAGTAAATATATAATTTGTAATTGTCTACTACCTATGGATTCTAATGACTAGCACTTGAATTAACAGGCAATACTTTGACATCTGTATCTTATGTAACTATTTTTTTATAATTGTAATCTAATGTCTTTCTCAGGAATGTTTTTATTTTTAAGCACCATCTAATTTTCAGAAATGAAACTAAGTAAAGCTGAATTAAGTACAGTAAAGAGAAATAAACTGGCACTAACAAGAACAGATTGCAATTTTGCAAGGAACTAATACAACTCAGCTTTATAATGTTTGCATTTCCTTATCTGACTTACAGAGATATGCCAAAAGAAGTCATAGTTGTTTCACTTTAATTCAGAATATGAAGCAGCACGCCAGCATCATGACTGTGATAGGTAATGTTCTTCCACAACTCAGATAACTGCCAGTTTGACTTTCTTATTGCTTATCATTCTTTTTGATGTATTTTTTTCCTGTATATATTGTGCAAGTCTGCATATCAGGTATGTGTGTGTGTGTGTGTGTGTGTGTATGTGTGTGTGTGTGTGTGTGTGTGTGTGTGTGTGTGTGTGTGTGTGGTATTATTCCCTGTAAAATAGTGTATGTGTGCATGCGTGTGTGTTGTATTCCTTCCTTTATAGTGTGTGTGTGTGTATCTTTTCCATACATGTATAGGTTCACATGCATCTGCATGTTTGTATGCATATGCAAGTATGTGTGTGTGTGGGTGCATGTGTGTGTGTACTCTAGTTTTATGACAATCAAATGTACTTGTTCTTTATACCCTTCATGGTTACAATTAAAGCCATTCTTCTGTTACAGGTCTGTTGTCATTAATGAACTATTTTACAAAAATACACAAAGTAGAAAACTGAAGAGCATGGGTGCAAAACACCCATTATGGTTCTGCCAAGTAGTTTTATACAATAATAAGCAACACACAGAACAAGCCAAGAGTATTACTAATCTGTACACAATGTCTATTGTCCCCCAGTCCCTACCCAATCAGCAGATAGATGCCAACTCAATGAAGCTGCCACAGTGCTTGATAATAATTGTGGTATTAATTGGTGCTGTCCAGACTAGACAGATTGTAAAAGATCCCACTGGGTCCAATAATTAATGTTTTTCCCTCTCTGCCATATCATTAATAAAGAGTTCCTCTATGAAACAAGTAATTGGATGTTTCAGCTTCATTAAGGTATTTATAGATAAAGGCTTAGGTCTGGATTGCATTTTCAAGCTTGTTATATTTACTAAGGTGCCTTATCTACAAATGAAAAAGTGAGGCAAGGAGATGTTTCCCATGATTCCAGATTGGTGATTTCATTTAATAACAAATGGCATGCCATAAACCATGCTAATTAAACAATTGATGTTAGTTTGATATCTAACTTTAACTTAATACAGCGGAAATACAAAAGATTATCCATGTTTTCTATTGCCTGACATATATATTTGACGTTTTTTGTTGCAGATTTAAACTCCTTTCTTATGTACCACAAGACAGGCTGAAATGACAAACAGCAGTATAAGCAGTGAAACTGAAATAAAAACATTCATTCAGACAGATAGAAATATGCTGTGTAGCAGAAATTAGATCATAAATAGTAGATAGTGTGTGGAAAAATAAAATTACAGTGGAGAACAGAAAATGAGTTCTCATATATGTTTTATTGAACTGTTATACTCTTAAAATTAAAGTGACATAAATTCATAATAAGTGATTAAGTTTCCATCCTTATAAAAAGGAGTATGTTACTTCCTTACTTAGGCTTCAATTAACAGAATAGCAAAAATGCCTGTATTTCAGTACTTCAGTAAGTGCTATACTTAAAATCTATACTGTGACATGAATATACTAAAGGTGTCCAGGTTCTCCCATAAAATGGATTTAAACGTGTACTTCATTATGCAGAGAAACAAACTCTGTAGTGCTCTTCTTTTGATAACATTAAATAATGTAGCTTTCTCTTTTTGTTAATATCAATGAAGAGGAATATCATAGTATTCATCAAAGATGAGATACAAAAATGTCACTGGTGCTATGCCAAATGTATTGTCTGTAGCATGTATGAATGCTTATTGTTTTATTTAGAGTAGGAGGAGCTTGCAAGAAGAAGATAAGAGATCGGTTTGCCCTTCTATTCATTTTGTGCAAATTACTAAATACCTAATTCAGGTAATAGTATTGGACAATAATACAGAACTGTTTATTCATCTTCCTGGTATTTTATAACAGAAACTAGTACAAAGTATGTTATGAGGTACATTAATAAGACACATTTAATGCTCCTATCAGTTATCTGTATACTGGCACAGAGTAATAAAGTCCTGACTACAGTCCTGCTGATCAATCTAAGATTAAGAGTTGAGATGCTGAAAAAAACATGCAGGAGGGATAGAATTAAGAAGCTGACTTTGGCTTTTCAATGATGGGAAACAAAGAAATGGCTAACTTGTGCAGCAGCTGAGACATCTTGGGGAAGCTCTGGTGGAAGTGTGCTCCTTCAAATGGTGCTCTGGAATGCAAATCCAGCACAAAAAAAAAAAAAAAAAAAGATGTTTATTTTAATAGATCACTGCAGGGCACAGAAAAAAACACCCATCTTGGGCTTAGTGCAGTGGCGCTGTACTATGCTTCTCTGTCTCCAAAGGAAGACTTGTACGCATAGGGTACAAAAAGCAGCAACACACTAAGACTGTCCCAAGTTCACTGTCTGTGGTGTGGAATAGGAATATGAAGTCTTTTGTCTTGAGTTCTTCCTTTCCTGTGGGATGGTTTCAAATTGAGGATGGCAATCCAAACTAATGGATTAGAGTGATGGAGAATTAGTGGGCATGGCTGATAGTAAGAGGTCCTACAGGTCTGGCATTATGGTTAAGGTGTTAACCTCACAGGTACAACATACAGGGTTTGATTCTGACTTGTAGTTATTGGCTAGGCTTGTAATAGTCTGCATACTGATAACTTACTATTTACCTATGAACTCTACAAAAAAATAAGATTAGGAAAAAGCAAGCACAAGTAAACTTATGTGCACATACTGCACATATCCAATTAGGCAATATATTATATTTCATTTATCTTTATTTACACTTGGTTAAGTAAGTTATTCCCACTAAGCCAAGGTGGTATTCATACTGACTAGTGGATATCTGGCCATAGCACAGGAAACTTCACCTACACTTTTCGATAGGTGTAATGGGACCTTTTGCATCCACTTGAGCTGCTACTTACTTAGGCATATTGGGCCTCAGTTTAATGTCTCATTCAAAGGTTAGGTCACTCAGGAGTGCAGCATCACCCCCATGCTGCACTGCAGTGTCAGTACTGTAAAATGAATCCAACTACATGGTGTAGGAAGGGAACCATTTGCCTTTTGTGCCAATGGTTAGAGTGCTATCCATCGAGCTAGAGAGACTGAATTAATGATAGTGAAATTGTCATTGCAGAAAGCTCCTAATCACATCCCTTTTTCTCATTTCTACATAGAGTTAGGTGTTATGTTAGCTGTTCTCAGTGCTTTTAATTCATAGCCACTCTTCAGACTTCTTTAACAGTAACAACTGGCTGTCAAAAGTCTTCTTTCATGCAATTCATCCAACTCCTGCCTGAACATCTTCATCTTTTATTGCTTTCTTCCTGTCTCCCTCAAATCCTGTTTATCAAATTGTCATTTACTTTCATGCACATTTCACCGAAGCACTGTAGCCTGTTCTCCTTGAGCTTCTCTGCAACTGGGTCTTCTTCGGCTTCTGCTCTGATATCCTCATTTTTTGCTTGTCCCACAGTGTGTACTCAGCTGTTCATCTCATGTATTTCATCTCCATCACCTCATTCTTTCTCAGCTGCTCTTCCTTCACACACCAGGTTTTCATGCCATGCAGAAGCACTGGTAACATCACTGTTTTGTAGACTTTACCTTTTAGCTTCTTTGGCATTCTTCTATTATGCACTACCCCAGCACGTTTTGTCATCTATCTACAGCACCTGTTATTCTAGCTTTGACTTTCTCATTCAGACATTCCTTTTCATCAACCATACTCTCCCAGATACTTGAAACTGATAAGCTGTTTTCCCTTTTATCTCAATTTTCAACTTTTTCTGATATCCCCCATTTGCTGCCATGACAACTCTCTTGTCTGTACTCTGTTTCATCCCATGTGCATTGAGTTTTGCATTCCTGTTCCCTATCATTTGTTAAATATTTGTTCAGAGTTTGCTTGCAAAGCTACATTGTCTGCATACAGAAGCTTTCTTGATCTCTCCTCTCCAAACTGTTTACCGATGTAGTCCACCACCAGTATCAATAGAAGTTAAGTCAGACCTGAACCCTAATGCATCCGTAGATGTCTGATAGTGATAAAAATAATCAACAAAACAATAATGTATTTCAAGGTTATGTCACACGAATATACAATAATTCAGGTATTTCAACTTATTTCACACAAATGCATATTACGCCTGCAAGTTAAATAAGCGGTTAATTTACTATCATCCACAGACAGCCCCCCCCCCAACCATACAGCAGGTATAATCACTTTTCTGTTTATATCTAATGCAGCTGTGATTAAATATATTACTTCTTGACCCTTTACCACAAGGATGAGAAACAAGGCAAACAATAATGGAGATAAAAGCCTAGAACCACAGACAGATGTTTTAGAAAGCTGACAGAATAACAGCTTTTATATTAGCAAGCACCTGCTGAGAATATGAGGTCCAAATCTTAAATGCTTGTCATTATTTAGTAATTACAGCCAGCAGTGATTTTTCAAAAATCACAAACTTTATAAGAAACGACCAAAATATGTGAAAAATCAAGGATTTCCTGTAAAATTAGGGACAGCTGAGAACTAGATGATTTAACTTTGTTTAACATAAACAACAATACTTTCCCTAATTATTACACACAAATGCAAATGCAGATGATTAACTGACCATAAAAAAGAGAAGGTAAATTGCTTTCATCCACAAACAGCTCCAAATCCCACCCAGCATAGTTATAGCCACTTTATTATGTGAACCTCATCTGCCGGTTATAAAAAATATCTCTCAAATTCTTAGTGCAAGGATCAGGGACAAACTCAAAAATAATGAAGGATAAAGGCCCAAAATCACTGGTGTATTTTAAATGTTTATCCTATATGCTAAAGATATCCCTAGTATAACAGTTTTTTGCATTGATATACATTTTGGAAGGATGTGAAGCCTGAAAAGTGAAGTGTCTGTCATCGATTTAGAGGTTCCATTCCATCTACTGCAGGTCTTTGCAATGTGACAGGCAACTGGATCACCCAGAGGAAACCAACATGAACACACGGAGGATATGCAGACACTGCACAGAAGGCAAACCAGTCAAGAAACAAACCTAAGAACCTCTAGCTGTGAGGGGAACGCACTATCTGCTGGTCCACTGTGCAGCCCCAGCAATTAAAAATCTAGCCACTTGGCTGAGTAAACATCAACCCTAAGTGATGTGGTCAAATTGACTAATGCTGATGTGACACCCCATGCCATGTAAAAATAGGAAAAAGGGGATTGATGACAATGACCAATAATAACGTGTTCTTTGTAAAAATGCTCTCATTTTAGTGTGTGTGTATATATATATATATATATATATATATATATATATATATATATATTTATATTTATATTTATATTTATATATATTGTGACACCCCTGCACTGGGCCCAGTAATCAAGGTGCCTCAATCCTCACCACTGGCACCAGTGAGGGATATACACATTGGGAGGATGACAAGTACACGCACACAGAGTAAAGTACAATTTCCCTTAAGAGCAGACAGAGATCACAGTCAGTCTGGGGCTGGTTTCTCCTTCTTTCTCCAGATCCCCAATAAGACTCCCCACTGGCACAGCTGTTGGCTTGACATCTCAGCTGAGTGGCCAAGCCAAAACCTCCAGCATCCTCTCTGTCCAACCAGTGCTTCGTGTCTCTGCCCAAGTAGGTGACACACACACACACACACACACACACACACTGAGTTGTGATTTATGCACAAACACAAACACACACCTGGGAAAGGCAGGCACAAGTTTACTAGCTATGCCCCCTTCTGCTCAGACTATAAGGTAGTACCAGCTGCCACTAGCCACTACTTATCAGCTACTTAAGGCCCTTACAATGGGTAACCAATCCTACTGTGTAATGTTACTATTATCCAAATGGTAAGTGCGACCAAGACTTTGAAGGCTATTTAGGAGTGGCCTGTACAGTGCCACCAAATACATATGCAAGTACTCTTAGAGCTTAAATATCTCTAACCAAAAGCAAAAAAAGTTCAACCATGAATCTGCCAAAAGACGCTGCTCCCAGTAACAATGAAGGCTGTCCTCCGTAGTAATCCTTATAACTTTATATGTATAATCAATCCACAAGCCAAAATGAATTCCAATAGACTCACAACTAGTTTATTAACATTTAAAATAGTAGAAACAAAGATGGATTTAGCACTTTCATCTCCACCATGGAGACTTCATCAGAATCATCTATTTCATGTCTAAAACAGTTTTTATAACAGTACATTCATTCCAAAGGGCTGGCCAATCAATGTTAAAATGTAAATCTTGCCAAACTTTTAACCCTTCATTCCCAGTACTAAAATATTTTATTCATGGGAAAGCAGTTCTTTAAATAATTTGTAAATACAAATACAGGATGCCGTTTGTTTAGTACAAATATATACAAGTAAATAGATAATAAATAAGAAAAAAGCCTTAAAATACTAGTGCTCCAGGGTGTTTAGGAATGTGGAGTGTGAGTCTTGGGACATGGTTTGGGATCTATAGCAGGCTACGACCTGAATATCTGTCTTACCCAATGTTAGCTGCACCTGAAGTATCTCTGATGCATTATGTTAAGCTACCAGTCTGGAGGTGTGTGCATCCTTTATGAATATGGAAACACCACCACCTTTGGATCTTCAGTCCAAGTTCTGGGGCTGAAAGGTGTGGAATGAGTTATAGCCTGGTAGTGCAGGGCTGCTTTCTGCTGCCTTGAACCAGGTCTCTGTTACAGCAGAAATGTTGATGTTCACCATTTTAAGGAGTGCTTTGAGCAAGCTCATTTTGAGAATTAGACTTCTAGCATTGAGCAGCATGACTCTCAGATTGCATTTATTTGTAGCTGTTATGATGGTAATTTGGTCTTTGGAACACTGCCTAAAAAAGGCACTATAGGGGTGGCAAGAGCCTTAGCCAGTATCCGGAAGCCCAGGGGTGACAGATGCAAGCCATCTCTGGCAAAGCATCAAGGTCTGTCAGTCATGTCATCCCAGGCAGACAGATACTGGATCCCCATAGAATGACACCAGAAAAATAGCCAGTTGTTGAAATCAATCATTTTCTGCTTGCACTGTTGTATCATTCTGTGTGATAGTAGAAGGCTGCTCAGGGCTAGGTTCATACCTGCCTGGGCTACATAATCTGAGAGCTCCACCATGTCTCTTTTCATGTAGTCCAGGAAGGTACATCTCAGGTCATTCACACCCACATGTACAATGACAGAGTCATATTTGAACCTGTTGTTGAGGGACCTGAGCTGACTGTTACTTTCTCCTTGCTCAACCTAGTGAGTGGGACACCAGTGTGCCTCACTATCAAGTCACCTATGACTAGTGTGTTGGGCATGCTGTTTTGCCTTATGGGCTTTAGTTGAGTGGCACACTATTTAGGAGAGTTATGTGTCTCGTGATTAGTGTTGTGTTGTTTTGGTCAAGTGTGTTTCTGCCTTGGAGGTCTCTGCTTTTTGGGTAGATTTTTATTAAGAGCCTTCGCGAAGCTGGGTGTGTGGTTTGTGTTTTTATGTGAAGGCAGTGCTGGTGTGTGTTCTGGAAGTCTGTGTGTTCCATGTGGTGTAGTGCAAGTGTTGACCTTCTCTTCTTGACCAGCTATGACAGTCTTGGCTGAAGAGTACATGGCTTCCAATTTGGATATATAAGTGCGCCTCTCACAAGTCTGAGTTTTGGGAGGTAAGAGGAGGGGGTTGTCAGTGTACATGAGGCAGTTGCTACATTGACTCAAGATTCCCAAGTGCACCAGGTTAATAGGAGAAAGCACAGGGAACTGACCTTTAGACATGCCTGCAGGGGTGGGCATTAGTAATAAGTACTGGAGCTGTTTCCTTGTAGAACATTTAGTGCTGGTAGCACTTTTGTGTGCTACAATAATTGCTACAAGAAGTCTGCTAATGTGCTGGACTAATAAGCTAGTAAAAGTGTGGGAGAGGACAGAACTAGCAGATTAAAAGGAAAAATTGAAGAGCGGACTTTGTGGCACCCCTCAGAAGCTTACAAACAGTCCTAGATGCAGGAAAATGTGTATCTGGACTAGACTAGTTACAGAAAAGGTGGGAAACAAGTGCAAACATGGGATTTTAAACCAGAAAGTTGAAAGAGATGGAAAAAACTACCCAATGGCCAATAAACTAAATTTTTAGTCCAGAAACCGCTCCTCTTGTGGTAGATAGGTTACCTAGTACTTACCACTTTGACTGATAAGCTAGAAGTCTTCCTTCCAACACAGAAATGCTTGGGGGGGTCAGAAGCTTACAAACAGTCCAACAGGCCTGGATACAGTAAATCTGTAGCTGGACTAGACTAGTTACAGGAAAGGTGGGAAATAAGTGCAAACATGGGGTTTTAAACCAGAAAGTTGTAAGAGATGGAAAAAACTGCCCAGTGGCCAATAAACTAAAATTTTTGGACCAGAAACCACTCCTCATATGGTAGATAGGCTACCTAGTGCTTGCCACTTCCACTGATAAGCTAGAAAGCTTCCTTCCAACACAGAAAACTTGGGGGCTCAGAAGCGTACAAACAGTCCTGAATACAGCAAGTCTGTATCTGAACTAGACTAGTTACCAGAAAGGCAGGAAACAAGTGCAAACACAGGCTTTTAAACTAGAAAGTTGTAAGAGATGGAAAAACTGCCCAAAGGGTCAATAAACTACAATTTTTGGGCCAGAAACACTCATCTTGTGGTAGAGAGACTACCTAGTGCTTACCACTCCCACTGATAAGCTAGAAGGCTTCCCTCCAACACAGAAAGGCTTGGGGGGGCTCAGACGCTTACAAACAGTCCTGGATACAGCAAATCTGTATCTGGACTAGGCTAATTACAGGAACGGCAGGAAACAAGCTTAGAATTTGTTTTTAGTAAAGTGGGAAGGAGAAAGGAGGAAAAGAAGGTAATTAAAGGTTAAGAACCTAAGTCGGTTGGCTCTCTTAAATGTTCTCTCTGTATTAATACAAATAATGAGCTAATGACACTAGATTGGGAGGAGTGTTCCAGATCAATTTTACAGTAGAAGTGGGCAACTGCAAAGTTTTGTTAACTACAACAAAATCAGACACCAAGAAAAGCAATCTCAAGCAAATAAATAAATGCAGCAGTTTTGTTAAATAAAACAAAATCAGACACCAAGAAAAGCAATCTCAAGCAAATAAATAAATGCAGCAGTTTTGTTAACTAAAACAAAATCAGACACCAAGGAAGTAATCTCAAGCAAATTAATAAATGCAGCAGTTTTGTTAACTACAACAAAACCAGACACCAAGAAAAGCAATTTCAAGCAAATTAATAAATACAGCAGTTTTGTTAACTAAAACAAAATCAGACACGAAGAAAAGCAGTCTCAAGCAAATTAATAAATGCAGCAGTTTTAACTAAAACAAAATCAGACACCAAGAAAAGCAAGCTCAAGCAAATAATAAATGCAGCAGTTTTGTTGACTATCACTGATAAAAAATTACATGCCAAAAACTATACTTATAGGCTTTCTGTATCCAGATTTCTATTGAATCAGTTGCAGCTAGGCCACAAATAGCAGCTAATATACTGACATGTTTAAAATTCCAAAGTAGACAATGAATGTTGAGGGAACCCAACCATGGATTAGAGTTTGAAGTTTGTCAGAAACTCAGCTTAATCCTTTTGGAAGAAAACAGCAGGAAAAAAATGCCAGATTTGATATATTTCCTTCTGTTTCTGATTATGGATTATGTCTGGAAACAGGAGAAGCTTGTTAAAAGTAGTTTGCTGCAGTTTTATTTGTGTGTATAAATGCATGCATATTACTTTTTGTTAAGTGTTCTTACTTCCTTGCACTGCGATCATCCACAAGACTCCTAGTTTAAACATACAAATCCAACTACTCAGCTAGGGACTATCTGTTTGCCAACTCTGTTGGAAAAACATGGAACAGGCTCCCAGCTGACTTGACCCTAGAACCCTCACTAACTCAGTTCAAAAACAAACTTGAGAAATACTTGAAATCTCTTTGGCTATGTCCTTGCACTAACACAGACTAGTGACCTCTCTATTTCTTAGGTGCCTTACCTTCAACTACTTCTAACTTTTTTCTACCACTCCATTTCAGGAGGGGTCAATTGTATAACTGCTGCTCAACGTGTCTTAAACCTGAATGTAATGTTAAATATATATAACTTTGAAACTAATGTTATGTTTTGTAAAGTGTTTTATAATAAGTTAGTACTATATGTGATAAATGCGGGTATTGCTTAGGACTATAATCTGCTTGAAACTAGCATTTACTAAATGTTCAATGCGTATTATTATCTTGGAGCTTTTCTCCCCGGGCCTCCGCTGAAAATGGACATATATCCAGTCGGACTATCCCGGTCAACAAATGTAAAATAAAATAAATAAATAAATAAAATAAATGTTACAATATGAGTTCTATTACTCACATTTAAATTTATTATGACTCAGAGCCATGGGCAGTTACTCTTTAGCCTGGCAGGAAACAGGGATCTAGCACCTAATGAGGTGAACCGATTATCAGTATCAGAGCACATTAAAAGCATGTATTCAGGTTCCCAGCTAGCATTGACTTTTCACAAGTGGAATTAGTTTGTTGGCAACTCAAAGAGCTGAAAGGCCTGTATATACAATAGTATCCCCTTTTCTAAAGTTGATTTGGTTGATGACATGCCTACTGTCTTTAGGTAGCTGGAAATCTATAATAATATATTTGCATGTTTTATTAATATTTTATTAATATTAGAGTCTGTATTAATATTCTATTTTATATTCAGAAACTCTATCAGGTTGCAAGGCAAAAAGATAAAGAAGAGGCTCCATACTGACATTTTGGCAATGTTAACTCCAAGTGCCGACAGATTGAAAAAAAATATAGAAAATCCAGGAGAAGAGCAAATTTCAAACATCGCTCTTCCCCTTTATGTTTCATTTTTTACAGGTGGGCAAACTTCTCTGCATCCTGTAATGTGAGTGGTAAATCCCTCACACCACCCAAAATTAAACATACCAACTCTGACAATGCCATAACTCAGAGAAAAAGGAATATTCTTGGAAATGGCAATTTCAGACTTACTATATATAAATCCATTTTTCAGCCATTCAGTCTCCATGTTTTGGAACTTACTCAAGCAGGTCCCAAACTTTTAAATAGTTACCTAAAGAAGATAATCATTAGACAGTCTTCATGGTGCAGCAACAACCTGGTCAATAGTCGACAGGATATCAAAAGTAAGATGGGATAGTGCTTCCAGCAGCTTCTGAATGAATAAAATCCCACAGAAGCTGTACTGCTCCAGACAGAGCCTACGATGAATGAAGAAGAGGAGCCCTCCTTAGAGGAAGTAAGAACAGCACTAAGGAAAATGAAGTCAGGTAAAGCAGCAGACTCAGATGCGGTTACAGCAGATGTGATAAAGATGCTGGGTGAGACAGGGGAGAAATGATTCTATAGGTTCATAGGTGTGTACTAGGCTAATGGCCCTGGAGCCTTTACAAGGCTAGCCCATAGAAGTGTCCTGGCATTGTGCCACCCGTCATTAGTTCCCAGTGCCTCTATCAAGTAGAGCCACTGGAGAGATCCCAAGGGTGAATTTTCTATTTCCCATCCACTCATCAAGATTTCTCTTCAAGAGGGCTAGTGAAGTGCTCTGCTTGACATGTATGAGAAGTCTATTCCAGAGCATTGGCAGTCTCTGGGTTATGAACCTGTCCCTCCAGCATGGTCTGTTGATTGTGGTAATGAGATTGAGGTCTCTGGAGCATGTGGTGCAGAGGAATTGGGATTTCTTTAGATGTAGCATTTCTAACAGAGCTTGGTCACACATGGCTTTGTAAGTCAAGCAGAGATCGCCTCTTAGTAGATGATATAAGACAGAGAATAGCTAGAGTTTTTTGAGTCTGTCCATGTAGGACATGTGTTTAAGGCCTAGGATCTTCTTCATGAGGTACTTTTGTAGCCTCTCCAGCTGTTGCAGGTGTCTAGTGAGGTACATGCCAAATGGGGCATTATACTTTATGATTGGTCTAATGAAGAAAGAATAGAGATAAATGATGACCTCTTTCTTCCTGGATGCAAAACCCTTGGTAATGAGATGTGCCACATAAAAGGACTTTCTGGCCACAGTGGCAATGTGGTAGTCAAAGGAGAGGTTGCTGTCAATCTGTGTCCCCAGATCTCTTATAACGCTTTAAGTGTTCAGTGGGCTCCCATCAATGTGGTAATTAGTGGGAACTGAGCTTTTCCTAAAGTGGATGATGATGCATTTTTTGGCATTAAGCTTATGGCCATGGTTTTGACACCAGTCATTGGTCTCAGTGAGGCCTTTCTGTAGGATGTCTGCATCACTTCGGAGGTTAATAATGGCTCCTAGCTTGCAGTCATCTGCCAATTTGGTCAGTCAGAGTCCCTCCATGCTGGCCTGGACTTCTGAGAAGTAGATGCCAAACAGGAGAGGACCCACAACCAATCCCCGTGGACTCCACTCATGACTGTTTTGCAGTCTGACTTGGAGTCCATTACTTTCACATTGTGTGTTCTATCTTTGAGCCAATTTGCAAACCACCTAATGATATAGGGGTCGATGCCTAGTTTGGTAAGTTTATCAAAAATTCCTGAGTGAGAAATGGTATCAAAGGTCTTGGCCAGATCGAGGTAGGCTGTATAAACTGCCTTACCTTCATCCACCACTCTGGTGACTGACTCAAAGAAGTCAACCAGGTTGAGCTGGCATGAAGTACCTTTCACAAAACCAAATTGTGTAGGATCTAGAGTTTGGAGATTCCCTATATCCTTGTTAATTAGGTCCATGATGATGTGCTCCATAGTCTTACATATCAGACTCATTAGGCTAATGGGGCAATAATTTCCAGGGTCTGTAGTCACTCCTCCATTATGGAGAGGGATGACTGTAGCAGTGTGCCATTCAGTAGGGACAAAGCCTGAAGTGATGCTGTGAGTGAACAGAACACACAGATGTGGTGCCAGTTCATTTTGTAATTCATGTAGAACACAGCCAGGGATATTGTCTGGTCCCATGGAAGCTGTATTCTTGACCTTAGACAATGCAGCTTTAACCTGTGCTGTAGTAATTCAGGGTGCCTGGCATTCTTCCGGTATTGAGATTGGTCCTTTAGAGGGGAGGGAAGGGTAAAGTTGGCACTGAATCTGTTGGCTAGTATGTTGGCAGTATCTGTTGGCTCAGTATAAGAGGTACCATTGTACAGTAACTCAGAGCAAATCTGGGTATTGTCATGAATATTCTTAATATAACTAAAAAAAGCTTTGTGGTTGTTTTTAGTGTCTGTTGCAATTCTGCCTTCATAGCTGACTTTGAAGGTTTTGATGAGGGATCTCAACTTTTTGATGAGGCTAATCAGGGAATTTTTCCATCCTTGGGACTTCACCTTTTTCTGCAACAGTTTCTTCCTTCTGTTGTAGAGTTTATTAATGGCAGGGGACCACCAGACTGTCTTCCTTTTTTTGGAGGAGAGCGTCTTGGTTCTGTTGGGTATGACTAGTTCCATGCATTTATGTACGTGTAATACGCATTATCATACCTCTTTTTTCCAGTTTCTTTATTTAAATTTTTTTAACAGATAGACTTGTTAACATCCATTAATTACACAAAAATGGGTAGAACATACAACAAGAATATCAGTAACACCAACTATGTACTAAAGTGCTAAATGCCTGTTTATGATTTCAGACAGATAAGTTAAAAAAACAGAATGTTAACAACAAAAGAAGATTCAGTAAAATATGGGGTGATTTGGTGAAAATTTATTATTTCTAGCTCCTTTAGTTAGATTTTTTTGTGTGTATTCTAAGAGAAAAAAGTATGAAATTTGATTGTAAAATGTAGTTATAAAGATTTTCACAGTATTGTTTATAATAGGAATATTTATTATGATTAGATAATATTAACTTATATGCCGATGTAGAGTTTAGTGCAGTTTGCTTAAACCATCCTGTGATATTTTTGTTCTGTCAAGCCAATTTTGAGTACTATGTAGTTTGACTTATGAAAAGGATAATTAGTACACATAAATCTGGTTCTCTTAAACCCGGAGGGGGTATATGCAAAAGTGCAAATTTCCAGGATAGGGTGGAGGTCTTGTATCCCATTTTTTCTAGCCTGATTTTAAGGGAACACATAATTTTATAAGAATATTTACAACTCCACAAAATGGGCAGTAAATCGGCTTTTTGATATTTACATGCTTAACAGTTAGGAGATGATGTGGGGGAAATGTATTGAGAGTATCAGGAGTCAGCTAGGCATTATTTATTATCATTGAGTAAAAAAAAGTTTTCTGAAAGGTAATAATTTTAATGCTGATTGAATCACATGGATTTTTTGATTATGTGTAATTGAAGGGTTTAATCTATTTCAGTTTTTAGAATACACAATAGAATTTTGATATTTAATAGATGTAATTAATTTATATAAATTTGATATTTTCTTTTTGGAGGTAAATGCTGACCATAAAATTTGTGTAAATTCATATTATGTTCACTGATTTTTGGATCATCCAAAATTTTTGAAACAAGTTCTTTAATTTGTCACAGAATGATAAAATAGCTTTTGGGTAGGTTAAAAGTAACTGTCATGTCATCAACTGAAAGTTTTTTTATAAATAAGGAAGTTAAAAATGTTTTTATAAGGGGTAAGATTTACCATAAGGCTATTTAATTTTAGGTTAAGATTGAGATACGTTGGCTTAAATATTATCATTGGTTCTTTTAAATTGAGCATAACCATCAGATCTTGAAAAAATAATTATATGCTTTAGGAATTTATGTATTTTGAAAGTTGAGACTCTCCATATTAAAAAAAAAAAAGGTAAAGCTCTGGGATTACAATGGAATTTACATATAAAATTAGACAACAACTTCACCCATAATGGATTCCATTTATTTTGAGATGTTTTCACTTCTACTATTGCTATAAGTTTACTTGAATTTATTATATCATGATAGGTCTTAAAGTCTGATAGGGCTAAACCACTGATATTTTTAGGATCTGTCAGGTTCTGATAACCGATCATGATAGATTTGGGAGACCAAATAAATTTTGATAGACTAGCAATGATATATTCAAACAATTTAATTTGAGTTTTAATAGTTGATGCATTAAATCAGAATAATAATCTGGGAAGGATGTTATTTTAATAATAGTGACTTTGGATAAAAAAGATAAGTTAAGTTTGTTCCATCTAAGGATATACTGTTGCATACTGTTACATAATTTCACTAAATTCTCTTGGTAAAAATGAGTACGGTCATGATAAAAGTTGCCCAGTTATTTAAATGAATAACTTATTTTAATTTCTGTATTGGGAAAGTAGTTAATCAAATCATAGTTTAGTTTAATGGACAGATAGAAGATTCAACCGTATTTAATTTACAATTAGAGAAATTAGAAAAGGTATCAATAGACTGTAAGATTTTAGGTAAGTCAGTATTAGGCAAAATCAGGAAAAATAGGGATTTAAATCATTAGGAAATGCTGTCAGAGGTATCTTAATATTGTAATTTTTGGGAATATGGTGAAACTTTTTTTGTTTTATTAGAAGAAATAAGGGTTTTATGTATATGTTAAATCATTATGGAGGTAATGGGCATTGATATTTTTTATTGGAAAAGAGGAAATTGTATTTATGCATAATATTGTATCTGATGTCAATTTTCATTCATTCCTCAACCATTGGGTTTGGATCTGAAAGTTTCCCAATGTTCCACCCAATCAGAGAAAAATAGCAGCACTAGAAATACAAAAGCTGCTAGAAAAAAGACTCATCCAAGAAGTCCCAACAGACCAGATAAATCTGTAACTTACTCAAGATTCTTTTTAGCTCCAAAGAAAACAGAGGACTGGAGACTAATTCTGGATCTCAGCAACTTGAACAAGTCAGTTCGACAATCAAAGTTTTGGATGGTCATGATTCAGTCCATTCTGCCTGTGTTTAGGCAAGGATGGTTGAATGTGCTCTATAGATCTTCAAGATGTGTATTATCACCTAAAAATGAAGAGGCGGTCCAGAAGATATTTACACTTCTGGTTGGAAGCCAATCATTACCAGCTCTTAGGCCTGTCCTTTGGTTTTACCACAGCTCCCAGGGTATTCACCAAATGCATGGCAGTGGTGGTAGCTTACCTAAGAGTGCAGGGATTCCAGGTGTTTCCATATTTAGATGACTGTCTCATTACCACTCCGACCAGGCATCTACTCACATTAACAAGAGACCAGGTATTCCAAACTTGCTCCCTACTGGGAATTACAATAAATTACAACAAACCTCAGTTGCAACATCTCAAACACGAATTCATAGGAGCATATTTCAATATGGTATCTGCAACAGCTTCACTTCCCCCAAACAGAGTACAAACATTAAGATTCCAGGTCACAAAAATTATTCCTAACACCAAAATTGCAGCTCAATTGATTCTTCAAGCCTTAGGGTCAATGTCAGTGGCAATAATTCTTGTTCCTCTGGCAAGATATCAAATGAGAATTATTCAGTGGATGCTAGCATCCCAATGGTCAAGTCTTTATCAACAAATGTCAGTTCAGATAAGGATTACACAGACATGCAAGAAATATCTTTAGTGGTGGATAAGGTCAGATCAGCTTTTACAAGGCCAGCCATTTATTTTCCCTCAATCCAAGGCCATAGTGATCATGGGTGCATCCCAGACTGGGTGGGGGGGGGCACTTCCTGGGGAAAACTGTCCATGGCAGTTAGTCCCTCA
This sequence comes from Protopterus annectens, assembly GCF_019279795.1. NCBI lineage: Eukaryota > Metazoa > Chordata > Ceratodontiformes > Protopteridae > Protopterus > Protopterus annectens. The sequence goes on along the minus strand of NC_056748.1, from coordinate 251,097,963 downwards.
AAGAGGCCAGTTTACAAATAAATGTCCTGGAGATGAGAGCAGTGTTCTTAGCATTGCAAAAGCCTTTCAGTATGCTCTACCTCTGGGGACATTTGCAATCCAAATGGACAATATGTCAGTAGTTTGGTACATCAACAAACAGGGAAGAACCCAACTGCTTTCTGATAGCAATGTACATTTTGGGGAAGTCCAGCATGATATCAGACATATTAAGCAGGCCCATTCTACTACCTCATGAGTGGTCTCTCAACAAAAAAGTGACAGAAGTAATTTTCTGTGAATGGGCCCAGCCTTGCTGTGATCTTTTTGTGTCTTCCATAAACAACAAGTGCAGCAGCTTTTTTGCCCTAATCCCCCAAAGGGGGACTCACCAACAGAAGCTCTGCTCCCTAATTGGCTCTCTGGTCTTCTCTATGCTTTTCCACCAACCCCACTGATTCCCAGATTCTTACAGAAAGATGAAAGATTGAAGAGCAAAGTCATCCTCATTGCACCTTACTAGACTCAACAGGTTTGGTTCCCCCTTCCTTTGGCCTCATCTTCTTTACCCACCTTGGATTCTGAATATGACTCCAGACCTACTGTCTCTCCTGACAAGTGATTCATCTGGACCTCTCAAACCTCAAGCTAACAGTAGGGTTTCTCCACTTCTGTTAATAGCCCAGACAACCTATGCTCTCATCCCATTTCCATTATATACTTTTGTCTTCCCATAAAGCTTCCATTAGGAAAATCTACAATAGTAAATGGAAGTGTTTGTCTGTTGGCACATCAAAGACATATCATTCCTTTTTAAGCCCCTACACAAAGTGTACTAGAGTTTTTGGCAGAAATGTTTAAAGAGAGGGCTAATTCCTTTATTATTAAAGTTCAATTGGCAACAATCTCTAACTTTCACATAAATTCTTTGGCTTCTACTAAGATATGCAAAGCTTTCTTAAAGGGTACTATTTTACTTAGGTCACCTTATAAAGACCCTACTCTTCTAACGGATTTGAATCTTCTGTTGCAGCCCTTAATGCATTCTCCCTTTGAACCAGCAAGAAAATGTGATATTAAATTTCAGACTTGGAAGACAATAGTTTTAGTGGCTATCATCTCTGCTAGGGGACTTTCACAACTCTAAGCATTATCCTCTAAACCTCCTTACTTGATTTTCCATAAGGATAGGGTGACATTAAGGAAATCCCTTTTTTCCTTCCAAAGGTGGTATCAGACTTCAATATCAGTCAATCAATCTATTAATTTGCCTTTTTTCTTTCTAAAATTTGAAAGCAAAGGTGAATATATGTTACATTTTCTGGATGTTAATAGACAGTATTGTTTCTACTTACAGAGAACAAAATACATTAGAAAATCTTATCATTTATTTATATCCTTTGCAGATAACAAATTGGGCAAATCTGTAACAAAGGTAACATTGTCAAGATGAGTTAAAGACTGTATAGCCTTTGTCTATAAAAAATCTGGCATTTCATTACCTAAACTTTTAAGAGCTCACTCAACTAGATCTATGGCAGCCTCATCAGTATTTTTATCCAACCATTCCATGGATGACATACGCGCAGCTGCTACTTGGGCTAACCCTCATATTTTTGTTACACATTACAAATTGAATCTAGTTTTGAGGGGAAGTGCAGTCTTTGGTTCAACTGTGCTCAGGAACATCCTTCCTTAAAGTCCACCTGGGATATCAGGTAGCTAAGGACTCTGTCCCAATGGTTGAGGAATGAATGAAAATTGACATCAGATAAAGAAGTTATGTACTTACCATAATAGTCCATGTGAGTTGTCTGTTTTCATTTTTCCTCAACTTCCCACCCACCAACCCCCAACCTTTGTCTTCATGGACTTCTGGAACAATGAAATGCTATAAAGACACCATAGTGTTTTGTATGGAGCTCTAGATATTGGTGTCCTTTGTTAGAAACAATATTCTAATATCTACTATTTATGTCATCTAGCAAACAAGGTCTGAGGTATGTTAGGGTCTGGTGCATTATCGGTAGGGAGGAGTTCAGGAGTTTTTGTTGGCCATGAGGTATAGTAACAGCCTAGTCAGATCCAAGGTTCAGATCTGAACCCAATGGTTGACACAGAAAGAAAATGGACAACACAGATGGAACATTATGGTAAGTACATAACTTCTTTATATGCATTAGTATATAGAGTTTTCATCCATTCAATACAGGATTGCGGTATATTAAACTTTGGCATAACAGAAAAAAGAAAATCTAGACTAAGTCAACCAAAGGCCTTAACAGCACCCAGTGCAAATACAAAACTTGAGTTGTTATTTTGCTTAGAGAGTGTGATTAAAGTATCAATTGTGAGCGTATCATCATATGTTTGTCTAGTTTGTTCTGAAACCTCACCAGCTACTTTATTCACATTAACCCAAAATACCTTTATTACAGTGTAAAAATGGCTCTCCAATCAACATCTAATCCTAAAACCCAACATAACTAAGCTGCTCCTCTTCTCCCCCACACGCAGGACCCCCCTGCCATCCTTCAACACAATGTCTAACAAAGGCACTATCATCTCCCCAGAAGCCCAAACTAAACTACTGGATGTCATAGTTGATAACCTAAAGTTTGATGTGCATATCAATCAAACTATCAAAACCATTAATAAAAAACTTGGCTCTCTTTACAGAATCAAACCTTTACTTACCCCACATGCAAGAACTGCAATTGCCCGTTCCCATCTACTATCAACTCTTCTCTACACCTCACCTCTATTCTCCAAATTAAAACAGATATTAATGAACTATCATCCTGATATAACCACATTGCCAGATTTTCTACTGGCACAGCCTACCAGACACATCACTGTCACAACCTAAATTGCCTAGGATGGCTTGAACTGCCTAGCCTACTGAAGTTCAACCAGTTAATAGTGGCACATACAGTCCTTTACCTACCAGAAAATACACCTGCACTAAAAAATATTATCAGCCCCTACACCAGTACCCAGCCACTGCAATCATTCACTAGACTCCTAGTTCAAACATACAAATCCAACTACTCAGCTGGGGACTGTCTGTTTGCCAACTCTGTTGGAAAAACATGGAACAGACTCCCAGTTGACTTGACCCTAGAACCCTCACTAATTCGATTCAAAAACAAACTCAAGAAATACTTCAAAACGCATTGGTTATGTCCTTGCACTAACCCCGACTAGTGACCTCTCTATTACTTAGGTGCCTTACCTTCAACTACTTCTAACTTTTTTCTACCACACCATTTCAGGAAGGATCAATTGTATAACTGCTGCTCAATGTGTCTTAAACCTGAGTGTAATGTTATATATATATATATATATATATATATATATATATATATATATATATATATATAGATATATATATGTGTGTGTATATACCTTTGAAAATAATGTTATGCTTTATAAAGTATTTTATAATAAGTTAGTACTATATGTGCTAAATGATGGTATTGCTTATGACTGTAATCTGCTTGAAACTAGCATTTACTAAATGTTCAATGTGTATTATTATCTTGGAGCTTTTCTCCTCAGGCCTCCACTGAAAATGGACATATATCCAGTCGGACTATCCCAGTCAACAAATGTAAAATAATAAATAAATAAATTTGAATAAAGCCAGATTGATTAGGTGAGATTATTTTTGGTAATTTACTTGTCAATCTATTTGCTAATAATGAAGTGTAAATTTTGAAATCTGCATTATAATAGAAATCAGTGTAGAGTTTAAAGAATTTTTAGTATTAGATTTGCCCTTAGAAATAAATATTGTTTTAGAGTTATTTAAATATAAATCCTTAATACCATTTTAATGTAGTTAAAATGCAATTTGTAGTCAGGTCCTTTACTTATAACGAGACCTCTAATTTGAGTTTTAATAGCAGCCCATCAGAGAAGAACCTAGGTTCTACATAAAATGTTATATCAGTACTTAAAAATATTCCTGATATTAGAAAGAAATCTAGTTCAGCCCATGTTTTGTAGAATGGGAGTAGTAGGTCTATTTTTTTAGGGTAGTTTTATTGTCTTGGAAGTTAAAAGGTTAAAAAATTCTAAAATCTGTTTTAAGTTCTGATATCGCATGGGATGCCTAAAAGTTAAATGATTTACTTCTTGTTCTGTCAGTAATAGGATCGTTAACGACATTCCATACAGGTAACAGTTTATAAATTATCATATAAAATGCACGCTGTTTAGCACAAGTTGCATATACATTTAGTAACAGAACTGGCTTATCAAAAAATGTGTTCTTAATAATTATGTAACACCATCTTCCCTTGTTTTCTGAATCTTGTTTTAATATTATGTCATTGAAAAGATTCTTTAGTAATAATTGCAACTCCAGTGCTATTTGACTTATTGTCTGACTCAACAATTGTTTCGATCCGTTATTACCCTTTATCTGAGCCCATTATCTAGATGTCATATGAGTCTCCTCGACAAATATAACTTCACCTTTTGACTTAAATGTTAAATGAAAGAATAGTTTCCTTTTTTATTTGCTTGCATGAGTCTGTTATCCAAAATCATCGCCCCCTGAAAGAATATTTATCGGGATGAAATATATATAGAGATTTTACAAGTCATACCCCTAAAGTTTAAATCTAGTCTTGATAGAAAAGGTAAACAGCACTTACCTTTTCCTATAAGATCCGCATGCCTTACCACAACCCCAAAAAACAGGAAGAGAGTAGTTTAAAAACATGTAATGGGTTAAATAAATAAAAACTCCAATAACATAAACTTACTGTATACCCTTTACATTTTGACTTGTTTGAAATTATGTTTAAAATAAAAATACACTTTACTAAGGGCAAGTATTTCATAGCTGCCCTTTAACATCTGTATTCCCAGCTATTAGCCCTGATATTAATAATGTGCTATGAACGACAAGTAAACAATCTTATATAAAATAAGCTGAACAGTTATTTTAAGTTTGCATCATTTCAATTGTTTTTCATAAATTAAGTATATTATAATATCTTATAGCTTTAAGTGGTATTGATAAAGATGAAAAAAGAAAATGCTGCCTTAAAATTCTTCTATATCACTAACTGAAAGCCTTTGACTATCATAATAACTGCAGTAGCAATATACAACCATTTTTATAGCATTTCCTTCAGGAAGTAAAAAGAAAACAGGCAGTCCATTAGGACAATAATCATCAGATTTAATCCATACTTCAAGCCATTCTTAAGCCAAAAAGATATGTTCTATATCAATAAGATTCCCAATAAAAAATAGGACAACCCAAACATTGCAAGTCAATTCCATGATTCCCACTGTTTGCAATCTTTAAACACTTTAATCCCATCTTGAATCTGCAGAAGGTAGACAAGCTATAGTATCCCAGGCAAACAAACCAAAACAGTCCTCATTCAGGAGAGACATTGAACATGTTGAGAAACATCTGCTTCACCTCTTTCAGTGTAGTGATAGAGTATTTATTCCCCTTGTGTTGAAAAATTAATGTGGAGTGGTATTTCATCTGAAATGTAATCCTTCTGGATAATAGAAATGTGCTGTAAGGAGCCAGCTAATGCCTATCCTGCTTTATTTGCATAGGGAGGTCCTGGTCAAAGGTGATTTTATTGCCATTCCAATTTATGACTTTTTCCTTTTGGCAATGGAAAAGATCTTGCCTACATCCTGGAAGTTTAATAATGTAACCTGCTTTTGTCTTGGTTTGTCCAGTGTAGGTGATTTCCAAATCACTCAATGTGCCCTCTCTATGGTGATCTGGTTAGTTTCCACTTGATTTTCCAGCAAATGGCCAAAGATTTTGTGTAAAGTTTCAGTTACATTTAACTGTTCATATATCTCAGAAACGCCACATAAAATATTGTTGCATCTGCTTCTAGCCTCCAAATCCAAATGTTTTTCATGAATATTTTGAATAGTTTTAACATTAGAGTTGCAGTCTTTTGTAGTTGCTCAATTTTTACTTCATTTTCCATGACTTTTGCTTCTGCAGCTTCTAGTCTACTAGAAATTTGATTAATTATAATATCGAGCATTTGAAGTTGACCAGAAAGTTATTGCATGGCTGACTGAAGAGGTTGCAGTGTCATTCTGATCTCTTCAAAGATGGAGGGTTAATCTGTTTTTCCTTTGGTTAATGATTTTTTTGTCTTCTTGTTTGGCTATTCATGCCTATTTTGAGATGATTTCTTTTTCTGGTTTAGAGAGCGCTGACAGCTTTGTTTTAGTTATTTGAGTATCCATATGTTCACTTTCTCTAGCCATTTTGTCACAACATTGGAGTATTTGTTGCTGTTGCAGTCTTATTTAGTCTAACTTTACACTTACCACTGGCTTATTTTAAGTATTCTTGCCTTATTTTTCTCTTTTTTTCTTTGCAGCTTAGAAGACAAGGAACATGCAGACACCTGCAGCTGAGTCGGAGAGCTCCCTTCAGGTCATTTCACAGTGATTTCTCTAAAGTATTTTAAATGCAGCATATTAAAAAGACTTTAATTATTCGAATGTGTTTTTGGAGATCTGTATTTGGGTAATATGCGGGTTTGTTGCATTACTTTTGTACTAGAGCTTTGCTGCTACAGTGTTTATAGGTCAGCCGCCATCTTGCTCTCTTTCACATTATCATACCTCTCGACTATTTAGTGCAAGAAATCTTTACAAAGCCTAAAATAATGGGGGTACAAAAGCCCAAAAATAAGGACAGATTTTAAATATTGCTATTATAAACTTAGAGAGTTGGTAGGATAACAGGACTTGTGTTAGCATACACTTTCTGAAGGAAATGAAGTCCAAAACTCAAATGCATGCCATTAGAGACTTCAATCCTCATTGATTTGTCAGAAAACAATACATTTTGTGAGGAACACACCAAAAATATGAAGAAAAAAATCTGGACCTTCTTTGAAAAATCTGGACAGTTCAAAGCAATGGTCATTATATCATATTTTGTTGCTTGTTCTAGGGTTATCTTTCCAAAAGAAAAGTCATCTTATGTAAGTAAGGCAGCAGCTAATGCCACTTACTTTGCTTTGCTTTGCTTAGAGTAATGCATTTATAAAACTGACTTATGAGAATCATGTGCCATTTGCAACTGAACCATACAAGTCCATGTAAACAGAGAAATTAGGTTTACTATACATTATCACTGCATTGAACTGAACACATCTTATTGAAGAACTTGCTGACTAGAAAATGCAGTTATTTTCACCTGTATGGAAAGCCAAGCCTACATGGACCCTAATGTTCACACTACAGCTCAGCATTTCTTGCTGGTAGAGTGTAGCTATTAATTCATAATTGTCTGTATGGTCTAATGGGTAAGGTGTCACCCATCAAATCAAAAGATGATTACCAGAAAGGACCAGATTTTAGAGGGTTAGCAGAAAATCTGACTGGCACTTAGTGCAGTGGTTTAAGGATTTGAGTTGTTAATATACTGCTTCCTGTAGTTCAGGGTTTGATTCCCTGACCCTCTTTTGCCTACTGTATGACTTTGAATAAATTGTTTAAAGAGATTGTTTGTGTGTGTGACCTTGGAAATATATAGAATATAAAAAGGCGGGGTGTAGGTAGTATAGAAGGATGCTTTCCCACTTGAAAATATTTCTCCTAGGCTTACCTTTTTTTCTCACTATTTTTTGCTGTATCTTCAAGTCTGTTAGAGATTTGATTAATTGTACTGTCAAGCATTTGAAGTTGATGGTCTAGCACATCCATATAGTGTTGCAGATTGGTAGGCAGAACTATTATTTAAAACACAATGGCCGATATTAGATACCACAGCAAATATATGGGAGAGTGATCTTGTATTAATGTACTTAAGCTCTCTACTGCCAACACAAATACTTGAGACAATTGTATTTAGCAATAAAATGTCATTGGAGTAAGTTTATATTTATTAGCTGAAATGTGTTGCACAAATGTATAAGTCATGAAGACTGCCTTTTGCATGTTACTGTCGTATATTTCATCCTGAAATAATCACACATAGCCAGATCAAGAAGCCTGTGTTGTATTACTGTAAACTGCATTTTTCTTATATCCTGTACAATTGATATGTAACAAAACCAAATGCCTTCAACTCAAGTCACAAAACATATTGTACATCTGCAGTGAGATCTGTTTTAGAAATCATTATAATTCAAGTAATTTTCACACATTATAAGCTGCCATGCTCCTTCCTTGCACATCCCTTTTACATAAATCCTTGAAGAGTATCAGTTCCTATCAGGAATTATTGATGTTCTTCGTGTTTCACTGTTGCAGTCATTACATTTGGGTTATCTCTGCCAGGGTAGCCCTTGGCTGACCCGAATACCAGAGGCTTAGTATTTCTGGGTCGGTTGCTGTCGCTTCAGGACTGACATCAGGTCGACAGTATTATAAAGTAAGGCAGTCGATGGCATTACATCAGTCTGTATTTGCCATGGAGCCCGAAGCAGAAGCAGTTCGCACGAGTGCTGGTCAGTCATCACCTGAGTTTCGTCTACTGATTTGAAGCTGAAGTCTTCTAAAGCTAAGTACCCCGTTGGGGATCCTTTTTTCTTGCACTTACTGATATCAGAAAAAAGTTAACAATTATCTTGCCTGTGGAAAGCAAATACCACACCGAGACTTTCATTCTTACTGCATCACTTGTTTAGACCCAGACCACGACATCCCCCGCTGTCGCTTCTGTGCTTTGTTCAACGCCAGAACTATCCATCATCGGGCCCTTATTGTAGCTAGACATTTTTGCTTACAGTCTTCAAACTCTGATATGGCTTCAGTAACCTATCCAACAGCAGATCTTCCAAAAAAACATAAAGATAAAGACAGATTGCACAGGTCCAAACCTACTGATGATGCTTCCATTAAGCTAGTCGTCAGTTCTCCTGTCCTCAGTGAGGCGCATTCGCAGGCCCTGATGCACGCTTCTGTGGTATCGCAGGCTGCTACCGAGACCCTTTTGGAGTCAGGTACTTTGTACTTAGTTCTTTGATTAAGGATCCTGCGATCGCCTCTACCTTGGATGGGTCCAGAGCCGCTGATCAGGCACCAGCTTCTGAGGAAGTCCTTTGCACTACCGATTCTCGACACAAACTGACGTCTTCTTTTATGACTACCATTCTTTCGAAAACGACCAAGTTTCTTAGGCCCAGGGTACAAACCACACCCAAGAAACCGATGACCCAATCTCAGTCACCTGCTTCCTTGCCTCAGTCTCAAATGCTTAAAATAGCGGAAAACCTTATCAGGCTGATCACGGGAAGCCAAGCTACCCCCTCCAAAAGGAAAAGAGATCTGTCCCCTGTAGTTTTGTCTGAACAAGCGTCAAATGACTCTGATGCATCTGAATATGAAGACATGCAACCCCTCTGTACTTATGAGGATTCTGATGCAGAGGATTCCATCCTTTCTGCCTCTCCCCCAGAGGATTTTTCCTTTGGAGAAACCCTTCATACCTTAAGGGAGCATTTCCAATGGGAGAGTCAGGACTACCCTCAGTCTAAAAAGAGACTCAGGGAATTCTTAGATCTTACACAGCACAGACCCTTGGCCAACCCCAGGTCCTGGATGTTGTGGAGGATGTTTTCCTGGAATCCAGCTTGACTCCTGATACCCTCCTTCCTGCACCCAGAAAACCAGACAGGAACTATAGAGTCCCTGACTCACACAAATTTTTTTTTAAAAATCATACTGTTGACCCTGAGGTAATTTCTCAAGGGCCTGAAAGCATTAAAGCAACCTCTGCTAAGAATCCCAACCCCTCAGATAGGGATTCCCGAGCACTAGACAGATGGGGTAAAAAAAGTACTCAGCTACTCTTGCCATCAGGTCACTAAATTATCAGTTCCATATGCTAAAATTTTAGCAACATACCCTGGAACTCATCAAACTAAACATGTCTTCCTTTCCTGCTTGTGCAGAATCTAAAGAGTTACAAGAGTTGATGCATTCTGCAAGTCAAGTAACTAAACACACTGTGGTTTTGACACCCTAGAAGCTTCTTGCAGGGCAGCAGTCACCGAATCTGTCATTAGAAGGCATGCATGGCTTAAGAAACAGCCCTTGCCAAACCATGTCAAATCTAAATTGTTGGATGCCACCTTGCACAAAGACAACTTATTTGGCACTAAGGCAGAAGATGTCTTAAAAATATGGAAGAAAAAGCAAAATCTATGCAGACAGTTAAAGATTTCTTATGGGTTCAGCCACCCAGGTTCAGCAGGCATTGGCCCACCAAGCACTGATCCTTTCCTGCTCCAACTAAGCCAGTCCAGCCCAGACCCCAGAGAACCAGACACCCCCAGACAGCAACCACAGGGAATCCAGAGATCTAAGCAGTAGACTGCCTCCACTTCAAAACCAGGGAGTTCTAAGTCAACTCCTTATGGTAAGAACTCACAATGACTCATCTTACCCAACCCCTTGCTCTGCCCACCTTCACTTACCCCTAGGAGGAAAACTCTCCTTTCATGCAAGCACCTGGGCCACCATTACCAATGACCGCTGGGTTCTCAACATAGTGTTCCAGGAATACAAATTTTCTTTCCACAACCTTCCTACTCCAAAAGGCTTCCCAGGTCTACCTCCAAACCAGTGGGCAGAGGTGCAAAAACAAGTCCTTTCCCTGCTCTCTATGAGGCAGTAGAGCATGTTCCTGCAGAACAGACAGGCCAAGGTTTCTACTCCAGAGTTTATCTGGTACCCAGAAAAGAGGACACCTGGCACCCCATCCTCAATCTATCCATTCTAAACACCTTCCTGGTGATCCCAAAATTCAAAATGCTCACCCTCGAGCAGCTGCTACCCATGCTCTACAAGGATGCTTGGCTGGCCACCCTAGATCTAAAAGATGCCTACCTCCATATTCCTATCAGGGAATCATGCAGGAAATATCTCTGTTTCAGTGCAGCATCTCAGCACTTACAGCTCTCACTGCTTCCCTTTGGCTTATCTACTGCTCCCAGAGTTTTCACAAAATGTTTGGCTCTGGCCATTACCTTTTGCAGACAAAGGGATATCCAGATTTACCCATATTTAGATAACTGCCTAACTCAGGCAGCCAGTCAGGAAAAGCTGCTCAAGCACCTGGACTTTGTAAAGTCCCTACTAACCTTCCTAGGATACACAATCAACGAAAAGAAATCCAAACAGGTGTCCATCCAAAGGATTATATTCCTGGGAGCAAGCCTGGACATAGCATCCCAGATGGTGTTCCTTACACCAGAAAAGCAAAATTTCCTGACAGCCTACTTCCCTCAACTAGCGACCAGACCCCACCTATCTGCAAGGACAATCCTGCAAGCTCTGGGGTTCATGGCATCTTGCATACTACTCATTCCATATGCCAGACTGCACATGAGGAAACTTCAGTGGTACCTAAAAAGCCTTTGGTGTCAACACTCTCAAGACCTGGAGACTCTTATACCTATAAGTCCTTGCCTCAGAAAATATTTTTTTGATGGGCAATAGCATGCTCTCACAACAAGAGACTACCTTTCTCACCACCCCTGTCAGCCAGACCCTCACCACAGATGCATCAAACTATGCCTGGGGTGCACATCTGGATGGCAGGTGCATACAGGGCCAATGGAGCCCACAGAAAATCCCTCTGCACATCATCCAAAAATAGATGATGGCTGCCCAGCATGCCTGGACAGTTTTCAAGCCACTTCTCTCCCCAGGGGCTCTCCTGATCAAAACAGACAACACCACTGTAATGTGGTATATCAAAAAGCAGGGAGGGACTCACTCCTACCCTCTATGCAGGCTGGCCATGACCCTTTGGCACACAGCCTCTGCCATGCAACCAACTCCAACTGTTAGCACAATTCCTACCAGGTTCTCTCAACTCTCTGGCAGACCAATTAAGCAGAAATCTTCTGGACTCACATGAGTGGCAGCTCAACAGAAATGGGGCACCCCGAAGGTTGACCTTTTTGCCTCCCACACCAACCATCAGCTCAGCAAATTCTGTACCAGGGAGCATCACTGCATGGCTTGGAAAGTGGATGCCCTGTCCTTTCCCTGGGTCATTCTATCAGTGTATGCCCTTCATCCACTTCCGCTCATCCCCAGGGTACTGCTCAAAATAAAGGAGGAAAAATCAAGGACAATTCTTATAGCTCCAGACTGGCCTCACCAGCACTGGTACCCCTTGCTGCGCAGCCTGTCTCCACTGCCACCATGGCATCTTCCTCAAATTCCAAACCTCCTGACCCAGAAGAAAGGGGAATTTATGCATCCCTAATTGCAGATACTCAATTTGGCAACTTGGCTTATTCCCTAACCCCCAATTAATCTGCTAACCTCAGTAAACAGGTTCTAGATGTTATATGTGAGGCCAGACGCCCTAACACTAGGAAGTTTTATGCTGACAAATGGAAAAGGTTCTGCACCTGGATTCAGGCTAAGGGAGTCAATATGGCACAGCCCTCCCTCCCTCTCATTTTGGATTACTTAGCTGACCTACTACACAGTGGCCTTTATTTTTCCTCTATTAAAATTCATGCCTCTGCTATTTCTGCTCATTGAGCAGTCTCTTTTCTCACACCCCTTGATCAAACATTTCCTAAGAGGGGCTAGCAACTTGAGGCCACCCAGAAGAGCACCAACCCCAGCTTGGGACCTTAACTTTGTGTTGGAAAAGCTCACACTGCCCTCCTTCAAACCAGCTTCTTCTGCATAGCTAACATTTCTCTCCTGGAAGACAGCTTTCCTTCTGGCCATCACTTCAGCCAGAAGAGTCTCCAAGCTGCAAGTACTCATGGCTGTGGAATCCTTCATCATCTTCCATGCTGACAGGGTATCCCTCAGGACTAACCCATCCTTCATGCCCAAGGTGGTGTCCAGTGTGGCTCTCAACCAATCTATTCATTTGACCACCTTTTCTTCTAATCCCCAGAGCAAGGAGGAAAGGATCCTACACTTTCTGGATGTGCACAGACAGCTCAGATTCTATTTAGACAGGACTAAATCCTTCAGAAAGTCTGATCAATTGCTGGTTATCTTTACTACAGGTGTAGAAGGCAAAGCCATCTCCAAACAAACCATTTCCAAAAGGATAGCACACTGCATCCATTTCTGCTACAAACAACATGGAAAACCTCCTCACAAGGGGGTCAGGACTCACTCCACTAGAGCAGCCTCCACCGCTGCAGCTTTCCTCAGAGGAGTCCCCACCAGGGACATCCTGGGGGCTGCCAGCTGGACATCTATTCACACTTTTACCAAACATTACCACCTGCCTCTCTTCTCCAAATCTAGGGCAGGGTTTGCCTCTGCAGTCTTGCAGGGCATCCTAGCCAGATCCCTAGTTTCCTTGACTGCCTTCACCCATTTCCTCAGCTTTGGGAATCAACCCAAATGTGATGACTGCAACAATGAAACACATAGAACATAGTACAGTTGTGTACACTTACCATAAATGTAGATGCTCAAGTGTATTCACTGTTGCAGTCCTGGTTTCCCTCCCTCCATCCCCCTTTTTTCTTCTCTTTCCTTACAAGGGACATATTGGTATTTACTTTCTATTGGTGGGGTTCTTCCACCAGAAACTGGCTCCTGTTTGGGGGCTCCTGACAGGTTAGGGCAAGAAAAACTGATGTAATGGTGTCGGCTGCCTTACTTTATAGTACTGACGACCTGACATCAGTCCTGAAGTGACAGCAACTGACGCAGAAATACTAAGCCTCTGGTATTCAGGCCAGCTGAAGGCTACCCTGGCAGGGATATCCCAAATGTGATGACTGCAACAGTGAATACACTCGAACATCTACATTTGTGGTAAGTGTACACAACTGTACTTTCTGCATTATATTTTAAATTAGTGTGACTTATTTATTGGAGTCAGACGTATTTATTGGTGACCCTTAAGACATATTAAAATTTTAAGGGTTGTTTTATGTAGTATAGGTTAAGATATGCAAACATTGCTTATACATTGTTTCTAACAGTTTAGTATAAAGAATTCAAGCCATTCTGTAGTTCCAAGTTTGATGCCATCACTCAGTATTTGCTTATTGTGCAAGTTAGTTAAGCAGCACTCCCAATCAGTGCTCCTAGATTGCTCCTGAAAGGAGTCAGTGATGCTTAGCAGGCTTATTTTGTTAATAAATAAATAAAATAAAAATAATAAAAAGAATAGCAGAAGCTACAAAACCAATATAGGGTGAATTATTCAACAAATGGGTGTCCCGCACAGGACCAGTTCGGTGCCTTGTCCTTGCTGCTTCATCAGCAGGGAATAATGCAACCAGAATAAAGTGAATATTGAAAAATGAATGAGTGAATGAATTAATAGACAGGATCTAAGCAGGATTTTCTTTTCTTTTAATGGTATATTGACTTTTTCAATCTGCTTTTGTTTCTCCTTAGCTGAAATTGTGTGCTCCATTTTCCAAGAACATTCTCTTTTCCTTTTAGTTTCATAGCCTTTCTCCTACATTGTATTGTAGTGTCTTGTTTTCTTACAAATGCTTAATCATTTTGAATTTTAATTTATATGTAGTTAAATAACTACAGCTTTCACTTTTATGTAATTATATTTATTTTTTGTCATACTACATTACCTGTAATAGTCTTGGCCATAATGTGTGAAGGATCGGTGCCCTGGGCACAATATTCCATTGGAGTTTCTATATATTACAGATATGGGGTATAAAACAACAAATGATGTTTAGACAGTAGCCATTAAAAAGGCTATGGACAAACAGCTGAGGCAACTGCATATTACTCTCTGTTAAACTTCATACTCAGTACTGACTGAATGAATGTAATTGTCTGCCTGTTATATTACATGTAGACATCATTTCTATATTCACTCAGTTAATAGAGGCTTCATTTAACCACATTTCTGTAAAATCTTCATACTTAAAACAGTCTTCATTTTTTTCTACTGGTATTTATTTTTTTGCCTAAAGAACCTGATCATTGTAACTTTCTATGCTTGATATGTTTGCTTGATTCATTACTGTGATCATCTGTTCATATGAATCCTTTGGTTGAAGGACCATGAAGAAGTTTAGTTGGGATGCATCTTGGTACTGAGATTGTATTAGATACTGCTATTAAGGAGATTATTTCTACATACCCCAGGAAGGAAGTCATGGTCTCTCACCCAGTCAATAAGACTAGTTTTAAAAAAGAGATAGGGTGTTAACTTTGTTTGGTGTACACTGAAAATTTATTCCAAAGGAGCATATCATGCCTTCATGATCTCAGGAGCAAACTGTATTTGTCTGAAACACCAACCTCTAACATCAAATTACCTACAGCCCTAACTTGGAGTATTTGAAAATCAAATCACTGCTGATAAATCCAACTATTATTGAATTGCCAGTTATAGATCCCCATCCGTGTCCCCCAGCAATCATGGAAATTATCTTCACACTATTAAGGGGTTAAATATAAAGCCAAATATCTTCTTCACAAGGAACTTCAATCACCCAATCAATAACTGACATACTTTCACCTCTAATAGTGGATATGCTCAGTGCTTACTGCACTTTGGTACTACCAATGGACTGGAACAAATTATAAAACTACACACTAGACACTCCAGTATAGTTTACCTGGAAATTACCAAACTAGACCCTACCTGTATCCCACCCCGCATTTCATCTCTGATTAAATCTAACCACAAATCTGTAATATTCTCTTGTCAGGCCTAGTGATACCACCCTATCTCTATATGAGACCATCTTTAGGAACTTCTTCAGGACAAACCTATTTCAGCTTGTATAAAAGCAAATTTGTCAACAATGCTATGCAAATTGGCTCAACTGAAAGGGCTGCTGCATTCACCTCCCACTTTTTTTCCAGCACCTAAACAGCTGCATAGAAAAGTCAGTCCTTTCCTCTCCTAAATATAATGATAAATTCAGCAA
The DNA here is from genome assembly GCF_019279795.1 of Protopterus annectens. Classification (NCBI taxonomy): domain Eukaryota; kingdom Metazoa; phylum Chordata; order Ceratodontiformes; family Protopteridae; genus Protopterus; species Protopterus annectens. Next base: position 251,082,103 of record NC_056748.1, on the reverse strand, counting down.
CAATCCTCTCTTACAGAGCCCCGGTATAAATACATTCTAAAATAAGAGAAATAAATAATGAAATATTTTATCTGAGGTCCACAATTAAACCTACCAAGAAGGAACTTAAGGGTACTATTATAAAATGCAAAGTGGAGTATGAGCTTAAGGTCACTGCAGTTATTAAAAGAAACTACAAATATTTCTTCATTTATATCAGGCAAGTAAGTAATAATGTTCAACAATGAACAGAGCTCATATAAAATCATTTCACATAGTTCAGTCCCAAAGATATAGCCAGCATATTGGCAGACAAATTTAGTGCTAACGTTACCCAGACTACCCACTTTGCTGGCCCTAGTATCCCTACAAATGTTAATTTCCTCAGATAGTACATTGAAACACATCTTAGAGTTCCCACCAGAGTCTAAAATAATACTTCTGTAAGGCCAAATTACATACCAGGCTACATTCTCATTAGTGCCAACTTTGTACTGTCTGAGCCGGTACTTAAACTGTTCACCCCCAGCCTATCTAATGGGTTTGTTCCTGAAGCCTGCAGAATAGCAATAGTGATTCTCATATACAAGGATGGCCCTTCTACAGATCTGTGTAATTATAGGCCCATCAACCTCACCTGCCTTATATAAAAACATATAATCATCATAGTAGAACTCATTTCTGTAGAGATAAGCAGCTTAACTGACCTGAACCCCAAAGAGTTTAGATTTTTGAAGGATGGATTTTCTCTCCTGAACCTAGTAAGCTTCGTTGAAAAGGTTACAGAGACCGTGGACAGTGGCCATTCAGTGCATGACACTTATCTTGACCTCTTCAAGGGCTTTTTATAGAATCCTCCATGCTAGTACTGAAAAAAAGTCAAACATATTCTAAAAGCATATGCTGCCCCATTTCTCATGTCCATGTGTAAATAAAAACACAAATACCAATACTTAGTTTAATAAAGAGAATACTACTGATTCTGTGACAATGTCTATACAAATTTAACCATTCACAATGAATTTCCCTTACTATAATGTAATTAACCAATGAACAGCAACATATGAGATGGAGACGCAGCAGAGGGAGGGGCTAGAGACAAGGAAGAGAATAAGGAAAGAACTTCTGACAGGGAACAATGACAATGACAAGCTGATTGAGGAATAAGCAGTAAAAGTGTTTAACCTGAGGTTCAAAAATAAAGTTTGGCACAACAAAGTGTTTTACAAAAAGGTCTTTAGTTTGTTCCAGCAAGCAGTGGGAATGTTGTAAAAACTTTGACAGGCATGCATCTTTTTATAAGAAATTTAAATTTGAAACTGCTCTTCCCTACGGAATCTAATGAATTACCAGGCTTTAAGAAGCTGAGTACCTTTGTCCCTCATAGTGGCCCTATAGCTAAGCCGTCTAAAGGATACGCAAAAAAGATATACATAAGTTTTATGAAGATATGCAATATAGACATGTCAATACTATTACTTGAGTAAAGACGAATTTCTAGCATTGAAAGAGTTAAAAAAAATTACTCAATGCTTGTCATTAAACAAGCAGATAAGGGAGGGTGTATTGTTTTATTTGAAAAATCTGATTATAATCAAGTTACACAAGTCTTTGATACAGCAGTATATCTTCAATTAAGAAATTTGAAATAATTAAATTATGAATTTCATATCTAATATATATGATTTATTTATGACAACAATATTTCTACTGAATTGTTTGATTACTTTTATGTAACTGAGCCACTTATGCCAAAATTCTAAGGTTTCCTGAAAACTCATAAAAATGCGACTGATCGACCTATGTGACTGATATAGTGTCTGCCAGAGGATGGCTCACAGAACCAGTTAGTATGTATTTAGAGAAAACATTGAGTAGTTATGAGATATGTAATATATTAAAAGATTTTAAGCAATTTTTACAATATCTTTTTAACTGGTATAAAAGTAATACTGTTACCAGCAATATTTCTGCAACTATTGATGCATATTTATTATTTATTAGTATTCCTAATAATGAAAGTGTTGAATACATTAGAAGGTTTTTAAAGAAATGTGATTCTATATAAACTTTAAAGACTAATACTTTGTCTTTGGCTTCAGTAAGTTTTAGAAAATAATATTTTACGTTTTATGAAGAGTTCTATCTGCAAATAACTGGTGTTGCAATGGATACAGCATGTGCTAACACCTATGCCAATTTAGTGATATTGCAATGGGAAAATGAATTTATATTCAATGATAAATATATTTATAAAAACTAATTATCTTCTATAAAGATTTTTTTAACTATATTTTTAACATGGAAAGATAAAAGTGATATTTATGATTTTAAAAAAATCATAAAGAGGACAACAAACTTTTAAAGATTGAATATTACTACTTAGTTTCTTAGATGTGGATCTAAACAAAAAAGAAGCTGGAGAAATAAATTCAATATTTTATAAGAAAAAGTGTAAAGGAACATTTTTTTACATAGAAATAGTATGCATCCTCCCTTTGTTTTTAAAATATCATTAGGGGACAAATGTTACATCATTTGAGAATTACAAGTGAACATACTATGTTATAAAATTATCTAGATAAGTTAAAAGATGGCTTTATAGCTAGAGGCTGTGATTCAGAAGTGATTAAGTAGATTAAAGAAAAAGATCCGAATAATAGAATTCAAAATAACAGCTACTATTTTAATTATAGTAATAATGAAGCTATTACTAAGAGTAAATATAAACAAATGAAAACATTACAGATTTCTTTTGAACTATACCAGATAATCTACAGAGATATGTACAATTATAAAGTGAGCTTGGTGTATATTTGAAGCTGTTAGTAATTCAAACAAGATTATAGGAAATTGTCCCCAATTTAGCCATAGGAATAAGAAAAAAATGAAAAAGGGAGCTATGCTACAAGAAGATATATTCAGATAGAAAATTGTAGTCATACACTCTAGCTGATAGAAATGGTACACAAAAATGCAGAAATTGTAAATGTTCTTCATTTATAAACAAAGACATTGGCAACTTTCAAACACTGGACCCCACCCAGTTTGGTTTCATAAAGGGCCAATCTTGTCTCCTCAACCGGACGGACTTCTTTGAATCAGTATCCAGAGCTGTGGATGAGGGTAAGGCAGTCCACACAGCCTATCTGGACCTCGCCAAGGCCTTCAACACCATCCCCCACTCTGGAATCATAGATAAACTTACTAAGCTGGGCGTTAATCCTTACATCACTCGATGGGTTGCCAGTTGGATTACTGACAGAACCCACACTGTAAAAGTAGCTGACTCAAAATCCAGCTCCAGACAAGTGACAAGTGGAGTACCTCAGAGTTCAGTCCTGGGACTGCTCTTGTTTCACATCTACTTCTCTGAAGTACAGGCCAGCACTAAGGGACTCTGGCTAACAAATTTCACATATGACTGCAAACTGGGAGCAATTATTGAATCCCCAAATGATGTGGATATTCTGCAAAAGGGCCTTACAGAAACAGATGCTTGGTGTCAGAGCCATGGGCTCAAGCTCAATGCCAAGAAATGTATAGTTATCCCCTTTGGGAAAAAAAACAGGGACTTAAGGACACAGGTGGACAGTGGTCTCACATTCAATAATCACATAGCCACAACAGTCAGGAAATCCTTCTATGTGGCACACCTCATCACTAAGGGCTTTTCATCCAGTAAAGAGTTGGTCATTGTCCTACTGTACTCATCCCTCATTACACCCATTATAGACTACAACGCCCCATTTGGTATGTACCTCACAAGACATCTGCAACAACTGGAAAGGCAACACAAATACCTCACTAAAAGAATCAAAGGCCTAAAGCAGATGCCTTATGCTGACTGTCTAAAAAAACTCTGTGGCATATCGCCTACTCAGAGGTGATCTCTGCTTAGCATACAAGGCCATGTCTAACCCGGTGCTGTTGGACATGCTACACTTAAAGAAATAAAACTCCCTCAGAGCCACATGCTCCAGGGATCTAAACCTGGTCATCATAATGAACAAAACATGCTGGAGGGATAGGTTCCTGACCCAGAGACTCCCTGTACTCTGGAATAGACTGCCCATACATGTCAAGCTGAGCACCTCTTTGGCCCTCTTCAAAAGGAACCTTGACGATTGGATGGGAGATAGGAAATTTACCCCGGGGATCACATCAGTCACCCTGCTAGACAGGGGACCAGGGAAGTAAATATTCTGGGAAGAAATAGCCAGGGAATTGTTATGGCTAGGCTTGTATAGGCCCCAGGGGCGATAGCCTAGTACCAGCCTATGAACCTATTTATAAATACTTGTCATTCTATAAAGCATCTAAGAATTACTGATATTATTACTTTTTAACATTATGCTGATTGTATGACAAAAAACATTGTTTACTATGCTGAATGCATTTCATTTAATGCATTCCATATTGGAAAGACTGACAAATGTGTAAAAAATAGAATTTATGAACATTTTTAATATAGATAAGGATAAAACAGAAAATGCATTGAAAAAGCATGCGATGAATAGGTTTCACTTTGAAAGTTTGAAATACTGAAATGACAAATTTCAGTACCTCAAGATGAAAATAATGAAAGATAAAATCCCAAAACACAGAAATTTCCCTAGGGCAAGTAAACACCTAGTTGCCCAAAATTACTAACTATACACTGCACCATCAGAAACCCACCTAGATGGGGGGGCTACACCCCCACACCCCCTAACTATATATACCAACTCCAGGATTGCACTATAGTGGGGAAAAGGGCATATCTCCCCACAATAGGCATGTGGTTACTTGCCCTGGGAAAATGTCCATGTTTTGGGATTTTAACTTTCATTATTTTCATCTTGAGATAATAAAATTCGACAGTTCAGTATTTCGAGCTTTCAAAATGAAACCAATGAATGAGACATCTGGGCATTATTTTAAGTTTCTGGTTTTAGAGACAGTTGTAGAGAAACTAGAAGATGGAGACTTAAAAAATATACTGAAGTGAGAGAAAGAAATTTAATTTTGTCCTTTAATGCTGCATTGTCACCAGGATTGAATGAAATGGTTTATTCTATACCAATACTCAAGCAAAGACATTTGTGTCATTGATGTTTTATTAGTATTTTAAGTAAATATATATATATATATATATATATATATATATATATATATATATATTTGGGGGGTTGTCTCTCTAATGATGTAATTTTTATGTCTAATTGGTCATATGATTTAAAAAATATATAAACAAGTAAAAGATGTATGCTTTTAAATTCACTTGAAAAAGTTATTTGTGAAAACATGTTTGTGATAATTGAGCTTACAGTATATATTGTCTCCACATGGTGTGTAATTGTTCCTTTTTTAATATGAGCTTGTTTCTGGATTACCTATTTTATTGGACTTGCAGTTTTTGATGAAATACTCTTGACTGCAAATTAGCTATCTAACAGATCCCAAAGTGTAAAAGTGTGAAAGTTGCTGGGACCATCTCAGAATATAAAACTGTAACTAGTGGCTTACTGCTGGGCCCTAATTGTCATTTTTTTTTTGCAGCTATCTGAACCAATATCCTAGAAGTATGGTTACCCAAGTATGCTTATGACTGCAAGTTGCACACTATTTTTTATTCATCATCTGATACTAAACAGTTCCATCAAAGGCTGGAATAGGCATACACCTGATGTACTAAAACATTATCAAACTAAGTGCAAGAAAATGCAGTGTATTACTGTTCAGCAAAACTGCTGTTCCCACCTCATATCTTCTAAATTGTGCTCCTCTTCAGACAGATATGGTGATAACAGTCGTGTGCACTTACAGGGACAACTCTATCTCATTCCATAATTGGGTTTCCACCATAGTCAGATATTTCTTCTAACTGCTGCCATTAATTTTAAAGTGAATGTCTTCAAGGTGCAAGAAGTCCTCCAAAGTTATATTGTTTCCGTTCAAGTCCATCACTGAGTACAATGTCTTTTGGTATGTTCAAATCCAAGCATATCATTGAACTGGAAAGGCCACAGAGATTTCTAACTAAGAAATTAAAAGCCTTATATCCTTCAGCTATCCCAATAGATTATCACAGCTCTTCTTATACTCAATAGCATGTAGACTACTCTGACATGACCTCTGTCTTGCTTCTTGCTTCATGAAAGACGCAATCCTATTTGGCTTTCTATTTCTTCAAAAACACCTGCACTGTACTAGGGATTTAAATCTATACCAACAAATAAAAAAAGACTCACTGGAGGGATATGTTTGTAACTCAACATATTCCCAGTCTGAGAAATAGGCTATGGATACAGGTCAAAAAAGTACTACTACGGCTAACTTGAAGGCTAGTCATAATGGTTGAATGGTTGGCTATCATGAAGGCTAATCTTAATGGTGGAATGGGTAGACCAAAATTCACACCAGGGTTATCATATACAGCTCCACTTGGGTTTGGAGGCAAGCATTATTAAGTTCTTGAAAATGAATGAAAGAACTTTTACTTGTGTCAGCTTAAAGGTGTCATTAGGCTAGGCATCTTATGGTCCCTGTCATCATTTGCTTAGCATTGTTCCTATTTTCCTAATCATTGATCAAAAGGTAATAGCTGAGAAAAAGTTGACTGGCAACACACATTTTTATGACTGCACAAGTTTAAAACAATTCAGACAATCTGGACAGACACATTTATAGTGGCCAAATGTGTTCCCCTTTGAAGTGCAGTTCTCAATTTTCTTTACTTTGGTGTCTATTTGCAATAGCTAAAAAAATGTAACAAAATATTTAAAGAAAAATGCTAGACCTCTTTTTGAAGACTTCATTCCATGGCTGTATGTTAAAATGAAGTAAATGCTTTCAAAGAAATATCTAGTAGAACAGAAAAAAAAGGATTGGTCCAAATCTTAAACAAAAGCAAGCAGTTTGAATTTCTTAACACAGAAATAGCAGAGAATATTCACTAGCTTTTTTCAGATTCCTGCTGTGTTTCCAAACATTGCAAATGGCCTCTTTGGAACAGTAAGAAAACAAGTGTGATCACAAGGGAATGCATGCTAACACTGAAAGTGCTATACTATAGAAACATTGAAAATGATATATTTTTAAGTATTCCTTCCTTTCTGAGGTATAGCAATTTCAGAGTTAGTATATGTAAGAGGGATTTGAGTGCAACACTCAATTTAGGGTCAGGGGGCTTGCACCAGACAAAATATGCTTTTGAGGTATAACAATGAGTTTCACACTTTATAATTTCGAGAATTATGCTTACATTTTGGGAACTCTAGGGACCCCCATTCACGAGTCTTGAAATTCCTAAAGGGTACCTTTTCAGTTTCTGTTTCCGAGTGTGTTTTTTTCTGATTCCTTTTCCTCCTTAAATATGAATGCTTATGCATAAGTCTTACTAGATTTTTCTAGATATATCTGCATTTCAAGACACACATCCCGTTATTCAATTTGTCTGTAATTCACTAAATCATTTTAGTTTGAGACTATTTAGCTAAACAGGAAATTCAGCAACTTTCCACCCCTTTTCTCTGAGGATTGATGAGTTTGGAGGTAACCTTATTAAAGATGAGGTGCAGTGAGTCGCTTCCTGCATGGAACTTGTAGAAAATGCTTTCATTCTTTTTTCTTTCTTTTGGGAGTCGGTAAAGCTGCTACTCAGTTGACTAGTCATGACTGATTAGGCACTGATGTGTTCATCAGTGATCTAGTGACCTGCATTGTTCTAGTATAATGGCTTCCAGGTAATTAATGTTAAAATACCTTCTTACTTTTTGTAGGGACACAGTTTCACATCACTATAAGTTCAACCATCTCTTAAAGTATTAGTGTTTAGCCAACAGTAGGCCAAAATCCTTTGCCTAGTTAGATGAACCTGAAACTCTAAAATTATAGATGTCTGCCTGTATACTTTAGATAGAGGCTATTAAATGCTATTACATTAACTCAAAATAACTCATCATAATAGCTTGCACTGGGTTGGTTACATTTACTAGATAATTTCAACCCTACCTTCAGTTATACAGAACCATGCACAGAGCATCTGTTTTGAATGTAGCTTCTCTTTATGACTTATAGGGTACATCTAAAAACATTGCTTTATGTAGTTGATTTAGAAACTTCTGACAGTATACTTAGCTCCTCCAATACAGTACAACCGTTTCTTTTAAAAACTTTCTACAAGATAATGATTTGTTTTGGTAACTCACATGCAAGCATCAGTCAACACTGAAAAATGATATCCTCTACCTCTTCACATTTTCATTTATAGCTGATCATTTCTGACTTAACAAGGACAGAGCAGAAACTAGACTTAAAAATTAAAACTTTGCTCTTTGGATAAACTCCGGCCAAACTCTCTTACTTAATGCTACTAAGACAATGGGCCTGATTTCAAAAGACTTGCTCTCAGTGTAAGCAATCTACTCTGGTGCAAGTCTGCCCTGATTTCAAAAGACTTGTTTTTGGTGTGACTTACTTCAGTGTACAGACTACCTATATACAGGCTTTCACTGAGGGTCCAGATTCGAAAAGACTTGCTCTCTGACTGAGTCTGAGAACATGTCTTGGAGTAAGTAACTTACCCTGAGAGCAAGTATTTTGGAATCTGGCCCAGTCTCTCAAGAACTCAAAGCCTGTCTTAAACTGACCAGCTTCATCTCTTTAGGATCTTAATACTGCTATCAAAATGTATTGATTCTACAAAAAGCATATGATCTCTGAGCCTTTACTCTCAGTTTCCCCTCCAACATAAATCAACTATGCCCCTATGTAGATCAAATATGCCTTCACTTTCATACTATGGGGACATCATTGTATATTGTATATCTCATTCACTACCTACTAGGCAAAGAAACACCCTTGTAATGTATTGACTTTCACAACATCAGATCTTACAAACCTCCTGTCCTCCAATACAGGCCCTCCAGAACACGTCATTCTTTTACAGCCATAATGCAGTGGTTGTGCACCTGACTAACAAGGCAAGGTATGCCAGTAGGAGGCCTCTGAGTATGATCTATTCCTTTTTACTTTTGTCTGGCACTTAGCACAAAGGATTAAGGATATGACTTGTCAAAGATCTGTTTCCCCTAAGTGATGGGTTTGATTCTTTCTACCTCCCTTTGTATACTCCAGTGGTGGCTGGTGACTTCAAATCAAAGGGGGGTTGCAGGAGACAGCTGAATGGGTGGAGTCAATGGTAAAGGGGAGGAGCTATGCTTAAAACCACAGAAACTGTAACTTTAATTAAATACACTGCTCTGGGTGTCAAACCATCATTATGAGAGTCCAATCAAGACAAAATGAAGTGTAGAAGAAAAAAAAATTTCAATGCATTGGCTGCACGATAGCTTACTTAATATCTAGATGGAAATGAAAAGGTTGTGAGGCATGAAAAAATAAATTAGTTTTTAAATACATTACTGAAATGCCAGTCAAAATCAAGAATAAGAAAAACAAGCAGCACTCAACTCAAACCACTTCTCCTTGCACTGCAATTCTAATTATAATTTATATTCAGCTTTATTAAAGTACCAAGTAACATGCTGAAAGTAGCAATCTCTGTGATACCCCCACTTGTAAAATGTTTCTTATCCAAAAAAGACCTGCTACCTAACAACTATCTACTTGTTTGATGGGGAAAACATGATCAAAGTAAAAAATGAAAAGCAAACAAGGAACAAGCTCAAGATATATTGTTTAAAGGATTATTCCACAGGTTATGGACCACACATGATAGATTAGCATTCTGTTTAGTTTAAAGGTAAAGCCTGCAAAGATGACTGCAAGTCTCCAACAAATGTAATGAGCTTCTTAAAATAATGCAATCCTGTCCTTTATTACAAATACTGTCATATGCATTTCAATATCCAAGGCTTATACGTTATCTAGTTAGGTAAGTATTCTCTACATGGCAACAACAGAAAGGCTTTCAATGTTGGCAGTTCTTAATAGTATGCCTATTAAAGCTTACTTGCATCTTACAATCTCAGACAAGCTTACCTGATGGTCATTAAAGTATTGCTACTTAAACACAGAGTAACAGGCACAGAAACAAGAACATTCTACAAAATCATGGACAGATGAAATGCCACTGTAGCACTTGTGTCTACCTTGGATGGGGGGATACTCTGCACATTTACACTGCATAACTGCTCCTTGCCTTGCTTGGATACATCCAGTGTCACTATATGGGGGAGTGGGGTGCAACAAGTATGTCACAATTTGAAATGTCTCTGGCTGACTGTGATGGCCCTGACACATTTGTTACACCTCTCAACCTCAGAGCAAGAAATCTGGACAAAGCTATACATAGAAATGGGACAAAGGCCCAGAAATAAGGAATTTTTTTTTAAATATTGCTCCTATAAACTTAGAAAGATAATAGAATAGTAGGTCTTGTATTAGTATGAATTTTCTGAAGGGTATGAAATCTGAAACTCAAATGTCTGTCATTATTTTCTAACTTCAGTCTTTAATGATTTGCCACTAGTTTGCCAAAAAACACAATTTTATGAAAAATGGACCAAAAATGTGATGCAAAAATATAAAATAGCCACACAATACAGCTGGGAACCTGTCAAAGAAGGGACACTTTTTTAATATTAGTACTGCTAACTTGAGCAGGTGACAAAATAAAAGAATCTACATGCATTTCTGAAATAAAAGTAATCTATAACTCTGATTATTACAGTTATTTATTAATTGTAAACCCTCCACATTTTCTTCCAAAATTGCCATTTTGCAGAGGGATTATTAGGGGAAGAGCAACATTTTGAGCCAAAATTGGGGACAGTTGAGAGGTTTGGATATGCCTAATTCTATAAAGCAATTTATTTGCACATACCTCTCAACCTGTTAATGCAGGAAATCTGGACAAGGCCAAATATATTTGGGGAACATATAAACAGTACTAAAATTGCTCTTGTATAAACTGAGACAGTTTATAGAATAACAGGTCATGCTTTAGCATGCATTTTTCTGAAGGTTATGAAGTGTGAAACTCAGTGTCTGTTATTATTTAGTCACTTATTTCCTAAATGATTTGCCAGAAAACCAAAAATCTTATGAGGAACAAACCAAAAATAAGAAGCAAAAATCTATTCATTCTGTGAAAATCTAGACAATTGAGAGGTATAGTTCAGCCAGGGCTGTCTTGGAGTTTGCCACCCTTCCCCTTCACAAAATCATGGTCAAATGGAGCCTCCCCCCTGCAGCCATTCCAATGAACCATTACTTGGCTATTTCATCCCATTTACCATAAAGACTAACGTGCATACTGCTTTACTTCTACAATGATTTGGGCTTCATTTGAAAGTTTTATTTTGCATTTTACAGCTCAAACACTAAGACAGCTGCTAAGCAAAGGAATGCAGCCTCACAATGAAAACAGACTTAGCATTAAAATGTCTCTGCCCTTGAAACTCACATTCATTGAAACAGCATTGAAACACACATTCAAAGAAAATACATTTGGCTAGTAGCAGGTAAAGATTAACTTTGAGCTATTTTCAAATGATAGGCCCCTTGCACACAAAACATACATGTGTTCTGTGATGCACCTTCCTGATTGCATTAAATTATATTGCTTGTATAATACAGTACAGTTGTTAGAGGGTGTTTTAAATGTATTGTTTTGAACATTTTTCCAGTAAAAAATGAAACAAAATGCATGCACCAATAATGTCTATACTGCCCAATTGAGAACATTCCATCATAAAAGTCTACTCAAACTTCTACAATCCACCGGTATCAGTAAATATGCACAATCTCTGCAGAAGTAAAAGTCATCTAAATAATTCCACATTAAAAAGATCTGTAACTAATGAAGAGGTTGCTGCTAGCAAACAACTTTATATTTCATTGTTTCATCTACAAATAAAGTGCCTGTTGCCCTTGAGGAATAAATTGCCTATATTACATTAAAAAATGATAAGCTAGTAATATTGCAATAGGGAATGGATGGAAAATAATGGACAGGTTCATAGTTACTAGGTATCTTCACCAAATAGGACATTCTCAAGATGGCAGCATCCACCCCATTTACAAGACAGTACAATATCAGCAATGTATCTACATACTGTGGGAGTAGAACCCACAGCCTTCTGCATCAAAAGCAAGTACGTTACCTGTTGTGCTATTAACAATGCAAGCAGTCTCAGCATAAGCAGCACTAAACTTCTCTTCTCCTGCACCTCTCAGCTCCTTGTAAAATCTTCTCAATACTCAGCTGTATCTCTCAACTTTGCAGCAGAAGAAATTGGGGAAAAAGCCAAAATGTATTGGGGAGGGACAAAAGCCAGGGACACATTTTAAACATTGCTTGTATAATCTTGGAAAGTTGCTAGAATAAAATGTTGTGTTACTACCATGTATTTCGCTGCCAAGTCTTGAACCCAGGACCCTGTGCAAAACAGTCAGAGCAACATACCACTATGCCAAATCAGTTGTTTTGTGAAAGAAAAAAAGACTAAAACTTAAATAGCTACCATTTAGTGAATTCAGTTTTCACCATAGCTGTCAACCTCTTAGCACAAAACACCTGGACAAAGCCAGTAATGGAGGAATATAGCCCTCAAACAGTCAGTGAATTCAGTTCTCACTATAGCTCTCAACCTTAGCAGAAAAAAACCTGGACAAAGCCAATAATGGGGGAATACAGTCCCAAAAATAGGGACAAATTTCAAATATTCATCTTATAAACTTAGAAAATTTTTAGAAGAAGAAGAATATGAAGAATATGAATTCTGAAATTCAAATGCCTGCCATTTTTATTTATACATTTGTTAACCAGGAAAGTCTGACTTAGAACAAAAGCCAGTTTTAAGTAGAGGCCTAGAGAAAAACACTCCAGACACATGTCTTTGTAAGATGGGAGGACACCAGAGCACAGCCACGCAAACACAGGGAGAACATGCTGACTCCACACAGAAGGCACCCCAGCCAAGAATCAAACCAGAGAACCTGTAGCTGTCAGGCAACAATGCTACCACTGCATTACTGACTGGGTAAAGAAACAAAAATACAGAAACCACAGATTTTATGAGGAACAGAATAGAACAAATATGAGGCAAAAATATGCAATTTTTTTACAAATGGTGATGGTGGGTAGGGAATTCAGGTTCTTGCCACTTGGGCCCAAGGTACAGGGTTCAATTCTGTGGTATTCTCTACCCACCAACATGTAGCAACTGGGGCATTTCACACACACAAGCACACATGCACACACACACACACACACACACACACACACACACACACACACACACACACACACACACACACCTTACGTGAGCCTGAAGTCCCTGCAGCAGTACATAATCCAGCTATATAAATGTCCGTGATGAGAGAGCAGCTGTACAAAGTAAATTCCATCCATATAAATGACGAGAGAGCAGCTGTAAAATGTAAAAGTCCGTGATGTCCTGCAGTAAGCAAGTCCTTCCCCTTCTGTGAGGCTTGTCCTAGTCCTTCCCCTTCCCATGAGAGCACCAGCCTGTGGACATTGCAGTCCGATCCCCTTCCAGTCTATGCAGTTACAACTGCATAGACTTCTGGGATATTTGGAGTTGAATGTTGTCTTCTTAATCTGGTGAGACAGTCTGGATTCTGTGCACATGCTCCAGACTGGTTCACCAGCAGTCTGGATATCAGGAAATGCCACGAGTGCACATGCGCAATGTTTTAGGACTCACGTTTGCTTTTCTTTTCTTTTCTTTTTTGCTTAATTTTGTTTATTTACTTTTTTTTACAGCTGGGGGGCTGCAGTCCTGCAGCCCAATAGCACAAGCTGTTCCTGGTCAACTCCATGACAGAGCAAGTCCCAGCAATGTTCACTAAGACCAAAAACACAACCTTAATGGACCCCAACAGTATCCCAGAATGCCTCCTAAATAGCTTGAAACATGACCTATCAGGACCACTTGAGTCACTTTTCAAACATAGCCTCAAAACAGGGTTTGCACCATGAAAATGGAGGAAGGGTGAATATATCATTGAATATAATGCCCCCTTTGGCTCGTGCTTGACAGACATATGCAACAATTGGAAGGCCCACAAAGGTTTCACCAGAAGAATCATGTATATGAACACATTGTTCTATATGGACTACCTTAAAGCCCTATCTCAATAATCAGTCTCCTACAGGTTACTGACAGGTAAGCTATGCCTGGCATGCAAGGCATGTTTGGATACAGCTCTGATGGACCTTTTGCACATCCACACACTGAACAGCATCAGAACCACTAGACCAAGGATTTAAACTTTGCTTGTGCATAATTTAAGAAGTTGTTGATTTATACATGACTCCCTCCCACAATGACTGAGGTCATTATATATATAATATATATATATATATATATATATATATATATATATATATATATATATATATATATTCATAGGTTCATAGGTTCATAGGTTGGTACTAGGCTATCAGCCCTAGGGCCTATACAAGCCTAGCCATAACAATCCCCTGGCTATTTCTTCCCACATTATTTACTTTCCTGGACCCCTGTCTAGCAGGGTGACTGACGTGATCCCTGGGGTGAATTTCCTTTCTCCCATCCAATCGTCAAGGTTCCTCTTGAAGAGGTCCAAAGAGGCACTCTGCTTGACATGTATGGGCAATCTATTCCAGAGTCGGGGAGTCTCTGGGTCAGGAACCTATCCCTCCAGCATGTTTTGTTTATTGTGATGACAAGGTTTAGATCCCTGGAGCGTGTAGCTCTGAGGGATTGGGATTTCTTTAAGTGTAGCATGTCCAACAGCTCTGGGTTTGACATGGCCTTGTATGTTAAGCAGAGATCGCCTCTGAGTAGACGATATGTGACAGAGTATAGCTGGAGTTTTTTAAGGCGGTCAGCATAGGGCATCTGCTTTAGGCCTGTGATTCTTTTAGTGAGGTATTTCTGAGGCCTTTCCAGTTGTTGCAGATGTCTTGAGAGGTACATACCAAATGGAGCGTTGTATTCTATAATGGGTCTAATGAGGGATGAGTACAGTGGGGACAATGACCTCCTTTTTTCTGGATGAAAAGCCCTTCGTGATGAGGTGTGCCACATAGAAGGATTTCCTGACTGTTGTGGCGATGTGGTTATCGAAGGTGAGACCACTGTCCACCTGTGTCCCTAAGTCTCTTATCACACTTTCTGTGTTTAGTGTACTGCCACCTATATGGTAATTCATGGATACATGTTTTTTCCCAAAGGGGATAACAATACATTTCTTGGCATTGAGCTTGAGCCCATGGCTCTGGCACCAAGCATCTGTTTCTGTAAGGCCCTTTTGTAGAGTATCCACATCATTTGGGGATTCAATAATGGCTCCCAGTTTGCAGTCATCTGCAAACTTTGTTAGCCAGAGTCCCTTAGTGTTGGCCTGTACTTCAGAGAAGTAGATGCCAAACAAGAGCGTCCCCAGGACTGAACCCTGAGGTACTCCACTTGTCACTTGTCTGGAGCTGGATTTGGAGTCGGCTACTTTTACAGTGTGGGTTCTATCAGTAAGCCATTTAGCAACCCATTGGGTGACATAGGGATTAATACCAAACTTAGTAAGTTTATCTATGATTCCAGAGTGGGGGATGGTGTCAAAGGCCTTGGCAAGGTCTAGATAGGCTGTATGGACCACCTTACCCTTGTCCATGGCTCTGGAGACTGATTCAAAGAAGTCAATCAGGTTCAGGAGACAAGATCGGCCCTTCACAAACCCAAACTGTGTGGGGTCCAGTGTTTGAAGGTTGCCAATGTCTTTGTTTATAAGTTCCATGATAATACGCTCCATGGCCTTGCAGATAAGGCTTGTCAGACTGATGGGACGGTAGTTTCCGGGATCCAAGGTGGATCCCCCCTTGTGGATTGGGATAACTGTAGCTCTGCGCCACTCAGTGGGCACGAAACCTGAGTTGAGGCTATGATTAAACATGACACTTAGGTGAGGTGTCAGTTCATATTGTAGTTCATGTAGTACACAGCCCGGGATGTCATCTGGTCCCATGGATGCTGTATTCTTGGCTTTAGAGAGTGCGTTTTGTACCTGTGTGGCCGTTATTACTGGAATTTGGCAATCTTCCGGTATTGAAATGGGCCATTTAGGGGGTGAGAGGGGGGTGAAGTTGGCACTGAATCGATCTGCCAGGATATTGGCAATATCCTTTGAATCATTATATTTAATGCAATTCTGTTTTAGCTCAGAGCAGATCTGAGCATTGCCATTTAGATTCTTGACATAGTTATAGAATGCTTTGTGGTTGTCTTTGGAATCTTTGGCAATTTTATATATATATATATATATATATATATATATATATATATATATATCTGTATATCTTTAGACTAATGAAACTATCACTGTAAAATGTCTCTGTTTTCACTAATTGTGACTGCTGTGTATGAATACTTGCAGCATTTTGTATCTAAACATACTTTGTAAACTTTTTAGTTTTTTGTTACATTTTATTCCTATGTGTGGAGCTTTTCTCCCCAGGCCTCCACTGAAAATGGATCTGTGTCCAGTGGACTATCCCGGTTAACAAATGTAAAATAAATAAAATAAAATAAATAATTAAGATATGTTGGTAAGCTAGACATGTGCCTTAGAGGATCCTCATGCTGTGGAAAAGGCTTCCCCATCCATCTGAAGCAGAGTCCAAACCTAATCCTATTTAATCATAACTGTGGCCAATGGATGGGAAATCTGAAATTCACCCTAGGTCTGGTCCCTATGTTTCTGATGGATGGATGCAGACAATAATGCCCAGATTAACATACCCCCCATATAAGCTCTAGAAACTTTCCTAACTAACATACTCCTCCTAATAAATGTCCATACTACTCAACTGATTCTGAAAAAGGACACTTGCATCCAGGGGCTGTCCCATTTAAAAAAAAAATTGCAGACAGAAACTAAAATAGTCATTCAATGCCCTTATGTGACGCTTATAAGCTGGAAGGACTTCTGGGTACTAACTTCTACTATATTGAACTCCCTTATTAATGAAATAAGGAACACACCTTACACTACTAGGTCAAACAGCTGTGGATTTAATGTGTATCTGTTTCAGAAAACTGACCTCAACAAATCTCATATTTAGCACAATTGAATCCTATCTTGGATGCAGAATGACACAATTGATAAAACTGCTGCCTCACATTGCTTGGTTCCGTGGTTTGTTTCCTGTATAGGGTATCTTCTCTGTGGATATGCATGCCCAATTGAGTTTAGCATGGATTTTTGCCAAGGTTGCACTTTCATGTCATATACTGAAGATAAGGTGACTGTCAACTGATACATGCATGTAGTGGGACATGGGAGTGCATGGCATGTACTGCAATAGATATTAGTTTCAAGTCATATGCCGTTTGTCTTCAAGGATGTGGTCTGGCTACCTTATAAACCCGTGTCTGCCTATTCTGTTGTGATATTTATTGGCTGGAGTAAATCTGTTAAACAGTTAATGGCTGAATGATATGAGTATATGTTTTGAGACTGCAAATAGGAAATATTCTGCCAAGAAAGGACTATTTCATCATAGACAGAGCTGTGAACTGCATCTAGTTAATAACTTAACATTCTTGTTTTTTTTGTTTTTGTTTTTGTTTTTCTTTTTAATATTTTTATACAAACTGAGAATGTATAATTATGCATCTTGTCAAAGGTATGGCGTGAGATTCCAAACGAGTTACTCGCAGTGTAAGTCTGGTTTGATTCTGAAAGAAGACTTCTTTCAAAGTCAGTAACTTACTTCATTATAAGGCCTATTTTTAAACAGGCATACACTGTGGACCAGATTCTGAAACTCCTGATCTCAGTGTAAGTGGTCACACTGAGAACATGTCTTTTGGAATCGGGCACACACTGTACATATCAGTGCACTTAAATTCTATACAGAATTGTACTTCTCTGTTCCAGCTCATCTCAGCAAATTTCACTGTAATTATCAAATGTCAATTAATTGTCCTAAAAAGAGATTTTGTCTTCACTGAACTGTTCATGCAATATATAGTAGTCTTCTGCATGCATATCACATATTCTGGCCATTCCCATCTCTTTTAAAGCAAGTGTGACCCAGAATTGAAATGTACGGGTACATATTACATTATCAAACTTTTAAAAGTTCAAACGTCATATGGTCGACACCATATGATCGAACTTTTAAAAGTTCGAACGTTTCAATGAAGCTCTCTGTATAGTACGGAATGGGAAGATTTTGCTTTCCTGCACTGTAGTGCTATCTCAGAGTTGGTATATTTAAAGAGCGGGGGGTATGGGGGTGCAGGGGGCTTGCCCCCCTGCTTAAAACAGTCAGGTAGTTTTTTTCTGTTTTTTTATTTTTTTATTTTTTTCGCTTTTCGAACTTTTAAAAGTTCGATCATATGGCTTCAACCATATGACGTTCGAACTTTTAAAAGTTCAGTAACGTAATATACACCCAAATGTGCTTGTTGGAAATGGACATAATGGAGATGCACTTCCTGCAGTCAATATTAGTGGTCTGTAGTAGTTCTTGCACATTTCAGTAGGGTAATATCTTTAACTACCCAGTGGGTAACTACATAGTGGGTTTTGCTGTAACTTTTATTGTTACAAGTATTTTGGCAAGTTAATATATGCTTACTCAAAGAAGCTATCATCCTGTATTTAACGTTTTACCTGTGCATTCATCATTTCGTCTACCAGTTTACTGATCTTCCTATACTAAGATAATATCACTAAAGAAGAAGATGGATTTCCCTTGGGATGATAATGTTAGTCTCTCACTCTCACCCTTATGGAATTCTGAAAAGTACATAAATATTTCTCATTTACTTATTAAGATATTATTTTGTTATCAAGATAATGATTAATGGGTAGCTTAGCATACATTGGTCTCATTAAAAGCTTGTTCAACAAATGTAATGTCACTATGAAATAAACAGAAACAAAACAAATGTTCACCCTATAGAAAACATATTTTCTTCAGATAAAGACTCATGATACTTTGTGTGTCTGCTTTCCTTACATTCTACCATCTGTGCTGTATCACATTACATGTGGTTTTATTACATAGAAAACAAAAGTGTCACATTCATTGTGAAACTGTTTTGCAAACCAGACTGAGCATTTTGTTTAGATGTAGTAGAGACTTTAGGGAGATGCAATTATGCAGGACTGTAATGATGACATAAATGTCCAATTATCAGGAGGCTAGCTTTTATACTGTTTATGATGGTTGTTAATGATCTTTTAATTTAACCATTATTGGTGAATAGTAAGATCATTGCATAATATTCTCTGCATATTCACTGGGTCAGGATTGTGAAAATGCAACATAACATCACATAATTATATATAAATCACATTCAGTGTTAGTTAGGGAATGACAGGTAAAATTTTAATTGCTCCACTGTAACACTGTTGCATAGAAATACAGCAGAGAAAAGTAAACAGGCTGTAGGTTTGGCTTACCTAATGCTTCAGACATTTTCCCTTGTGACAAATTATCTTGGCCACAGAAAAATAAGAGTATGTGGCTTCAGAATTGTATTCAATAAATTTAAATAGTGGCACACAGTATTTCTACTGACAAATAGAAACACTGACAGACAATGGAAATGTGTGAATTGCAAGTTTCATATTCTGATAAGCCAAGAATGAAAAAAACTGCTAGAGGTAGGTCTGGTTCTAAAAAGGATTTTTAGTGTGAAAAAAACTGTAGAAAGGCATATGGAATTTTGTCAGAAAGTTAAAACTTATTAAAAGTATTTTAGGTTAATGAACCTGGATGTCCAAATAATCAGTAAAGAAAGACCAAGGTTAAAATAATTAATGAGCATACTTACTGACTGAGGTGTTCTCTCATCAAAGTAAAACTCTCAGAACAAACAGTCTCACAGCTAAGATCAAGTTATGAATCTAAAGGGCTTACAACTGGAGTCACGAGATCTTATGTATTATAAATGAGAACTGCCTTTGCATATTGTTAGCAAACAAGGATGGCATTTCAAGATTACATAACAGATATCATTGATTGATGCACTATTTTATATTTATTTATTTTTTAGTTTATTCATTAATTAATAGGATAGAAATTTTATAGCAGCAGTCCAGGACTGTTGTCTGTCTGAATTAGTTTCTCTTTGTTTTTTAATCTACCGGAATCACTGTGCAGTTGATTTCCTGTTTTACATATCTAAGAAGATGGGTAGAGTAATCCAGATTACATGGCGTGAATATGTTTTAACCACTTGCATAAAGACCATGCAGGCTGTAGGTGCCAATCATATAGAGATATCTAATGCTGGAGGAAATGGGTAGACAGACTGCAGTGCTGCATGCTAATAACAGGGATGTTGATATCTGGTAGAGCTTATGCAGCTTAATGAAAGGATACTTCAGAGTAGACATGAATGCCAAGTCACATTACAGAATAGAACAGCAGTTCAAATTATTCTATAATCATATCATGTTTTATCTGCAGTCTCATAAAATCATGTATGATGCTGTAATAAATGCATTTAATTTTTATTATGTTTTACAGATTTGTGTTATTTATTTATTTAGTTAGTTAGTTAGCTTATTAGACTTCTTAGTTTCTTGTTTAGTTGAATCAAAGGGTTTACCATCAAAATCTTGCAACACACTTGTGCGAGTGATTATTTAATGAAATGAAAACATTGTAAAATCCAAATGATGACTGATCACAGCACCAAATGTGGAAATTTAAGAAAGTCAACAGTCAGCAATGTCAACATTACCAAACCTACCTGGACGTCTGGTTATATCCTACTAACATTTTGCACCTAGTTACCCCCCAGGTGTGGGACACCCTTGCTAATTATATATACAAACTTTGAGATCGCACTACAGTGAGGGAAAGAGTATATTTCTCATTCCCCACTGTAGTGCGATCTCCATTCAAAACAACAAATCCACAACAGCGAATGCTAGTGTGCATTCGCTGTTGTGGATTCAAACATTTAAAAATCGACATTACAAAACCTTGGAACAGTGTCATTCAACCTTCCACGGTTTGCATGACAGTCTTCCGGGATTTTGATGGTAAACCGAATCAGAGAGCTCTTGTCTCTATGAGTTTTTCTTTCTTATTTTCACTGTAACTTCTTTTTTTGTTGTTGTTATATATCCTTTTAAGATAAAGGGTTCCATCAATGGGAGTTTTGATTTTGGTGTTAGATCTGGGATAACATCTGGTAGATACAATAGCCTCAATACAGCCACTTGCATGTTTGTATAGGGTTTCTGTAAATAAATCTGTATAGGTAGCAGTGCTCTCAGGTTTTGTGGGAACCATGAATTTTGACAAACTATCCCTTAATAGAAAGTAGTTTGCTTTAGAATAAGTTGGGTTTTCTGGGTTGATTTTTATTTTGAGGGAGACGGCTTTATTTTCTGACCTCGCCAATGAGAGTATGACATAGGGGGGTGCAACACTCTCCTGTGTTTGTGAATACTAGGTTCAGTTGGTCTGATCATCTGGTTGGAGTTCTTACTATGTGGTCCAGAGTATCCAGGAAGCATTGTGCTTTGTGCATTAGAAGCAATGCATATTTCCCAGTCTATAGAGTAGTAGTTAATTATCTCCAAAGAATAGGGTATTTGATTTGATAGTGAGCACCTATAGTAGGTCTAAGTAAGAGTTGTGAGCTTTAGGAGTCACAGATGATCACCAGTAGCTGGCCAAGATATGGTGAGGAACCTTGACTATGGAAACTTGGACATGCTGACCAACCTGGAGTCATATTTGTTGCTAATGTAGATTGAGATATTTCTACCTTTATCCACTGTCTGTACTGCTGTTGGTCTAAATGTGTGTAAGGTACAGTAGTCTTCCATTGCTGGATTACTTTCTGTGTCTTTAAACCAAGTCTCAGTAGCAGCACAGATATTGCCTAAAAAGGCTCTAAGGTGGGGGATAAAGTTTTAGCCAATGTCCAAAAGCCAAGTGACAGACCAGGCTACCTTTCTACTAGCATTAGAATTGTAGTCCCAGTCTTTTTATTGAAAATCACACTTTGGTTTGCCAAAAGTAAAAAGCTATCAAAAACAAATCAAGCAACTGGCTACAACAAGTAATTCTCACTTAAGCTTGCCTGTGTGCATTCCAGTTCAGACAGACCAGGCTACCTTTCTTCTGCCACTAGAATTGCATTATCTGAGGTCTATATTATATGCTCAAAGAGACTTTTTCTTTGAACATATAATCATCGACCCCTAAAGAGTGAACTCTCTAAAGAGAGAATGGCCACGTCCATGAATTTTTTCCTCAGGAAAAAAATTCAGTTGTCCGTTATTGGGAATTGCCCTTTTCCCTATGAAGAGTTATCTCAGAGTTGGTATATTTAGTTACAGGGGGTGTGGGGGGCACAGCCCCCCATGTCGGGGGCTGGGGTGGGTGAAGCCCCCCACTTAATTAGGGTTTTGAAGTTTGTGTTTTTTGTGTACACCCCATGAATTGTTTCCTGAGGAAAAAATTTGGGGACGTGACCTTGCTTTAGAGCATTCGCTCTTAAGGGGTCAATGATTATATGTTCGAAGAAAAGTCTCTTCAAGCATATAATATAGACCCCATTATCTGTCTTCTTAATGTAAAAACACACTTTAGTTAGCCACATGTGAAAAGGTACCTGAAAAAATTCTAACAACTAGCTACAAGTAATTAGAATGTGATTCAAAGGTAGACAAGCCAGGAACACAAAGCATGTGATATTTGTATTGATGAGGGGAAATTTGGCTAAGAGACCTGGCCAAATATTTGTCTCCTTCTTCTGATGAATTTCATGGGGTCATTAACATTTACATGAGCTGCTATGAACTCAAGGACATGTGACCACTATTTAAAGTGCAAATGAAGAATAGCAACTCAGGAGTGCAGTACTGACTAATGCAGTACTAGTATTTGAATCTAAATCCAAGATTTTCATGTAATGATAGAACCTGCAACTTTCTGCTACTCATGGTGTCAAAGGTAAGTACAGTAAATGCAGAGCTAGATGATGGGAATTAAGCACACAGAAGGCATTTACTGTTGTTGTGGTGCTTCTTTACCATGTTATGTCAGTTTTGTTGGTGTATGATGAGTTTTGTTTTACACAATGAAAGAGAAGTTGTTTGCCAAGCAAGAGTATAAATGTTCTGTGAGACACAAAGCACTATCAAGCACATACAATAGTAAGCTGGGGATTGCTTCCAGTATGGTATGTGTTAAAACTTTGCCATCTATGACATTTTCTAAACAGACAGGAAAATATTCACATTAGACAGTCAGTGCAAGGGAAAACAATATACATTTTATAAGCCAGCAGTGTCTTGCCAGGTCTGTTTTAAATATGTTTAGGTAAAGTTCTGATACTGAAATTGTATAGATGGAGAATCTGCTGGCATATAATTCTAGTGTAATTGCTATGTAATATGCATGAACTTCCAAAACTGAACAGTATTAAAATGTTTTTTTACTGCACCACTGGAAAATTTGATCTGCTGTAAAAGCTTTCTTTTTGGTATAGTCTTCCTAAAATTGAACATGCTGTAGTTCAGATCAGAATGATCATCTTGATAGATTCAGAAGGGTTACCTGCAGGTGAACACATGGTGTACACCTCTAAGTAACTGCTTTCAATTCAGAGAGAGTCCTACCATGGTGCTTACACATGGCTAGAAGTCTAAATCTCAAAATGCATTCACTCGAGGCACTCCTTAAAATGGGGAACGTCGATATCTGTGCAGTGACTGAGACCTGGTTCAAAGCTCCAGAGAGCACCCTTGCACTACCAGGCTATAACTCATACCACACTTTTCGGCCATGTAACCTGGACCAGAACACCAAAGGCGGAGGTGTGTCCATATTCATTAAGGATATCCACACTTCCAGGCTAGTTGCTCAGTATAATGCAGCCGAGGGTTATCCAAGTGCAACTAACTCTGGGCAAAACTGCAGTCCAAATTGTAGCTTGCTACAGATCACCCACCATGCCCCAGGATTCCCACTCCACTTTTCTTGATGTACTGGAAAATATTAGGGTTCACCCAAACACCCTAATAATTGGTGATTTCAACTACCCCACCATTAACTGGGAAAACTACTCATGTACCAACTCCTTCACTCAACGCTTTCTGGAATTCATAAACTCCAATGCCCTGGATCAACTTATCCACACCCCCACCAGGAGCAACAATATCCTAGATCTAGTCATTACCAACATGAGTGACCGGTGTTCCACACCTGAAGTCAACGCCTCATTGGTCCGATCCGACCATAAGCTAATTACCCTAGATATCCACATCCTGCCCCCACCCCCCATTAAGGAAACCATGGTAAAAATTTTCTCCAAAGCCAACTTCATGCTTCTTAAGACAGAAGTGGTAACTTTCATGACACCTATGCAGATGGACAATACAGTTAAGACTACTGACTCCTACACAATTGCACTTTATAAACACTTACATGAGTGCACGGATCGTGCTATCCCACACAGAACCAAGACACTATCCTCCAAAAAAAGGAAGCCAATCTGGTGGTCCCCTGCCATAAACAAACTGTACAACAGAAGGAAGAAACTGTTGCAAAAGAGAGTAAAATCCCACAAGTGGAGGAGCTCCCTGGTCAGCCTCAGTAAGAAGCTGCGATCCCTGATAAAGTCCTCCAAAGCTAGTTATGAAAAAAAAATTGCCACTGATTCTAAAGACAACCACAAAGCATTCTATAGCTATGTCAAGAATCTCAATGGCAACACTCAGATCTGCTCTGAGTTACAGCACAATGGCACTAAATATACAGACCCAACTGATATTGCCAACATCCTGGCAGATAGGTGAAGTGCTAACTTTACCGCCCTCTCACCCCCTAAAGAGCCCATCTCTATACAGGAAGAATGCAAAGTTCCTGTAATCATGGCTGCACAGGTAAAAACCACACTCTCCAAAGCCAAGAACACAGCGTCCATGGGACCAGACAACATCCCAGGCTGCGTTGTACACGAACTACAGAACAAACTGGCACCCCACCTAAGTACCATGTTCAATCATAGCCTCACCTCAGGCTTTGTGCCTGCTGAATGGCGCACAGCAATGGTTATCCCACTCCACAAGGGGGGAGCCACCAAGGACCCCGGGAACTACCGCCCCATTAGCCTGACGAGCCTGGTCTGTAAGGCCATGGAACGTATTATCATGGAACTTATAAACAAAGACACTGGTAATCTCCAGACTCTGGACCCCTCCCAGTTCGGGTTTGTAAAAGGCAGATCATGTCTCCTAAACCTGATAGACTTCTTTGAAGCAGTCACCAAAGCCGTAGACAAGGGTAAGGTGGTTCACACAGCCTATATAGATCTTTCCAAGGCTTTCAACACCATCCCCCACTCTGGAATTATAGATAAACTCACTAAACTAGGTATAAATCCCTATGTCACAAGATGGGTTGCCAAATGGCTCATTGACAGAACCCACACTGTGAAAGTAGCAGACTCCAAATCCAACTTCAGACCAGTGACAAGTGGAGTACCACAGGGTTCAGTCCTGGGTCCTCTCCTGTTTGGTGTCTACTTCTCTTAAGTACAGGCTAACACAGAAGGTCTTTGGCTAATAAAGTTCACAGATGACTGCAAACTAGGAGCCATAATCGAAACTCCTAACAATGTGGACATCCTACAAAAGGGCTCACTGAGATAGATGCCTGGTGTCAAAGCCATGGCCTCAAGCTCAATGCCAAAAAGTGCATTGTCATCCCCTTTGGTAAGAACTCTGTACCCATGAACTACAACATAGGTGGTAGTATACTTAACACCAAAAGTGTGACAAGAGACCTTGGGACACAGGTGGACAGTAGTCTCTCCTTTGATAATCACATCACCACAGTAGTCAGGAAATCCTTCTACGTGGCACACCTCATCACAAAAGGTTTCTCATCCAGAAAAAAAGAGGTCATTGTTCCCCTCTACTCATCACTCATTAGACCCATTATAGAGTACAACGCCCCTTTTAGTATGTACCTCACAAGACATCTACAACAACTGGAAAGGCCGCAGAAATACCTCACAAAGAGGATTACCAGCCTCAAATAAATGCCCTACGCAGACCGTCTCAAAAAACTCCAGCTTTACTCCGTCGCATATCGCCTACTCAGAGGTGACCTCTGCCTAACATACAAAGCTATGTCAAACCCAGAGCTGTTGGACATGCTCCACTTAAAGAAATCCCAGTCCCTCCGTGTTACATGCTCAAGGGACCTAAAACTTGTCACCGCAATAAACAGAACATGCCGGAGGGATAGATTCCTGTCCCAGAGACTTCCCATACTCTGGAATAAACTACCTCTCTATATCAAACAAAGGTCCTCATTAGCACTCTTCAAGAAAAATCTTGATGATTGGATGGGAAATAGGAAATTCACCTCGGGGATCACCTGTGTGGCTCTGCTCAATAGTGGCACAGGAAAATAATTTTCTTGGGTGGCAAAAGCCAGGGTACCTTTTTGTCTGGGCTTGTATAGGCCCCAGGGCCGATAGCCTAGTACCTACCTATGAACCTATGAAGATATGCAGCAACGTGGTCAGTTGTCTCTGCAGCCATGCTAAATGCTAATGAGACATTATGAGGGAGCAGCCAATTATCACTCTTCCCCAGAAATGCCTATGGAAAGGCATTTATACAGCTGAGAGATCATAGGTTCATAGTTTCATAAGTGTGTACTAGGCAAGTGGCCCTGGAGCCTTTACAAGCCTAGCCCATAGGATTACCCTGGCATTGTGCCACCCGACCTTAGTTCCCATTGCCTCTGTGGAGTAGAGCCACTGGAGTGATACTGGGGTAAATTTTCTATTTCTCATCTACTCATCAAGATTTCTCTTGAAGAGGGCCAGTGAGGTGCTCTGTTTGACATGTATGGGAAATCTATTCCATAGCATGGGCAGTCTCTGGGTTATGAACCTGTCCCTCCAGCGTGTTCTGTTGATTGTGGTAATGAGGTTGAGGTCTCTGAAGTGTGTGGTGTGGAGGGATTGAGATTTCTTCAGCTTTAGCATTTCTAACAGACCGGGGTCAGACATGGTTTTGTAAGTCAAGCAGAGATCGCCGCTAACTAGGCGATATGAAACAGAGAATAGTTAGAGTTTTTTGAGTCTGTCCATATAAGACAAGTGTTTAGGGCCTAGGATCCTCTTTGTGAGGTACTTTTATGGCCTCTCCAGTTGTTGCAGGTGTCTAGTGATGTACATGCCAAATGGGGCATTATACTCGATGACTGGCCGAATGAGGGAAGGGTAGAGGGAGACAATGACCTCTTTCTTCCTGGATGCAAAACCCTCAGTAATGAAATGTGCAACAGAGAAGGACTTTCTGACCACAGTGGCAATGTGGTGGTCAAAAGAGAGATTACTGTCAACCTGTGTTGTCAGATCTCTTATAATGCCTTCTGTGTTCAGCGGACTACCATCAATGTGGTAATTCATGGGAATGGGGTTTTTCCCAAAGGGGATGATGACAAATTTTTCGGCATTAAGCTTAAGGCCATGGTTCTGACACCAGTCGTTGGTCTCAGTGAGGCCTTTTTGTAGGATGTCAACATCACTTGGGGAGTTAGTAATAGCTCCCAACCTGCAATCATCTGCAAACTTTGTCAGCCAGAGTCCCTTCATGATGGCCTGGACTTCAGAGAAGTAGGTATCAAACAGGAGAAGACCCAGGACCAAACCCTGTGGGACTCCACTCGTGACTGGTCAGCAGTCTGACTTGGAGTTAACTACTTTCACACTGTAGGTTCTATCTGTGAGCCAGTGTGCAACCCACCTAGTGATATAGAGGCTGATGCCTAGCTTAGTGAGTTTTTCTGATTCCTGAGTGGGGAGTGGTATCTAAGGCCTTGGCCAGATCAAGGTAGGCTGTATGAACCACCTGTGACTTGTGGTAGATGTAAAGCCTGTAAATACATTAAATACATTAAACCTAGTTTTGATAGAATAAATGGGCTCAAATTTAAGGTAAAGGGCCATTTTAAATGTGATACTGAGGGCATTATTTATACCCTGAAATGCCCTTGTAACAAATTTTATACTGGAGAGTCTAAAAGAGCCTTTAAAATTAGGCTACTAGAGCACATTAGAGTTATTGACAATGCTAAGGAATCAAGCTCAGTGGCAGAACATTTTCATAAAGCACATCAGGGTCAGTCAGTGGAGTTACAAGATGCTATTTTGGAAAAAATAAACAACATTCAAACAGAAAAATATGCTAAAAATAGACTTTTATATAAGGAAGCCTTGTATATATTAAAATTTGATACTATGATACCTAAGGGAATGAATGTGGAATTTAATTGGCGGGTTTTACTTTAATTATTATGATGATTGGTCTTAATTGTTTCATTCTGTGCTTAATTGCACTTATTATATAAAGGGTTGATGTTTTTCAATGTCTCTTCTCCTTGAAGGCATCACTGCTGAGACGTCAGAGAATAAAAGTTTTACTTCATTTTGCATTTGTGTTCATTGGCTACGTGGTTCTTTGTTTGTATGAATCACCTTGCCTTCATCCACAGCTCTGGTGACTGACTCAAAGAAGTCAACCAGGTTGAGCAGGCATGATCTACCCTTCACAAAACCAAACTGTGTGGGATCCAGAGTTTGGAGATTCCCTATATCCTTGTTTATTAGGTCCATGATGATGCATTCCATAGCTTTGCATATCAGACTTGTCAGGCTAATGGGGCAATAGTTCCCAGGGTCTGTAGTAACTCATCCATTTGTGCAAGGGATGACTGTAGCAGTGCATCATTTGGTAGGGACAAAGCCTGAGGTGAGGCTGTGATTGAACAGGGCACACAGGTGAGATGCCAGTTCACTCTGTAGTTCATATAAAACACAGCCAGGGATATTGTCACGTCCCATAGAAGCTGTATTATTGGCCTTGAAGAGTGCTATTTTAACCTGTGCAGCAGTAATACTGGGTGCCTGGCAATCTACTGAGGTCCTTGGGGGGGGGGGGGGGGGGGCTAAAGTTGGCACTGAATCTGTTGGACAGTATATTTGCAA
The DNA here is from genome assembly GCF_019279795.1 of Protopterus annectens. Taxonomy (NCBI): domain Eukaryota; kingdom Metazoa; phylum Chordata; order Ceratodontiformes; family Protopteridae; genus Protopterus; species Protopterus annectens. The sequence goes on along the minus strand of NC_056748.1, from coordinate 251,053,115 downwards.
TATCTGTTGGCTCGGTATAGGAGGTACCATTGTGCAGTAGCTCAACAAAAATCTGGGTATTGCCGTGGAGATTCTTTACATAACTATAGAAGGCCTTATGGCTGTCTTTACTATCTGCTGCAATTCTGTTTTCATAGCTAGCTTTAGAGGATTTGATGAGGGATCTCAACTTTTGTTGAGTGATAAAAGAGTGTTGCCAGTCTTGGGACTTCACCTTATTCCACATTAGTTTCTTCCTTCTGGTGTAGAGTTTGTTTATGGCAGGGGACCACCAGATTGGCTTCCCTTTTTTGGAGGAGAGCATCTTGGTTCTATTGGGTATGGCAAGATCCATGCATTTGTGTACATGTTTGTACTGTGCATTGGTGTATGATTCTGCAATTATGATCTGTGGTCACGCAACTATTCTCCATTTGCATGGGTGCTATGAAGTTAGCCACCTCTGTTTTTAGGAGCCCAAAGTTACCTTTGGAGAAGTTTTTCATGGTGGTTACCTTTGCGGGGGTGGGGTGGGGTGGGAGAGATGTGGATTTCCAAGGTGAGCAGTTTGTGGTTGGATCTAACCAGGGAGGAGTTGACTATTTGTGTAGAGCAACGGTCACCCATGTTAGTAATGACCAGGTCAAGGATGTTGTTATCTCTAGTGGGGGTAAGAACGTGCTGGTCCAGGGCATTAGAATTAATGAAGTCCAAGAAACATTGGGCAAGTGTATTGGTACAGGAGTAGTTTTCCCAGTTAATAGAGGGGTAGTTGAAGTTGCCCAGTATGAGATTGTTAGGTTGGACCATAATATTCTCCAGGGTGCTTAGGAACGTGGAGTGTGAGTCTTAGGACATGGTTGGGGACCTATAGCAGGCTACGTCCTGAATCGCTGTCTTACCCAATGTTAGCTGCACCTGAATTACCTCTGATGCATTATGTTGGGCTACCAGTCTGGAGGTGTGCGCATCCTGTATGAATATGGAAACACCACCACCTCTGGAGCTTCAGTCCAAGTTCTGGGGCTAAAAGGTGTGGAATGAGTTATAGCCTGGTAGTGCAGGGGTGCTTTCTGCTGCTTTGAACCAGGTCTCTGTTACAGCACAAATGTCGATGTTCTCCATTTTAAGGAGTGCTTTGAGCGAGTTCATTTTGAGATTTAGACTTCTAGCGTTGAGCAGCATAACCCTCGGATTGCATTTGTTTGTAGCTGTTACAGTGGTAATCTGCTCTTTGGAACACCACCTAAAAAAATGCACTATAGGGGTTGCAAGAGCCTTGGCCAGTATCCAGAAGCCCAGGGGTGACAGATGCAGGCAATCTCTGGCAAAGCATCAAGGTCTGTCAATCATGTCATCCCAGGCAGACAGATACTGGATCCCCTTAGAATGACACCAGAAACTTAGCCAGTTGTTGAAATCAGTCATTTTCTGCTTGTACTGTGGTATCATTCTGGGTGATAGTAGGATGCTGCTCAGGTCTAGAGTCATATCCACCTGGGCTACATAATCTGAGAGCTCCTCTATGTCTCTTTTCATGTAGTCCAGGGAGGTACAGCTCAGGTCATTCACACCCACATGTAGAATGACAGAGTCATATTCGTACCTGTTATTGAGGGACCTGAGTGAATGCATTATGTGGTGGATCCTGGCACCTGACAGGCAGCTGACTGTTACTTTTTCCTTATTCAACCTAGTGAGTGGAACATCAGTGTGCCTCCCTATCGAGTCACCTATGACTAGTGTGTTGGGTATGCTGTTTTGCCTTAGGGGCTTTGGTTGAGTGACACACTGTTTAAGAGAGTTATGTGTCTCATGATTAGTATTGTGTTGTGGTGGTCGAGTGCATTTCTGCCTTGGAGGTCTCTGCTGTTTGGGTAGATTTTTATTGAGAGACTCCGCAAAGGTGGATGTGTGGTTTGTGTTTTTATGTGAAGGCAATGCTGGTGTGTGTTCTGGAGGGCTATGTGTTTCATGTGGTGTGGTACAAGAGTTGACCTTCTCTGCTTGACCAGCTATTCCGGTCTTGGCTGGAGAATGCACAGCTTCCAGTTTTGATATATAAGTGCATCTCTTGCAAGTCTGAGTTTTGGGAGGTAAGAGGAGAGGGTTTTCAGTGTACATGAGGCAGTTACTACATTGCCTCAGGATGCCTAAGTTCACCAGATTAATAGGAGAAACCACTGGGAACTGACCTTTAGACATGCCTGGAGGGGTGGGCATTAATAATAAGTACCAGAGCTGTTTCCTTGTAGAACATTTGGTGCTGGTAGCAGTTGGGGGGCTCAAAAGCTTACAAACAGTCCTGGGTACAGCAAATCTGTATTTGGACTAGACAAGTTACAGGAAAGGCAGGAAACAAGCTTAGAATTTTTTTTACAGAAAAGCAGCTAAAACAGCACTAAAAACAAGTGATGTGCAAGCTAGCACACTTGAGTGTGTAGCAATATTAAAGCAAATACAGTTTAAATAAATTCAATTTATTCAAACTGTATTCTGAACTAAATTCAATTATTGTTTTATTCAACTCTGTATAGTTAAAAAGTGCCAAAGAATATACTTATCAGCTGTGAAGCACACTCAGTCAGAACACAAGGAGATTTTAGCAAAAGTTTATTTTTTTTGTAAAGTGGAAAGGGAGAAAGGAGGAACAGAAGGTAATTCAAGGCTAAGAACCTAAGTTAGTTGACCTTTTCAAATGTTCCTTCTGTATTAGGTAGAATGAGCTAATGACACTAGACTGGGAGATGTGTTCAAGATCAAATTTACAGTAGGGGCAGGCAGCTGCAAAGCTACCAAGTATAAGAACAACACACCAATAGTGAGGGGGGAATTATTATAGCTACTAGTTACAGTATTTTAGGCAGAAAACACTACAGAAATGTTTATCACAGCAGAAAACCAGCAGTGAGCCACTAAATGAACGTTTTAAACAGATAAAGGAGCAAGGTGACTCTTAGAGAATGCTTTTAACTGCAAACAAATCAGTTATATGATACACTCCTTGGCAGGAAATCATATCAAACAAAGAGATGTTTAACAAATGGAGAAAATTTCCATTTAATACCTTACACACAGTGAAACTAGCTGCCAGAAAAACAGAAAACTCAACAAACAAAACAACCAGGCCTGGATAACAGCAGGCTTCTATCCAGACTATGCTATCAGACTAGAACACAGAAACCTCACAAAAATGCACAGAAAAGCACAGCTAGAGCAGCTAAGATACTGATACCGTCTCACAGAATTGTAACTCCTGATACAGTAGTATAAAGAAAAACTTAAGAGCCTCAGGCAATCAGATAACACAAAAATCTGTCCTCACACCTTGGATAGGCTGGCTTCAAAAGAAGGTAGACAGAATCAGTTTTGATCAATTTATAAAGATAGGGACAAAATCATAAGAGGAGATGCGGACAATGTTCTCTAACCCCAGGGACAGGTTACATGTATGTTGGTGTGTGTGTGTGTGTGTGTGTGTGTGTGTGTGTGTGTGTGTGTGTGTGTGTGTGTGTGTGTGTGTGTGTGTGTCTGTGTGTGTGTGTCTGTGTGTGTGTGTCTGTGTGTGTGTGTGTTTGTGTGGGGGAGTGAATGGAGGAAGCCTTGCTAACATAATGCATGGCCTGCCAGTGTTAAATAGGTTCATAAGTTCATAGGTAGGCACTGGACTATTGACCCAAGGGCCTAAGTAAGCCTTGCCAACAAAGTTCCCTGGCTTACACCACCCAAGAAAGTCATTTTCCTGTGCCCCTGTCAGGCAGAGCCACAGAAGTGATCCCCAGGGTGTATTTCCTATTTCCCTTCCCCTCATCAAGATTTTTCTTGAAGAGTGCTAATGAGGAACTTTGCTTGACATAGATGGGTAGCTTGTTCCAGAGTATGGGAAGTCTCTGGGATAGGAATCTATCCCACCAGCATGTCCTGTTTATTGTGGTGACAAGATTTAAGTCCCTAGATCATGTAGCTCGGAGGGATTAGGATTTCTTTAGGTGTAGCATGTCCAACAGCTCTGGGTTTGACATAGCTTTATATGTTAGGCAGAGATCACCTCGGAGTAGGTGATATGCTATGGAGTAAAGCTGGAGTTTTTTGAGACGGTCAGTGTAGGGCATGTGTTTGAGGCCAGTAATCCTCTTTGTGAGGTGCTTCATTGGCCTTTCCAGCTGCTGCAGATGTCTTGTGAGGTACATTCCAAAAGGGGAGTTGTACTCTGTAATGGGTCTAATGAGTATCGAGTAGAGGGGAACAATGACCTCTTTTTTCCTGGATGAGAACCCTTTTGTGATGAGGTGTGCCATGTAGAAGGATTTCCTGACTACTAAAGGAAAGTGCTGATTTGCACTATCGTTAATGAAAAGCAATTCAGAGACATACAAATCAGCTGACAATGAGATCTTTCCTCATTGCAATTAGCATGTCTCTAAGTCAGAATTTAATACGTCATAAAAACAGACCTTTTTTCCATGCCTTTCATCTCCAGCAGTATTTTTTTCCTGAATTCCAAGAATTGTCTTTCACTGGCAATGCTTTCACATTTTTTGAACATCTTTATTAAACACGTTGCCTTTAAATTAGGAGAAAAATTTATTTGCAGGTTGCAGAAAAATAGGATCTGCATCAATTTTTAGAATTGTTGATTGATTGGTTTATTGTTTTATTCATATGCTTTTGCTCAGATACCACAGACTCTTAATCATGGATCATTTATGTTTTAACATAGCTGGAGCACTGATGAGCTCCAGTTTGGAATTGCGTCTGTCAATCAAGTACCAATGCCTCTGTCAGCTGTCATAGCCAGGGAGGGAGTTAGAATAATTATATAGGTACCAACACAGTTCCATCTTGATTATGTATTTATTTATTTATTTTACATTTGTTTACCGAGATGGTCTGACTGGGTCAGAATGAACTTATTTTCAGAAGAGGCCTGGGAAAAAAGCTCCATTTAACTTACAGAGAATGTAAAAAAAACGTTATACATAAAAATATACAATTACAAGATTTGCAAGTGAGAAGGTACATTGTTATAAACTAGGCATTTATATTAAACAAGAAAAACACAGTATTACAAGATATACAGGGGAACAATGCACAGATATTACAAGAATGTACAAGTAGATGATACAAAGAGGTGAAGTAAAGGAGGAGAGAGAGTGAAAGTGAAATTAGTATTGGTCTGGTTTGGAGAACAGATTAGCCTGGATCAGTCCATTGACACAACCAGCAGTTGATCATTTGTTGTTCAATGCAGTTTTAAAGGCAGGTAGTTTAGTAGTTTAGTAGTTTAGTAGTTTAGCAGTTTAGTAGTTTAGTAGTTTAGTAGTTTAGTAGTAGAAGTGAGTTCCATGGTTTTGCAGCATGGTGGGAGTAGAGGCTTTGTCCTGTTTTCTTGGATGGTTTGGATATAGTAAGTAGCTCTTTGTCTGTGGATCCAAGTTTTCTGTTTGGCTTTTAATGTTTTACAATGTTGTTTAGAGCTGGGTAAGCAAGGGGGTTGTAGACCATGTTGTGGAGTGTTAGTAGCTAGGTATATAGTAGGTAGCTGGGGAATTTTAGTCATTGTAGTTTTTTTAGTGACAACAAGTGGTGGGTTCCAGTTTTCTGAGTTGGTGGCAAACGTGGCCACTTTATTATAGCACTGTTCCAGGATGTTTGCATCTAGAGGAGCTGTGCAGATTGGAAAGTATTGGGGTACCATAAAGGAAGAAGGGTAGAAGGAAAGTTTGGGCAGGGGTGATTTTAGAAGAAGATGTTAGGGAGTGTTTATTTCTGTATAGTGTGCCACATTTCTGGTGGGTTTTCCTTATGTTTTGTTGAATGTGAAAATCAAATTGTAGGTGATTGTCTATGGCTACACCTAGTAGCTTAGTGTGGTGGACAGTTTCATTGGAGGTGTTATCAGGAGAGAGAATTTTGAAGAAGTTTAGTAGTGCAGATTTTTGTTTGAAAAAAGAAGCAGTTTTTTTTTAAGTTGAGGAATAGCTGGCAGTTAGAAAGCCAGGATTCAACAGCTGAAAAAGTTTGTTGAGTGGTAGACAGTAGTTGGGGTATTGTGGGAGAGGTACAGATTATTGTGGAATTATCAGCATATTTTATGAGTGTTCCACTAGTAAATGCAGTACATAGGTCATTGGTAAAAATATTAGAAAGTAGGGGGTCTTAGGATGGATCTTTATGGGATTCAAGTGGGGTTTAGTAGAAAGGGGGAGATAACATGTCATCATTTTACTGCTGTTTTCGATTGTATAAGTAACTATGGAACCATTTTAGTAAGGGTGGGGTAACTCCAAGGTTAGAGAGCTTTTTCAGGAGTAAAGAGCGTGACACGGTATTGAATGCCTTAGAGAGGTCAAGAAATAGAGCTGATACATAGCAACCTGTGTCTCTGGCTTTGTTAACATATTCAGTGAAGGCTAGGAGGGCTGTTGTTGTGCTGTGGCTGGGAAGAAAACCATGTTGTGTACTTGTAAGGAAGTTGTTATTCTGTAAGTAATTCATGAATTGTAGATGAATACATTTTTCTAGTATTTTAGAGTGGAGAAAAAGTATGGCTATGGGTCGAAAGTTTGTAAGTTCAGTGGAGTTACCTCCTTTGTGAATGGGGAAGATATGGGATTTTTCCAGATGTTTGGTACTGTGGATTCAGATATGGATTGATTGATCAAGATGCTGACTGGGTATGCTATGGGGTCAGCTGCCAGTTTTAGGTATGTAGGTGGGAGGTTGTCAGTGGAGGTAGAGCAAGGTTTGAGTTTGCACAGTAATCTATTTATGAGGCTTGTAGGAACTGGCTGAAGAGAAAAAGAAGGATGTTTTTCAATGCTGCAAGATGCACATTGTCTGTACTAGGAAACTTTCTATATTGTTTTTAGGGTGAACTAATTACAAGTCTTGAAAGCATGATGGAATGCAATTGTTTTATGACTTCCAGCATCTGCCAGAGATGTGAGGAGAAGCCCTTGTCTGTATATTTTTACAGGTAGATGCGAACTACCGACAGCTTCATCAATGGTGTTTTGCCTGGGAACTAGGGTCAGATGACAAGAAGTGATATCATTCTGCAAGCTGTCCCAGCAGTAATATTTTATATATTATTTTGAGAAGTCTCTTAGTGAGACAGAGCATTTTGCATTATGTCTTGGACCTGACAACAACTAGAAGATCCATTCACCACATCTGCCTTGCTCTGTTAGTAAATTCTTAGATTATAGTATAATTCTTTTAGATTCAGTCAGGAATATAGTGAAGCTTAGTTTAGATATTTTTCTTTATTTATTTGAAACTGCCCTGCAATATTGTTTTAAATATTTCCTGTGCTTTTGAACTCTGATGTCACTGTGAATACATGTTTAGCATTGTCTTGTTCTTTTATTATTTATCATTAAATATATTTAAACATTTCATTGTAGCTGATCTGTATAGAGATATTTAAGATCTGAGAGTACTTGCATATTCATTTGGTGACACTGTGTGGCCCACTCCTAATAGCCCTGATGTTGGTCAAACTACCATTTGTGTTAATATTAATATTACATGGTAAGATTGGACACCCTTTGTTAAGGGACTTAAAGTAGTTGATAAGGAGTGACTGGTGACAGTAATAACTATCTTATAGTCTGGGCAGAAGGGGGCATAGCTAGCAAACCTGAGCAAGCATTTCTGTGTGTGTGTGTGTGTGTGTGTGTGTGTGTGTGTGTGTGTGTGTGTGTGTGTGTGTGTGTGTGTGTGTGTGTGTGTGTGTGTGTGTGTGTGTGTGTGTGTATGTGTGTGTGTGTGTGTGTGTGTGTGTGTCTGTGTAATCAAACCTCAAAGTGTGTGTGTGTCAGCTACTTGGGCAGGGACATGAAGCACTGGTTGGACAGTAGAGGATACTGGGGGTCTTGGCTTCGTCACTCAGCTGAGATCGCAGCTCTATAGCTGTGCCAGTGGGGAGTCTTAATGGGGGTCTGGAGGAAGAGTGAGAAACCAGCCCCAGACTGACTCTGGTCTCTGTGCGCTCTTAAGGGAAATTGCACTTGATGCAGAGAGCTGCATCTGGAAATACTGTTTGTGTACTTGTCATCCTCTCAATGAACATCCCTCACTGTTGCCAGTGGTGAGGAGTGAGGCTCCTTGATTACTGACTGGCAGTGGTGGGTCATCACAGTGAGCATCAAATGAGAGATGCTGTGGCTGTTTTATTATTTACAGTAAAATAAAGAAAATACAGATTTTAAGAAGTTATTGTCAGTGGGCAAGAAGAAAGCAAATATGTAGACCATGGAGAGAAAGTAAAAAGTAATGGTGGGATAGGACAGCTCAGTGGGCTCCCATCAATGTGGTAATTAGTGGGAACTGAGTTTTTCCCAAAGGCGATGACAATGCATTTTTTGGCATTAAGCTTAAGGCCATGCTTTCAACACCAGTCATTGGTCTCAGTGAGGCCTTTCTGTAGGATGTCTGCATCACTTAGGCAATTAATTATGGCTCCCAACTTGCACTCGTCTGCGAACATGGTCAGCCAGAGTCTCTTTATGTTGGCCTGGACTTCTGAGAAGTATATGCTGAACAGGAAAAGACACAGGACTGATCCCTGTGGGACTCCACTCATAATTAGTCAGCAGTCTGACTTGGAGTGCGCTACTTTAACACTGCGTGCTCTATGTGTGAGCCAATTTGCAACCCACCTCGTGATATAGGGGGTTGATGCCTAGTTTGGTGAATTTATCAATAATTCCCGAGTGAGGAATGGTATCAAAGGCCTTAGCCAGATCAAGGTAGGCTGTATACACTGCCTTACTTTCATCCACAGCCCTGGTGACTGACTCAAAGAAGTCAACCAGGCTGAGCAGGCATGATCTCCCTTTCACAAAGCAAAATTGCATGGGATCTAGAGTTTGGAGATTTCCTATATCTTTGTTAATCAGGTCCATGATGATGCGCTCCATAGCTTTATATATCAGACTCGTCAGGCTAAGGAGGTGATAATTCTCAGGGTCTGTAGTTGCTCCCCCTTTATGGAGATGGATGACTGTAGCAGTGCACCATTTTGTAGGGATAAAGCCTGAGGTGAGGCTATGACTGAACAGGGCGCACAGATGTGCTACCAGTTCACTTTGTAGTTCATGTAAAACACAGCCAGGGATATTAGTGGGTCCGATGGAAGCTTTATTCTTGGCCTTGGACAATGCAGCTTTAACCTGTGCTATGGTAGAGCTTGGTGCCTGGCATTCTTCCAGTATTGTGATTGGTCCTTTTGGGGGGAAGAGAGGGGTAAAGTTGGCACTGAATCTGTCAGTCAGTATGTTGGCAATATCTGTTGGCTCAGTATAGGTTAATATCTTGGTTTCTGCTGGTAACAAAGCGATTGGACTATAGTGACCTGGGAAGGGAGGATGCTTGTACTCTTTGGTTTAATGCAACAGTAGAATATAATCTAGAAAGGTAGGATAATAAACAACAAACCATATACTCCTCATCCACTTTCATGTAGAGCACCTTGATTTCCTTTTTAAAAGGTTTATAAAAGTGTATTGGGATGCTGTCTGGTCAGTACTTTGCCTGCCTTTAGAACATCAATGGCTTGACAATTGTCACCAGTTGTAATTGGATTCTGGTTAGCTCCTAGGGCCTTAAGCAGTCCAAAATAGATCTGAAAAGAAAGGATAATCTTCCACACCTTTCCTTCAGATGGGCACAAATATAGTGTTTTAGTATGAGGTCATGATACCATTATCTCTCTTGAAGAGTACTTTGGTATGCCAGAAGAGTTATAGAAGTAACCAATACTGTGTATACACCTTCATTCCATAAGGTTTTGCACAAGCTTCACACATTAGGCAGTAGAATGAAAAACAGGTCATAGGATCATAGAAAGTTACTAGGCTATTAGACCTGAGGCCCTTACAAGCCTAGCCAAGAATTTAGCCCATGTTACAACAAGTCAGCACCCTATGCCACTGTCAAGCAGGGACACAGGTGGAATCCCAGGGGTATATTTTCTGTTCCCCATCCAGTTATCCAGGTTGCGCTTAAAAAGTTTAATGAGTTACTCTACTTTAAGTGGAGATGTAGTTTATTCCACAAAAGGGGTAGTCTCTGAGACACAAATCTGTGCTGCCATCAAGTCCTATTGATGTCACAGACCAGTTTGAGGTCATGCTTGTGGGTTACCAGAGTGGAACTTGTCTTGCGGATATGCAGCAGTCCCATCAGGGTGGGGTCTGAGATTGCTTTGTACACCAGACAAAGGTCACCTCTGAGGAGACTGTAAGTGACTGAGCAGAGGGACAGGGGTTTTATTAGCCTATCTATGTATGGTAGATGTTTGAGGCCCTGGATTCTCTGGGCGAAGAACCTCTGTGGTCTCTCCAGCTGCTGCATGTGCTTTGTGAGGTACATGCCGAAAGGGACATTGTACTCAATAATGGGTCTTATATGGGAAGAATACAGGGATGTTATGACCACCTTGTCCCTGGATGGTATACCCTTACTAATGAAGTGGGCCATGTAGAAAGCTTTCGATACAATGGAGGTAATATGGTGGTCAAAAGTCAGTTTGCTATCAACCTAGGTGCCCAAGTCCCTCACGACTGATTGCATGCTTAGTGCCTTATTATCAATGTGATAATTTGTGGGGAAATCATTCTCTCCAAAAGGAATGATGATGTACTTTTCGGCATTCGGTTTAAAGCCATGTTTCTGGCACCAGTCATTTGTTTGGGTGAGACCCTCTTGGAGGATGTCCACATCACTAGGGGAATTGATGACAGCACCCAGCTTGCAGTCATCTGCAAACTTGGTCAGCCATAGCCCACTAGATTTGACCTGCACCTCTGAGAAGTATATCCCAAACAGCAGAGGCCCCAAGACCAATCCCTGAGGTACCCCACTTGTTATGTGTCTACCACTTGAGGTGGCTTTCCCTGTTTTAACTAGATCCATTCTATCATTGAGCCAGTTTGCTACCCATCTGGTAACATATGGATTGATGCCTAGTTGAGAGGGTTTATCTATTATAGCTGAGTGGGGAATAGTATTGAAGGCCTTGGCCAGGTCAAGGTAGGTGCTGTGCACCATTTTTCCCTCATCTATGGCCTTGGTGACTGTCTCAAAGAAGTCAACCAAATTTAACAGGCATGACCTCCCCTTGACAAAACCAAACTCGGTGGGATCAAGTGTCTGAAGGTTGCCAATGTCCTTGTTACTGAGGTCCATGATAATCCACTCCATGGCCTTGCAGATGAGGCTAGTTAGGCTGATAGGGGTATAATTTCCTGGAAATGACGACGCTCCACCTTTGTGCAAAGGGATGACAGTAGCTGTCCTCCACTTGGCTGTGATGAAACCGGTACTCATGCTTTGGTTGAATAGGGTGCCTAATGCTGCTGCAAGTTCCTGCCTGACCTCATGTAGGATGCAGCCTGGGATTTTATTGGGTCCCATGGAGGCTGTATTTTTTGCATTTGAGAGGGCAGTGATGGCTTGCTCCCTAGAGATAAGGGGAGGGGGCAGGTACTGGGGCTGTCCTGTTTCACTGATGGGGGGGGGGGGCAGAAGAGTGAAGTTTTCATTGAACCTGTCTGCCAGCAGGTTGGCTACATCTACAGGGTTTGTGTATGTAGTGTCCTTGACCACCAGTTCTGAGTGGATCTGGGTGCTTCCCTTGAGATTGCAGACATATGTGAAGAGAGCCTGATGATTGTGTTTAGTAGATGTGGCCAGTTTGGACTCGAAGTTTGCTTTGGAGGATTTCACTAGTGTTCTTGTTTGCTTGTTCAGGCTAAGGAGAGATTGCTTCCAATTAGACACCTACTCCTTCTTGGTCCTGGACAGCAATTTTTTCCTTTTATTATAGAGTTTATATAATGTAGATGTCCACCAGATAGGTTTACTCTTCCTTGAGGAGGAGGATTTCATCCTGTCTGGTATTATGGTTCCATAAAGCTATATAAATCCTCATATAGTACTTTGGTGTAGGTTTGGACATATGTGCCAATTCCTGGGGAGGGGGAGGGGGGCTGTGAAGCTGTTTATACCTTTCCTCAGGAGGTTGTAATCAGCTTTGGAGAAGTTTTTTTTTTTTTTACCCTAGCTTGGGGTGGACGGGGGTTGGGGAAGATGGTGACTTCGAAAGTGACTGCTTTGTGGTCGGATCTTATCAGGGATGATGACACTGTAGGGATGCTGCAGTGGTTACTCATGTTGGTTAATACCAAGTTCAAGATATTTTCAACTCTTGTGGGGGTGTCAACCAACTGGTCCAAGGCATTTGCATTGACGAAATCAAGAAATATCTCGGCATTTGTGTTTTGGCATGAGTATTTCTTCCAATCTGTGGTTGGATAGTTAAAGTTGCCCAGGATCAGGGTAAAGGGTTGAATCTTGATAGATTTGAAGAGGTCCAGATAGGTGGAGTGGGCATCTTGAGTCACAGTTGGAGGCCTGTAGCTGGCTATGATTTGAATAGGGGTCTTGTCAATTGTTATCTAGGTACCTTCCATCTGGAAGCACTTCTATACCATAACAATACACAAAGGAGGTAACTCCACTGAAATCTCAAACTTTAGGCCTATTGCCATCCTCTCCCTCCTGTCAAAAATCCTTGAAAAATGCATCCATAGTCAAGTCATTGAACATCTCACTCATGAAAACTTACTAACACCTACACAACACGGCTTTCACCCAAGCATAGTGCACACACAGCTCTTCTATCCTTTCTCAATACCATTTCCCTGGCCATAGATAACCACAAATTTGTCTCCTGTCTTTTCCTCGACCTCTCAAAGGCCTTTGACACAGTCTCCCACTCACTACCAATTAACAAGCTATCTAACCTCAACCTCTCCCCTGATACTGTGGCATAGTTTGAAAGCTATCTCAAAGACAGATTCCAGTCTGTTAGATGGGAAACTGCCTTATCTTCTCCTCTGCAAATAAAAATGGGTGTCCCACAAGGATCCATTTTAGGACCATTGCTATTCAATATCTTCACAAACTTACTCTACACCTCCTGCCAACTCTCCCCCATTATACAATATGCCAATGACTCTACTGTTTTAACTATAACTAACTTTTACTCAGAACTCTTAACAGCAACCCAGTCATCACTAAACTCTGTAGAAACATGGCTCTCCAATAACCAACTCATACTTAACCCTAAAAAAAAAAAAACTCCTACTCCTCCTAACTAAATCAGCAAATCACATTAAGGCCTCCTTCACCATCCATTCACTCAACAACACCCCAATTATACCCGAATCAAGCTCAAAACTGCTAGGCATCACTGTTGATGACCAGCTCAAATTTGATCTCCACATAAATAACTGCATGAGGAAAACCCACCTGAAGCTAGGTCTGCTATACAGAAATAACAAATTCCTTACTCAGGAATCACGAACAGCCCTCACCCATGCCTATCTTCTTCCCTGCTTAACATACTGCTCCCAAATTTTTACTAATCTAAACTCCACACTTGCTGCTAGACTTCAGACGACATACCACAAAATAGCTAGATTTGCAACTGAAAACCCTACAGATCTCACCACTGTCTCTCACTTAAATACATAAACTGGCTAGAACTGCCTCAACTCCTTCTTCTCTCTCAGCTCCAAACTATACATGCAATCCTATATCAGCCATCCTTTTGTCCAGCCTTACACCCTATCATTTCCCACTATGCTCCCACAAGAAACCTCCGTAGCTCTTCTCAAGACCTTCTAAAAATCCATAAGCCCAAATCTAAAGCAGGACAAAATGTATACAGCTACCACCCCTCAATGGAATGGAACAAGCTACCTCTTGAGATTCGAACACAGGCTCATCCCAAAAAGTTTAAGCTAGCACTCAAAAAGTGGATATGCCAATGCTCAAACCCTCCTTGAAAACTCTCCATCTCCTTGTCAGACTCTCCTTCTACACTTCCCCACTTAATAAACTCCTCTCTGAATAGACTTTTTCCTGAAAATGTTCACAAAATGTATTTGTTTTTGCAACTATTCCTTTAATTATTTGTTGAATCACTATATTGTTACTTCTGCTTTATTTTAACCTTTCTAAACCAATTTGCTGTAACTCCACTTGTAAAATATTTGTAATAATCTACCATTCTACTATGTATGTAGTGAAGCTTTCCTCCACTTGTTTTTTTTTTTAAACCTGTAACTTGCACCATATGGTTATTAAGTATGTACTGGAGCTTTTCTCCCCGGGCCTCTGCTGAAAAAGGGCTTCGGCTCAGCCAGACATTCAGTCAACAAATGATAAATAAAATAAAATAAATAAATAATTGCACCTGGAGTGTTTCCTGTGCATCATACTGTTTGACCAGCCTCAAGTTCTGTATGTCTTTTATATATATTGCAACTCCACCTCCTTTTGTTTTTCTCCCCATGGTTTGGGGTCTAAATGAATGATATGATGAACACCTGATTAGGTTGGGTGCTCTCCGCAGCTTTCAACCAGGTTTCTGTGACTGCACAAATGTCAGCTTCTTCCAGGGTTAAGAATGCTTGCAATGAGTTCAGTTTCATGTGTATACCCCTAGCATTTAGCAGTGTGACCTTTAATTTATGTTTTGATGACATTTTCATGTTGGTAGTTTTGACCTCATGGCATTGCCTAAAAAAGGCACTATGTAGGAGGTAAGAGCCTTTGCCAGGAGCCTGAAGCCCAAGGGAGACAAATGCAGGCCATCTCGGCAAAGCATCAAGGCTTGTCAATCACGTCATCCCAGGCTGTCAGGTATTGGATCCCCTTGGAATGACTCCAGAAACTAAGCCAATTGTTAAAGTCAATCATTTTCTGTTTGTATTGAGGCATCATTCTGGGTGACGGTAGAATGCTGCTTAAGGCTAGGAACATATCTGTCTGGGACACGTACTCAGTGAGCTCGATCATGTCTCTCTTCATATAGTCCAGGTAGGTACATCTCAAGTCATTCACTCCATCATGGACCATGACAGACTCATAACAGTACCTGCTGAGAGACTTGTGTGCATTGGTGATATGGCGAATTCTGGCACCTGACAAACAACTAACCATGACCTTCTCCTTTATCCAGCCTGGTGAGGGGCACATTTGTTTGTCTCACAATTGAGTCTGCTATGACTAATACGTTGTGTTTATGTTTAGGCCTTAGTGGCTGTGAGACACAGGTGTGTGGACTGTATGTGGTGTGGTGGGCAGTGGAGTTTGTGTGCATTTATGCCTCGGAGGTATCTCTTGCTTGGGTATGTTGTTGTTGAGGACCTTTGTATATGTGGGGGTATGTTGTGTAGGTGTGGGTGGTGCATGAGGTGTGGTGTTTGTGTTGCCAACCTTCTCAGTGCCAGATATACTGGTTTATGGGGGAGAGAGCAATGACACTATGTGCTTGATGTAATTGCATCTCTCACAAATTGTGTTCCTAGGTGGTACTAGTAGAGGGTTGTCCATGTACATGAAGCAGTTGTTACACTGTCTCAGGATGCCCATATTGACCAGACTGGCAGGAGAAAATGTAGGAAACCGTCTATCCATATTTGTCAGGAACTGAAAGAGCTAAGAGGCTAAAGGGAGGAAGGTCTAGGAGTAGTACTACTGGATAATAACACAAGTGCTATTAAGGGAAAGCCTGTAGCTGGAATAACTCAAAAAAGGTTAACAACCATGCAGCTGAAGCTCTGGATGCAGCAGACATGTATCTAGACTATGCTACTCAATTGTAAGGTTAAGAACTCAGTAAGAAAAAAACTCACAACAAAGCACAGATTAATCACTTATAGTCAAAAGAATAGAACTCACAGTATGAAAAAATACAGTTAAACAGCAACAAAATGCAGCAAAATGCAGTTAAAGAGTAATGAACTGCAGTAGATAGCAAGGAAATATAGTTAATCAGTAGATTGCTTTGAAACAGTAGCTCACAATCACAACAGTAACAGACAGTAAAAATAAAACAGCAATTCAGTAGAATACTGTCATAAATTTAGTGAGGCTACCAACAGGCAGTAATAAATACAGCAAGCATAAATCAAGTAGAAAGAGGTACATTTTTTTCTTTTTTTTTAGTAGAAAGTGAAGCGACAGAAGATCATTTAATAATTAGATTCAGAAGCTAGAGGGGTGGGCCTTTACAAAGTTCTCACTATAAACAGTAGAATGAACTGATGTAATGTGAATGGAGGAAGTGTCCAGTATCAGCTTTATATTAGAGGTAGGCAACTCAAAGCCACCAAGATTTAAGACCACCGCAGCAGCTGGGCAGGTGGGTGGGACAAAAAACAGTTGCACGGATTACACAGATATACAGTAAAACAGAAATGCATAAAACAGTTGAAAATCAGCACTTATCTTTTTCCAGCATCACAGCAGAGCAAATGACAGAAAGCCTATCACACTGCAGCTTTGAACAGCTTGAGAAAACAAGTACAACTTGTTTAAAACACTGGCTATTAAAGGCAGAGAAACATAAATCAGCCCAATTATCCAGTCAAAATAACAGTGTTGCATGAATGCTTCTAGCTAGATCCAACCAGACTGATTATTTCTGCTAAAAGGAAAACAGCTAGGCCTCTCTAAACAAAATATTTCACTACAAGCTCCAAAAGTCACAACAGTAACAGATATTCAGCTGTAACACACAACAAAAAGGAGACTAAAAACAGTTGCACAGATTACAAAAAAAAAGTTTCACAGATTACACAGATATACAGTAAAACAGAAGTGCAGAAAACAGTTGAAAATAAGTACTTATCACAGCAGAGCAAATGGCAGAAGGCCTATCTCACTGCAGCTTTGAACAACCTGTGCAATAAAAAACTGCCTTGGGCCACTATTAATCAGAACTGATAAGGTATTTCCTAAAACTGAAAGCAAATCCTATAGGTAATCTAAATGAATTAAAAGATCCCATTTCTATTTCTACAGAAATAAAACAAATAAATTATTTAATACTGACCAACCCACAGCTACCATATGCTTGTATTGTTATCTATATTATCCACATTTTCTCTTTACAGCAGTCAAAAAATCTGCAACCAAAAAGCTATTTAGAGATGTGCACTACAATTATAACTACCTTTTCACTACCTTCTTCCTAAATTGTTGCATGTAGTTCAAACTAGCATACAAGGGCCTCTTAGACATTTTTTTAGTATAGCACTACAAAAATCATGCTTTCTACTTTTAAGCATTCAATCATTAAACCACTGCCAAACGTTCACCCACAAATGATTACAGACCTTCTGAAAATGCTTGTCCACTTGCTAGTACTTGAATAATTGGTTTTCAAGCAATGTCTAGAGTAAAGCACCAAATATAACATAGTTTCTGATAGCCAACATGGTTTTAAACCTATTTATACCTCCATCGCAGCAAATAATTGCTTGGCAGACAAAATATATCTTAGCACAGAAAAAGGTGATTTACAGGAAAAATGGTTTAGGCCTCAAATATGCATCCAAAATATGGGTTATAACTTGCTTCTAGAAAAATTAAATAATAGTTTTTTTTTTCTATACAAGTGTTGTAATGATTTAATTTCCTCCTGGCCAGACTTTTATGCCACAAGGAAATCATTTTTATGTATTTGGCATTACAACTACTCCAAAGGGGGCCCCACGTTGGTTAGCAATGGGGCCATTATCATTTTTACTGTTCAATAATGACCTATATTATAATCTTCTCAACTTAGGATGTATTCTATATACTAATAAACTGTCAATGACCTATATTATAATCTTCTCAGCTTAGGATGTATTTTATATACTAATAAACTGTCATTTTCACTGTTCATTAATGACCTATATTATAATCTTCTCAACTTATGATGTATTTTATATACTAATAAACTGGTGCTTCTAAGGGCATACACATTTTCTACATAATTAAACCTCACTCAGAAAAATGTCTTCAGTACAGTGTTGAACTGGGTCTGTAAACACAGACTTTCCATTAACATGGAGATTGTTTGGGTCTCACTAAAACCTTGCCAATGATGCCTTCCTAGGATCTTGAAAACACAGAAATTCCAAATGTTATCCATCAGAAATAGTTATTCCTAACAGTGGATTAAACTCTTTCCTTTAACAGCTGCATAGAGCTGCAAATTAGGAAATGGAATATTCTAACAAAATGTCACATTTACTGACAATGGAGGCAAGACTTGAAGTTGCTTTAAACATTCTTCTGCCCAGATGTATGTATGCCTTGCCAATTATAGCATTACGGTTACCATATAATATACTTCTTACAAACTGCAGACAGTAAGGCATTACGATTTATCCACCTAGCCTATGCAGGCAATGAAATTCTATCACCATACAAACAAATTAAATGGTTGTCTGGTGAAGTCAGAACCACCTTTTTCTCTCTCAATTTAATGTTCAAACTGCAAATTGATCACTATTATCCATCTTGTAGAAACAAACTATTTATAATAGACTCCAACTAAAATCTAAGAAGTCAGGATGAATATCATTTACAAAGTCTATCTTAAACTCAACTTAAACTCTAGCAGCAGCTGAGAAGCTTTTAGTAAAATAGCCCCAATCACCTGGAATGCTTTATCTTCAGACAGAGCTACAGCTGACTCATGTAGAACCAGGGGCAGCTCCCTCAGTCTGCAGCCCTTCAACTTTACATTGAGGAGTACAAAAACGTGCATAACAATATGACTGCCACTCATAACCGTAGGAGCCAGCTAGATAAAAAAAAAAATCCTGCAGTCTTCAACAGAGGCACTACGAAACCAAGAACATTCATTTTGGTACTGATATTCTGTGTCCTGAACAAATTCTCTCAGCTCAAAGTTGAGAAACAAAAAAGTCTAAGCTGAAGAACAAAAAAATGAATTTTGAATAATATTTCTTAAACACCCAGTAATAAGTTCAAGAAAAGTTATGTATTAATGCACATTGCTTATTAACACATTGTTGACTTTTGTTTTAGAAAATTTAAAGGAAAACACCACCTTAGCCTACAGTTTAACTCAACTCTTAGCGTGCCATTCTCTCTACAACATGGTTCTAGTACTGTGTAGGTACCTGAAGCCTGTGCTTGTACTTTATAAAACTTTCATTTCCTCAATCTGGTAACAAAGGAAGGTAAAGACCACCCACTTTTTTAAGCTTAACTTCTCACATAAGTTGCAAAGGAATTTGTCTACCCTTGTATAACATGCCACAGACACATAAAAATTTGTAGTCAGGAACTCCGGCTGCTGTAAACAAGATATAGAGGTGTGAAACTGTTTTCCAGTGTCTTTATTGCAGAGAGGAAGAAAACTTACACTGATTCATAGCTGCTTCCAATGTAGCCATGGCTTTCATAGCAGAACAGAGCAATTAGATCAATGATTCAAAGGCAGTTTTCACCTCTTTTGAGAAATTTACATAAGAAGCATCACAGTATTGAAATGCAAAGTTTTACACTTTAAATCTTTGTTGTGTATACTACTTTACATTTTAAGATTACTTGAATGTAATATCAAAGATGTCTGTGATATTTAGAAAAAAGTTAGAAACTATTTTTTCTTGTAATTCTTGTAAAGTATCATCACATTTACAAAAGTCTAAGGGGAGGGGCTGTCAATTCATCTTGGAATACAAAAAGATACTTTAAACCAAGGCCTGCAATTTAGCAACTGTTTTGGTTGCAGCTGTATAATTCCATAGTATACTATAAAACAAGCCTTGAGACACACTCAAATGAGAGCAGTTCAAGAAATAAAAGAATCAGTCCTGTTACAGACAATATATAAGATGACAGTGACTGACACTAATCCCATTATATGTTAATGGAATGGGAATACACCACTACTTCCTTATGTCTAGCATGACTCATATAAAGCAGCCTTGAAATGGATAATGGGAAAGAGAAAGGCTTGAAGAAAAATAAGATCACACTAATATGTCAAGCCCCATTAACAGCCATTTTGCAGAAAACATATTAAAATTCTTTAAGAAGCAGTCAGAGTGATTCTGAGGTGTTAAAATAAGTATATGAAGGAACATTTTATTTCTGATAATAGGAAATGTGGATAGGAAAGTGATTTGCTGCTTATGCTAACATATAAGTTGTCCAACAAAAGTTGAAATCCAAGTGGAAATATATTTTATCATTATAGAATCAGATGGATGTTTTTCAGATTGTATGCAGCATGCTGGAGTATAGCTGGGATTGATGAAATTATGTATTGAGTTTCCAGAAAGTAACCCCATACCCTACAATTGTTCCTCCCATCTCAACTCCTAACCCTGCATGTTCTGCACAGTATATCTATTCTCTACTGATGAAAAAAAACCCTGAAATGACAGGCCAAATTAGAAACTCATTTAGGCAAGAAAGAATTATAAAAGAAGCCATGCTGTCATTTGGATGAGATGCTAAACCAAGGCCCAGCTGCCTGAGTTGTTGGAAACTCAGACAGATGTGAAAGATCCCATGACAACCTTCAGGAAGAGTAGGCAAAGTCCCCAGTGCCCTCGCCAAATTTTCCCTAGTAGTTTAAATACAAGTTTGAGTCACCCCAGAAAAGAGGCTACCAGCCTGGTGGGACTAACCCGGTCAATAAATTAAAAATAAAAAAAAATAAAAACAGTATAACAAAATATTTAACAATAAACCATGAGGAATACACCAAATAAAAATAAATTCAAACACATCAATATACTTTTAAAACAAGTACACAACAGACTACATAATGTATCCCTGGCTACACCCATAATGATATACACACAAAATTATTCTGCTTTGAAATTCTTTGTCTTTGCAGTCTTTTATTCAAACCACAAATAGTATACTTTGTAATGAATACTTAAAGATGGGTATTAATAAATCTTTAATTCAGTACATTTTGAAAGTGTTGCTAAAGTTATGTGGTTTCTTACAGCAAAATGTTTTTATTACTGGATGCATCATACCATATATTCAAATAAACAAGTAATAAAAAAGCCTGTCAGTCATGATCCTGTGTCTGAGGGAGTTTATTTCCATACAACCAGTCACAGCAATTAATTTGATAACTGTGACATCTTCTCCTTAGAGCAGTGTTAATGCAGATAAGATTAAAATGGCTTTAGTTCAATTCTGCAAAAGTGGTTTAAGCAAAAAGCAGTCCCAGAGATTCAGAAACATGTCTGACAAGGCCAACTAGGGGTTACTACTGAGAGCAACATCACAGTAGAGGTGGTTCCACAGCAGGTAGCCCACACAAGAAAATTCTTCCTTCTCTGTACTATTGAAAGGGTACCATCTTCCAGCTCCCATACGTTGCTTATCTGTTTCTGCTCTGTATGAATGGCTAGCAGTGAGTTGCATGAGCTTCATCTTAACTATGCTGTTTTGTGGAGTTCTGGCAGAAGCCATACTTCTCAAGTGTACCTCATTATGAAGAACGTACCTCATTTGGGGTCTTAAAAAGTTCGTCAAAGTTCCAAATTGAAAGGGTCTGTCACCCATTCAGTGTTAGGAATTTTTTAACTGATAAAAATGGTAAATAGAACTGAATCATATTAATTCATTAAGAGATCTTTTTATAAGTAAATACAGCATATTTTAACCATCCTATGACCTTCCTCGGTCGTTAGTAAGCCATTTTTATGTCTTCCCACATTTTGCCTGTTTGTTCCACATTCTGACGGTTAGTGTACCTCATTTTAAAAATAGAAGGTTGAGAGCTATGGCAGAAGCCATGCTGAACTGTATAGCTTTACACTGAATATATCACTAGTCCAACAAATTTCCCTCCTATATAATTTCCCCAGTCCCTCAAATGCTTTCTCCAAGGCAAAGAACACTAATTTCATGGGCCCTGATAATGTTTCAGAGTGTCTTCTTGTTAGTGGCCAACATTGTCTGGCAGACTACTTATTAAGACTATCCCAGCTCAGCCTCTCCATTGGATTTGAGACACAGATATAGAGAGCTGTTAACAGATACCATAAAGCATAACAGGAACAATGGTAAACTTACTTCTGCTCTTTTCTTAGGCCTATCAGAAGCCTTTGATATGGTTAGCCATGACAAACTCATCTGCCACCTCAAAAACCTAGGCTTAGACAACCTATCAATCTCCTGGTTCGAAAACTATCTTAGGGACAGGCAACAAGCAGTACGGTGGAACAATATCTTGTCTTCACTTTTACCAGTCACTCTTGGGGTACCTCAGGGATCAGTACTGGGTCCCTTGCTATTCTCAATTTTCACAAACAATCTCCACTCGGTGGCAAATAGCACTAACCTTATCCAATACGCAGATGATTCCACTATAATATGCAGTGCCTCAACCCTGCAAGAACTACACAATAAAACTCAGGATAATTTCCACTCAGTTGAAAACTGGCTTACTGGCAATGGCCTCATTCTTAACCCCAAAAAGACCAAGATCCTGCTATTTCACCCCTTACAAAATACCAGCCTTACCACCACTTTCAATATCCTCTCTAAAAATGGTACACTTATCACACCTGAATTCCACACAAAACTACTAGGCGTCACCATTGATAACAAGTTAAAATTTGATATCCACATTAATCCAGCTATCAAAACACTCACAGAACAGTCTCTAAAAACACAAATCCTTCCTGGCCCATACTGCTAGGACCACAATTGCTCGTACTCATTTGCTCTCAACATTACTTTATGCATCCCCAATCCTAACAAACCTATCCAAAACAGAAACCAGCAAACTGGCAACCTGCTATAATCAAATAGCCAAATTTGCTAATAACTCATCTTTTAGAACCCATCACTGTCATAACCTAAAGCAATTGGACTGGCTTGAACTGCCAAATTTACTAATCTATAATCAACTTATTATTACTTATAAGCTGGTCTCCCACCCAAATAAAACACCATCTTTAAGCAACCTAATTCTGCAGTATTCCTGTCCTAGGCAACTCCGTTCCAAAGATAAGTTACTATTAACAGTTACTAGATCCCACACACATGCCAGTGACTCCCTCTACTCATCTTACATATCCAAAATTTGGAACTCCCTGCCTTCATCCATTACCCTGGAATCTTCTCTATCCAAATTTAAAAAATATATCAAAAGCCATCTCAACAACGAATGGTTATGTTCCTGCTCCACACCAGACTAACTTCAGTCCTACTCCACTACTGCAGTAACTCTTGCCTTAAACACATTGTCTCCTGATAGGACTGCACAGTCTTATCAATACCACATTCAGATGCATGATATGACTCTAGATATTTAACATACTTTAATATTTTTTGTATATGTACTGATCATTTTATATGTCTTTGTCAATGAATTAATAATGTGTGCTCATCTATATGGTCTGGTTGTGTATACTAGAAACATGTTAGAATATTTTGTCTGTATGTCTTGCATATATGTTTCTTTGGAGCTTTTCTCCCTGGGCCTCCACTGAAAATGGAAATGTATCCAGTTGGACTGTCCCGGTTAACAAATGTAAAATAAAATAGTCATTCAACTCTACAAAGGATGACCCGCTACTGATCTGTGAAGCTATGTAGCTATACACTCATAAGCCTCACTAGTCTTATCTGTAAGGCCCGTAGCATAGCAAAGGTGGGGTGATGGGGAAAGCCGCCTTGGAAGCAAAGTCTTAGGGGGCATGATTGAGAAGTGCATTTCCTTCAATAGTTTTTACTGTGCAGACATTTTTTTTTTGGTTTTCACTTCAAGAGCTGAGTGTTGTGGATCTGGTGTAGGATGTAGGAAGCAGAGCTATAGAAATGTACAAGTCAGGTTGCTACAATGTATTTTTTTTCACTCTTCACTTGAAGAGTTGAGGGTGTGGGGTGACATAATGGGTGCTGTATGAGCCAGCTACAGTTCTGTGTAAGGTCATAGGTAGTTTTCAAACCTTGGACTCAAACCATGCTGGGTTTGTTAAAGACAAATTCTGCCTCTTAAAGTTGGTGAACTCTTTTGAACAGGTTACTAAGGCATTAGATTAAGGCAAATCAGTTCACACCAAAGTCAGATTATGGTCAAACGGGGTCCTTGGTGGGCTAATGGATCAGTACCCCCACTCACAGCAAATGCCCCAGCAGCAGCCCCCACCCCCCACCCTTAGTGATTCCCGTGTCCTATTGCTTGGCTATTTTTCCCCCAGTTACCATAAACACTGTTGAAACCTGTCTGTGTGCTAGTTGCTTATAAAGGTTTCATTAATTTTCTAAAAAAGCAATATATTACTATTACTAGTTACTAAGTAAAGTAACTCATTACTTTTATATAAGTATAGTTTATGGATTAAAATAATGAGAGTTACTCACAGAAGTAAGCACTATTTAAAGTTTTATGCACAATGTTATAATGATGAGGAATAGCATTTAACAGTTGAAAACCTCCAACAGATTAATCTTTATAGCTGAGTGGCACAGCAGTGCACCTGTTAGCATTGTCACCTCACAGCAAGAGGGTTTCTGGGGTGCTTTCTGTGCCGAGACTGCATGTCCTCCTTGTCACTTGTCTTGTGTATTCAAATAAGAAGATGAGGCTTGGGTGTTCTTTAAGATGTTTATTACACACAAACACATCGGGATGGATGATGGGAACATAAGACTTAAACAAACTAGCTAACTTGACTGATTGCTACATACATGTTTTCACTCTAGCTGTTTACACAAAATGGCACTCTGCTTGTACGTGCTCAGTACTTATATGTACATGCCCATGAACTATAAAGGCTTTAAAGGTTCAACAAACACACTATGATCCACATTCTTCCTCTTTCATAATTTTGTCAGGCAAATGAAAAATGGCAATCAGATATGCAGGCAAATTATATAAACACATAAACAATAACAATCATGTCCAGGTTGCCAAGTATCTAGAATTTGGTCTTGAGATATGACTTGACATCGTTATATAATAATCAGTACTGGGTTTAGCAACAGGGACAGTTACTGGGGTATGTTCTTCATTAGGAACTTCAGGGACACTTTCTGGAACAGGAACAGAAGATGAATTGTTGGAACATTTGATAGCATACTCTAAGAATTAGAGTCTCAATTACAGACAAGATGCTGTAACACTGGCTTGGACCCTGGCAATATATGTTTCAATTCCACCTAAATTCCATTCCTAGTGACTCAATGATGTGCGATTTCTATTCCTCATATAGATATTTCACAAGTCCTACTCAATCAAAACATTTTGCTATCTCTCCTTCTTTTAATGGTTTCAGAGGTTTGCTGTAAATGTCTGAGGTTTGTCGTACTGGAATTTCAATGACAAATGCTTTTTCATGAGTTGAGCTTTTGCTGCTCTGTTGTTTTTAGCACTTGGAATCAACAAATTCTTACTGATTGGTAGTGCAGTTCTGGTTTGTCGTGACATCAATCTCTGAGTAGGTGAACCAAGTAAATTGTCTTAAGGGATGTTTCTGAGATTAAGCACTTTGAGAAAAATATCGCTTTTGTATCTTTTGGATTTTTCCAGCAACTGTTTTGCACTTTGAAGTGCACATTCAGTCAAGCCATTAGATTGTGGATACTCAGGACTACTAGTAACATGAACAGAGTCCCATGTCTCAGCAAATCCTTTGAACTGCTGAATTGTAAACTGTGCACCGTTGTCAGAAACAACTTTGTGCGGTCTACCATGGACAGAAAAATGGCTCTTCAATTTTGTAATGACAGTACTGGAAGTTAGGTTAGGAAGTAGGTCAGTCATGAATCAATTTGAATAAGAGTCTACTGATACCAAATAATGCTGACCAATTCATTTGCAAATATCTGTGGCTACTGCCGACCAAGGTAGTTCAGGAATCTGGTTCAGTTGAAGTGGTTCTTTTTGTTGGTGCAGTTTAGTACTATTACAAATTGAACAAGCTGAGATTTCCTTCTCAATATCTTTTGACCCAGAAGGCCAAAATACTACTCCTCTCACCCTTCTTTTTTGGTAGAATCAGTTCCCGGGTGACCTCAATGCATGATATTAATATACGCCTGTTGCAAGATACCGCTTTTGGACCTTTCATGATGATACCATCTTCCATCAAAATCTCGTCTCTGTAAGGAAAATACTGCTGCATGTCTAATGGCAAAGAAGATTGTTTTGCTGGCCATCCATGATTGATAAAATGGTTCAGCTTCTGAAGAATTGGATCAGAAGCTGTGTGATTTCTAAGCTCATTAAGACTTGTGGAAGAAAAATTTCTCACTTTCATAACTTCCAAATCAGCTTTCTCATTGTCATGCTGGTCAGTGGTTTGTCTGGGCGATCCAAATAAAGTATCAGCAAGATAAAGAAGTTTGCTTTTTGTGTAAATGGGTCTATATTAAAATCTCAGAGAGGCGTTTCATTGAACGCCTCTTCATCGATACATACTGAACGAATGCACTAAACCGTGATCATTCAGAACAGCAATTTCTTTCTCTGGGAAAGAAATCACTTGCCGTCAAACCATGAACACACCACTTCAAACAAAACAAAGTTGGGGGCTTCGCCCCCACACCCTCCAATGTGGGGGGCTGTGCCCCCTACACCCCCCTAACTAAATATACCAACTCTGAGATCGCACTACAGTGGAGAAAATGGCAAACTAAAACAGAAGGCCAAGTGATTTCTTTCCCAGGGAAAGAAATCGCTGATGTGAACTATCGCGGTTTAGTGCATTCGTTCATTATGTGTCGATGAAGAGGCGTTCACTGAAACGCCTCTTCGTGATTTTGATATAGACCCATGTAAACCATATTGAGATTATACTTTTGCAATTTTAACATCATGTGTTGCAATCTAGCTGAAGCTGTATGCATTGGTTTTCTCAAAATTGTAACCAGAGATTGGTGATCAGTTTCAACCTCTATAGGTCAGCCATAAATATAATCATTGAACTTCGAACATGCAAACACTATTGCCAAAAACACTTTTTCAATTTGCTCATACTGCATCTCAGTTTGAGTTAGAGTTCTAGACACATAGGTTACTGGTCTACCATCTTGAAGAATTACTGCACCAAGACCATATTTTCAAGCATCACAGGAAAGAGTTACAGGTTTGTGAACATTATAGTATCTGAAAGTGGGTGGACTGGCAATTTTCTGTTTTATGATATCAAATGCTCTTTGGTGTTGTTCTAACTAAGACCAAGTTACATTTTTGCATGTCAGCTCTTGTAGCAGTGTTAAAAGCTCACTTAAATCAGGAATGAACTTGCTTAAATAGTTGACTATGCCAAGAAAATATTGTAAAAATGTGGCATTGTCTGGAGCTGGCATCTCAAGAACTGCAGCTTGGTTGGATAGGTCTGGTCATAAGCCTGAACTGGTAAACAAATGACCCACATAAGTAACTTATTTTAGCCTGAATTTACATTTCTGAGGATTCAGTTTATTGTTCACTTCATGTGCAGAACTTTCCTGAGGTTTCTATCATGTTCAACTTCACCATTGCCTCCTCCAAGAAGTGAAGTCTTCCAACGTCCAAAGGAGCAAATTTTTTCTGGTTATCCATGTACTCCATTGCATGTTGGAAGACTTCACTGGCAGAATTTATCCCAAATGGCATTCTCAAAAATCTGCACTTTCCAAATGTTGCACTGAAAGTGCTTAGAAAGGAAGATTTTCGATCAAAGACACCATCAACATAAAAAGTAGGGTCACAGCTTTCTTTATGATCAACTTGCTGCTTGGAATGCTCTCTCTTAATAAAATAATGTGCTTCTTTAGATTTAGAAAGCTTTCTGAAATTATTCCACTTTTTACATCTGTGGCATTGCTGACCAAAAGCTAAGCACTTTTCTCATTTAGGTTCATGACTGCCTCCACAATTATGGCAGTTGACTATGACGTTTACCATGGGTTTTGCTAAATCACCCCTCAGTTTTTCTGTGTGTGCCCTGGGTTTCATTGTGGCAACCACACCCTTTGGCCTCTACCGCTTAACCTCATGCTGCATACTATCAACATTCATGCTGGAAGATGCTGCAGGCATGCCCTTCTCATTTGTAAGCATATTTGTGTGCTTTTCTGTAAGCTCATATATCTGACAAATCTCTATGGCTTTTCTTAAAGTAAAATCAGTGTCTCAAAGCAAAATCTTTCTCACTTCATCATTATTAACATCACACACAAGCCTGTCTTTTATCAACTCATTTCTGAGATCACCAAATCTGCAAGTTTTTGCCTTGTTCTCAAGTCAGTTGCATATGCTGCAAAAGTTTCACCAGGCTTTTGATCTCTTGAGTAAAATGTGTGCCTTTCCATTGTAATATTAATTTGAGGGTTGCACAATGTATGTTTTAAGCACTCAGGGTCTTCCTGCATTTCAGCCTGTACCACAATATGGTGGTCTTCCCCCTCCTCTGCATAAACAGCAGGCACATACACAAATGAGCACTCTCTCTCAATGGCATTTGAACCAGCTAAATTGATCAGAATAAATGTTTTTGTATGTGTGTCTTTATCAGAAAAAGCAGCCTATATGAAAATATATTCTTGCTCAACGACTCTCCAATTTTCAGCAATATTATTATCAAACACAAGTGGACAAGGTAGGCGAAATCCCTCTGCCATTCCAAATAAGTATCAAACACACACCAGGGTCTTGTAATTATATTCTACTGCACAACAGACTCTTTGAAATAACTATACCACACTTTGCACACTTTAGACACTTCAAATAGCTTTAGTTAATGAGAAAAAGTAGTACATTGTGAAAAAATACAGTCATTTTCTTGTTTTCAAACATTTTATACAATTTGAATACTGTTTCAAATGTTTTTGTAACTATTTCAAGTACTTTTATCAATATGTCTCAATTCTGAACATTTCATTTATTCAGTAATTTGTTTTGAATGTTTCACTTTTTATTTATTGAGGGAAAAATCATTTAAATGAGTTTAAGTATCTGGAAATATTTTCTGACCTGTTTACGAGTAGTTTGCAAGTCGTTTCAGACACTCCTGCCTATTCTTCCATTTCTGACTGTGTGCCTCATGGTTTTAAGAAGTTTTGACATTGGATCCCATTCTGACACCATGTCACTCACCTTGTGTATTCAAATAAGACAATGAGGCTTGGGTTTTTGTTTGAGATGTTTACTACATACAAATACATCAAGATGGATGACTGGAACATAAAACTTAAATGAACTAGCTAATTGACTGACTGCTGCACACATACATGCTTTCACTCTGTCTGCTTACACAGAATGAAACTCTGCCTTCACGTGCTCAGTACTTACATGTATGTGCCCACAAACTACAGTGGCTTTAATGGTACAATACACATGCTATGATTTACACTCCCTGTGTTCGAATGGGTTTCCTCAGGGTGCTCCAGTTTCCTCCCACATTCCCAAGACATGCTACAGGTGGATTAGACATTCTAAATTGGCTCTAGGTGTGTGGTTTTTTTTGTGTGTGTGTGTGTGTGTGTGTGTGTGTGTGTGTGTGTGTGTGTGTGTGTGTGTGTGTGCGTGTGTGTGTGCGTGTGTGTGTGTGCGCATGCATGTGCCTTCTGAGGAAGGTTGGGCACTGGGCTGACAACTCTACAAAGTAAAACTCTACTGCCACTTGTTCTGCAGACTGATGATTGACTGTGGTGATCCCTAATGGACACAGCTGAAAGGAGAAGAAGAAGACTAGTCCTTATAGCTAGAGAGTTACAAATAATAATAGAACCAAACCAGCCAGAGGCATAAGACCTATAAAAATCTAAAACATTTTCTCTATTTTCAGCAACTTA
Organism: Protopterus annectens; assembly: GCF_019279795.1. Lineage (NCBI taxonomy): Eukaryota > Metazoa > Chordata > Ceratodontiformes > Protopteridae > Protopterus > Protopterus annectens. The sequence continues at coordinate 251,023,487 of NC_056748.1, read as the reverse complement.
AAATCAAAATCTGAAAAGAATTTTAAATAGAACATAACAAAAAATTGTCAAAACAAAAGTTGGTTGATCATAGATCCACCAGAAGAGTCCTGCTTGGTGCAGTGGGGCGCTGGGTGTTAAAGTGATGAGTGATGAGTTTGATTCCGATTGATGGTGGTATGGAGAACCAATGCCATTCATTATACTGCAAGGTAAGGATATGATCTCTAGCAAGCTAGAATTGACCCAGTGTTAGGGGTCGTTTTAGTGTGTGAGATTCCCACAGTACTAGGGCAGGGAGAGGGTCTGGCCGTCATTAGCTTTCACCTCCTTGCTGTGCTAAATAAATGAAGTAAATTTTGCTCCAGACTAATTCTAATGATCTATTATGAATGCTACGTGCTATGAGTTGTGCCAACATTATGCTGTAATTTTTTATCCAAATTGCCACTTCAAAGTCTCTATTGCCTCCTAACATCTGATTACTATCCATACTATAATAGGTCCCAGGAAATTTTCAATAACTCTTTAGGGGATGATATTGCCCAAATTGAGACCCATTGGTTTAAGCGAAAGTAACTGAAAAGTAATACACTTTTAAGTTATTAGTTACTTAAAAAAGTAATATATTACTATTACTAGTTACTATTTTGAAAAAGCAACTAGCTATATTACTAGTTACTAGAAACTGGAATATATTACAGTAATATATTCCATATTGTGATATATTACTCCCATCACTGCTGTGTGCATACTGTTTTCTTCTTTACTTCTACAATAGTTAGAGATATTTGAAAAGTTTATTTCAAATTTTATAGCATAAGCACTGATAGCCGTTTGCTAATCAAAACTACAGTCTCACAATGAACACAGATTTTGCATGAACAGCAAGCTCTACTACCCATGAAAACCATATTCATTGAAAGGCATTGATATACATATTCAAAGAAAATGCATCTGTCCAGTGGCAGATTAAATTTACTTTTGGGCTGTTTTCAAACCATAGGCTCCTTGCACACATTTTTAGGACCTAGCACACATGCATGCCTGTGTTCTTTCACACACCTTCCTGATTGTATTAAATTATATTCCTTGTATAATACAGCCCCGCTTGATTGAATGTGTTTTAAATTTGTAATTTTGAATATTTTTACAGAAAGCAATGAAACAAAACTCATTAACCAGTTATAACAAAATTACCCATTTCAGAAAATTTCAACCAGAAAACACCACTCAAACTTCTGTCATTACAATCCACCAATATCAGCCCATATATATAATCTCTGCAGAAGTAAAAGTCATTTGAATAATTCCACATTAAAGAGATCTATAACTATTGAAGAGGTTGCTTCTGGCAAACAACTTTACATTTCAGTATTTCATGTACAAATTTAATGCCTGCTGCCCTTGAAGAATAAATTGCCCAACTTACATTGAAAAAAATGGTAAAATGTTGGCATTGCAATATGGAATGGCTGTCAAACTGACAACAGGTTCATAGTTACTAGGCATTTCATTCAAAGGAGTGCAACACCTCCATCCTCCCTTAAAGAACACAATAGTATCAGGAATGGTGTGAGAGTAGAACCCTTTGTGTTCTGCACCAAAGTTAAGCATGATACCTGTTGTGCTAAAAACACTGAAGATGACCATTTGTTAAACAAAATAGTTACACACTGAAAAAAGACTTAGCATGAGCAACAGTAAACTTCTCTTCTCTTGAAAGTCAACATTCCTTTAAAATGCCCTGAAACGAAATGTTCCTTGAAAATTCATACTTGATGACACTTTGGTAGTTGGTTTAGAGGATTCATGCTCTTGTTTCTTGTAATCAAGGCATATGATTTGAACCAGAACATGTTAACCATCCTTCCATCCCTAACTGGGTGTATTATACACATGCACACATGCACTCCACCCATTTTTCACAGCAGTTCTCCATGTTTTATTGCTTGTCTTTTGTTTGTCAAAGGAATAGCTTACTTGGCAATCTGGAGTACAATGCTTTCAATGTTTAAATGTGTGTCTGTCTTTAGTATGACACATGCACATACACTATTAACAAAGTGCATCCTTAAAGAAGAAATGCATTTTTTTTTATTAGCTTAAATTAAATGTTGTAGCAGTCCCCTGGCCAGTGGGCTCTAGGCAACTTCTTAGGGTGTCGAGTGTTAGATCTGGCTCTAGTTCACACTACATATGTAGACGTGGCCAAGATCTTTGATAGCATTCCACATTCTGGCATCACTGATAAGCTAATACAATTAAATGTAAACCCTTATGTTACCCACTGGATAGCAAACTGACTCACTGACAGAACACATTTTGTTAGTACTGGAGGCATGCTGTGATCTAAAAGAGTACCTATCAGTGAGTTCTTCCAAGATTTGTCATGGGACCACTTTTCTTTACTATCTACACCTCTGACATTAAAGCCAGCACCAAGGGCCTGTCACTGATTTTGTTTGCTGATGAATGGAAACTTAGAACTGTCATAAATGGGTCCGCTTCTAAATCTTGAAATCTCATAATCTTGAAATTCAAAATACTGAGTCCAAAATCTTGAAAGTTCAAAATACTGAATTTCATAATACTGAAAAAACAGAGTACACCAACACTTACAATATTCCAGCACAACTACACAACAAAACATATGCAACTATAAGCAGGAGGCAAGCCCCAATGCACCCCCCATGTGGGGGGGCTGCACCCCCACACCCCCTGCTACTTAAATATATCAACTCCGAGATCAAACTCCACAGAAGAAAATTGCAAACATACCATTGCGTGCTTCATGACTGCCTGTTGTAACATTAGTCATGGTGCCTTTTAATTTGCTATACAACATAACTCATCTTAGTGTAGTAAAGTGCAGTCTTGTAGTTGATATATTTAAGTAGCAAGGGGTGTGGGGGGACGCAAGGGGGGTTGCCCCCCTGCTAATAGTTGGAGTAAACTAATATGCTTTGTCTTTTATTTGTTTCTCTGGTTTACTATTAAAATATGGAAGTTTAAAAAAACAGTACTTAACAGCGAACTATAGGTTCATACGTTCATAGGTGTGTACTAGGCTAATGGCCCTGGAGCCTTTACAAGCCTAGCCCATAGAAGTGCCCTGGGATCATGCTGCCCGACATTAGTTCCCAGTGTCTCTATCAAGTAGAGCCACTAGAGTGATCCTGGGGTGAATTTTCTATTACCCATCCACTCACCAAGATTTCTCTTGAACAGGGTCAGTGAGGAGCCCTGCTTGACATGTATGGGAAGTCTATTCCAGAGCATGGGCAGTCTCTGGGTGAGGAACCTGTTTCTCCAGCATGTTCTGCTGATTGTGGTAATTAGGTTGAGGTCTTTGGAGCATGTGGTGCAGAAGGACTGGGATTTCTTTAGATGTAGCATTTTTAGCAGAGCTAGGTCAGAAATGGCTTTGTAAGTCAGGCAGAGATCACCTCTAAGTAGGCGATATGAGACAGAGAATAGCTGGAGTTTTTTGAGCCTATCCATGTAGGACATGTGTTTAATGCCTATGATACCCTTCCTGAGGTACTTCTGTGGATGCTCCAGCTGTTGCAGATGTCTATTGAGGTACATGCCAAATGGGGCATTATACTCGATAATTGGTCTAATGAGGGAAGAGTAGAGAGAGATGATGACCTATCTTTCTGGATTCAGAACCCTTGGTAATGAAATGTGCCACATAGAAGGACTTTCTGACCACAGTGGCAATGTGGTGGTTGAAGGAGAGGTTGCTATCAACCTGCGTCCCCAGATCTCTTATAACACCTTCAGTGTTCAGTGGGCTCCCATTGATGTGGTAATTAGTGGGAACTGAGTTTTTACCAAAGTTGATGACAACACATTTTTTGGTGTTAAGCTTAAGGCCATGGATTCGACACCAGTCATTGGTCTCAGTGATGCCTTTCTGTAGAATGTCTGCATCACTTGGGGAGTTAATAATGGCTCCCAGCTTGCAGTCATCTATGAACCTGGTCAGCCAGAGTCTCTTTGTGTTGGCCTGGACTTCTGAGAAGTCGATGCCAAACAGGAGAGGACCCAGGACCGATCCGTGTGGGCCTACACTCATGACTGGTCGGCAGTCTGACTTGGAGTCTGCAACTTTCACACCGTGTGTTCTATCCGTGAGCCAGTTTGCAACCCACCTAATGATGTAGGAGTTGGTGACTTTATCAATAATTCCCGAGTGAGGAATGGTATCAAAGGCCTTGGCCAGATCAAGGTAGGCTGTATGCACTGCCTTACCTTTATCCACAGCCCTGGTGACTGACTCAAAGAAGTCAACCAGGTTGAACAGGCATGATCTCCCTTTCACAAAGCCAAATTACATGAGGTCTAGAGTTTGGAGATTTCCTATATCTTTGTTAATCAGGTCCATGATGATGCGCTCTATAGCTTTTACATATCAGACTCGTCAGGCTAATGGGGTGATAATTCCCAGGGTCTGTAGTCACTCCATCTTTATGGAGAGGGATAACTGTAGCAGTGCGCCACTCAGTAGGGACAAAGCCTGAGGTGAGGCTGTGACTGAACAGGGCACACAGATGTGGTTCCAGTTCACTTCGTAGTTCATGTAGAACACAGCCTGGGATATTATTGGGTCCCATGGAAGCTGTATTCTTGGCCTTGGGCAATGCAGCTTTAACCTGTGCTGCAGTAATGCTGGGTGCCTGGCATTCTTCCAGTATTGTGATTGGTCCTTGGGGGGGGGGGGGCTAAAGTTGGCACTGAATCTGTCAGCCAGTATGTTGGCAATATCTATTGGCTCAGTATAGGAGGTACCATTGTAGTAGTAAAGAATGTCAGTGATGTTTTGCCAAAAGTACACATTATCTAATGGCCCTAATGTCGGAAATCAGTTGTTAATGCTGAAAATGTCGAACACGGCATTTTACAGCACTTAACAGCAATTCCACCCTTGCCGTAACTCCCTAACTAGTACACCTAAATTCCTATCTATGCAGGGGGGCAAGCATCCCTGCACCCTTCACACCCCCCTAACTATATATTTCAACTCTGAGATTACACTACAGTGAGGAAAGGGATGTATTTCCCTTACCATACTGTACCATGATCCCTGTACATAATTGAACGTTCATATTTGCTAATGCACAGTACATTCGCATATGTAACGTTTGATTATGTAGCTTGCACACATATGAACTATTCAAACATCTGTAGTTCAAATAGTTCATAGGCGTACAATGCTACATTGACATTGTAATAGTAAACCATTTCTCTATGCACTTCTGGTGGAGTATAGTAAGTGTAGTATCCTGTAGTTTTTTTTCGATATTATGAAACTCAGTATTTTGAGTTTTCAGTATTTTGAACATTCAAGATTTTGGACTCAGTGTTTTAAATTTCAAGATTATGAGCTTTCAAGATTTAGAAGGGACCCATCATAAATACCCCAAATGATCCAGGTTCTCCAAGAAAGCTTAACACACATACTAGCAAACTATCCATAAAACTTGCACTCAATTAAATACCAAGAAATGCTCCATTATGTCCTTTATCAAGCCTGGATACCACTTTTCCTAGCACATATGTGCCTCTCCCCTAAAAACTGAATTGTTCATTAGGGACTTGGGCACTTTTATAGACAATGAGCTATCCTTTGGTCACAATGTGTCTACTGTTGTTAGGAAATCCTTTTATGTAGCCAGAGTAATCTTTAAGAGTAGATCTTCTAGATACAGTTATAATTTCCCTTTGCTCCTCCCCTATCAGCCCAGTAATTAAGTATAATGTCCCCTTTGGTATGCACTTATCTAGGCACATGATCCAGATCAATACACAATAGCATTTCCTTATTAAAAGCATTTCCTTTCTAAAGCAATCAAGGGCATGTACTCACTGAGCTACCCAGACTGCCTTTAAACTTCTTTCCTTCTTTTCTGTTTCCTATCAGCCCTTGAGAGGGGACCTCTGCCTTACCTACAATATTTCAAAAGACCCAGTCCAAGGAAATCTCCTACATATCAGAAAAAGTAATAACACCCAAATGCCCACTCAAGAGATTAAACTTTCACCATAACATAAACAGGACCAGCTGACATGATAGATATCTCTCACAGATAATACCTATTTTATGGAATGGAGTCCCCTTAGATATAATGCATAGATGCTCCCTAACCCCTTTCAGTAATAACCTGGACAAGTGGATGAATACACCCCACATTTGGCCCCTTGAGCCCTTATGGAAAGCATTCAAAATTAGGTAAAAATCACTTTATTTTATGGGGTATGGTTTTGTTCCATCTCTTGCTAATGGCAATACAGAATTGTGTGGCTAGGCTAAAAATGTTCCCCTGGATCAACAATCTAGTATTAACCTAAGAACCTACGATGCCGAGTTGCACAATGAATCTCTAAGATAGTTATCAATCAAGATGGAGGTATTTAGTTCCTTGGCTATTAACTAATTAAAAAAATCTGCCCATGTAAATGGCATTGCTGGCCAATACCAGACGGTACTATTACTCATCATCATCATCATCATCATCATCATCATCATCAACCTCCTTTTTTCCCAATTTCTACACCAGGTCCCTAACCCTTTTCAAGCATAACCTGGACAACTGGATGGACAATCGTGAATACAACCCCAGTCTGTCCCCATGAACCCTTATGGAAAGTACAGTACAGTACTAGACCGTTCTATGACTGAAGTTAGTTAATTCTCTAAAAGCCATACTTGGAATGTAGCATGCATGTGAGTATGTGTGTCCACACATGCATCCTCTGAATGTCACTAGAATTGATGCAAGCCATAATGCATGGCTCCCAGCAAGGTTCCTACCACTTATATTCATTAAAAAGGGAGAAAATGGGAGGATAAGAAAATCAGGAAGGGAAAGATCAAGCATTAGAAAACAAAGAAGGACACATTGAAGGAAAGTATGGGAGCATAGAGGAGAAGGATATATTTTTTGGAGGATAGGTGTACAGTTTGTTTTCTCAAGAATGGTAGATGGGAAGAATGAAAGAGAAAGTCAGGAGATGTAAAGAGATTATGGGATGGAAGCAGAAGCACAAGAACTAACAGACAAAGGCCAACAGTGAAGTGATGACATAAAGAGGGGTTTCACAATAGTTAAACATGCTGACAGAAGGAGGACAAGTGGGGATGAGTGGAATAAAAACAAGGGAGGGAAGTGATATATATATAAGGAAAGGGAGCACCATTGCTGAACCTAGGGTGGAGGGGTTCAGATCACTTTTACAGTGCCATGGGGAAGACCACTCCATGACAGACCAAATTACTGGGTCCTGCCTCAGATGGCACACCAAGCAGCACCAGGTAGTAGTACAACTTTTCTAGCCACACAAGAATGATCCCCAGGCATCTGGTGCAGGCTTCAAGCTGCCAATCCACAACCTTCACCATCACCTGCTGCATCTCTCCTGCTAGATAATATAATGAGACCAACTGATGGCATCATTAGACACTTAACAACAATTCCCTTTGGTGATCCACTGCCAGGATACACTAAGGAAACCTCCAGGTCTCCCTCACCCCTATTTCGTGCCCTGCCTTACCCGACAGTTAAGCAAATTGTGAGCTGGGAGGAGAACGAAGGATACAATAATGGAACATAGACTACAGCTGCTCCAGATGCTCAGCCATGGTTAACAATACACAAAATAGTAACTAAAATATAAAAAAATGGATAGTGACAAAAAGAGACAAAGAAAACATTACATCATCACATCTGTTTTTGTCTATTAGCCATGCAGGTTCCTAGAATTGGACTAAATGTCTGCTAGATATGCCTTGATACCAGGGACCATAATGCTGGGTAGGCATAGAATATCAGATGCAGATACAAAGGCGTAGTAGCAAATTTACAAATGTATCAGGGGCTTAGGTGTGATACTGCTATCAGTAATGTGCTGCTGGCTATTACAGGCCATGGCAGGTAGGTGTATGTGTGTATGTGTGGATTTCCTTGCATTTTGTCAAATGTAAGTTTGGTTGACAAACACTAGAGGTGGTACAGAATGCTGCACATACAAATAGCTGAATATCCAAAATGTTGATGTATGTTTTGTTGAGACAGGTGAGTGGGGTTTGGAGGGAATGAGAGTGTTTATATGTGTGTTTGGATGCTAGGGTCAGGGATAGGTGAGGGTATAGGTTTTCTATGTTTGTGAGCAAGCACATGTGTATTTTAGGGTTAGGGTCATGGTTTGGCAAAGGGATAGATGTAGTGTTGGTAGTGTACTGTATGTTGTACATGATTGTGTATCAGTCTGTCGTGTGTAGTGGCAGTGTTACAGGAAGGCTTCTTTTAAGGTAATAGGGTTGGGAAAGGAGCAAGATTAGAGTTAAAGTTAGTAGGCGATACTAAGGTGGTACATGGGACTTTACCACAATTCAGATGAATTTGAGACTAGTGTTATGGGGGTTTATTGTGAAGACTGGGAAAGCAAATAGTTTTCCTCCCTCAATCTTTTGTTTATTAGATATTTAGGGTGTTTGATTTTATGTATGTTCGAACTCCTTAATGCTGCCATTTTACATTCGACATTAAGTACATTTGATCAGATATAATAGAATCATATGTGTATGTGTGACTATGTGAATATGTCATGTGAGAAAGGAGCAAAGAAAGACTATGCAGACATGGATACTGATGCAACCTATGTGGGCCTATAGGATGGCATCAACAAAATGGATGACTATCCTTGAGGCAGATCCAGGGATACATCCACTGTGTCCCTTGTTGGTCACTGGAATGTTCCTATAGCCAGTTTTCTCAAAGCATACATACCATGCATTCCACGAGCCTGCATAAGAGGGCAGTGTATCTCAACCAGCTATAGCATGGTGTCTCTGTCCATATGAAAAAAGTCCACAATGTCTTTGTCACGTAGAACATGAAATGTTAGATGCCAATGAATGACTTAGCAGCACCACTGGCAACAGTGCACACCTCTATGGCTACTGGCTGTGAGAGCAGCTCACAGTATATACATATCACAAATCTAGGATTTTACTGCAGGGAGCACCTCTTGTGGTCATATTATGCTAGAAAAAATTTCTACATTTCTGAATGCTGCAGCTATATTGTTACTTTCATTTTAGCAATGTTGCGCATGTCATTATATGACTATTTGCATAGTGTTCTGGCCGCAGTATTTTATGGCCTAGCAGGGTCACATTGTGTGTGTCTCTGAATCTGCCCCTAGATGCACATACAATTTTGCCTATCATGATATGGTATTTGTATTTAAATTCTAGGAGAACGCTTTTATAATTTCTTTGTGAATGGAGTTTGGTCTAGTTTAAGCAAATGAAACTGTATTTCCTGAAGACCTAAAGGCAGATAAAGTACTTTAGGAAGGGATAAACTCCTCACAACTACATGCAATGCTGTGCTCCCATGTATCAAGTTGTTGTTGTTGTTGTTTGTCTTTCGGCTTTTAGAGGTTAGGGGTCGCCACAGTGGAACTCCAGTCCACTAATGATTGCCAGTAGACTTTCACAAACACTGAGGTGCCAGCCCGACGTTCAACCTTCAATGAAGGCACGCCCATTTACGCATATCTTTCAAATGCCCACCCAACTGTGGGGAGGACATGCAAGTAACTAAAATAATTCCCATTGAGGTGTCTAAATTTTGGCCAAAGTGGAGACATGCAGGCATAGATTTTGATGAACTGTCACTCATCTACTTGCGGTAGAACACAAAATGTTTCAAACAAGGAAATGAAGGACTGAATTCATAACTCACTATGTATTATCAACTGAAAGACTCTTATTTAAATGTGCAAAGTACATAATTCTGTAAATGATCCATATTTTAGATGAGCTTGTGAAATACCACTGCACTGATCAATGCTGCTCATGTATTGTGTCACAATATGTAAGATTGCATTGCATGGTAATCACAGTAGCAGCTAAGGACTGGCTTATGACTTAGAAAAATGTTTTGTGTCATCTGACTTACTTGCTTATCAAACTATTTAATTAAATAAGTACAGTCATAGCAGGGATATACTGTGGCACTGTGAGAGTGCACAATAATGCACTGTAGTGTAATTAAACATTTTTACTGCCTTCTATTATTGTTGCTTGTTTTGAAACCTGAACAGCAGAGCTCATACTGCTGTGTTGTCAAAAGCCTTATGGCCTCAACATTTTCTCAATGTGCCTAAGCAAGCAAGGTGGATGCTAAACACAGAGGTTAGTTTAGAAGTCATACATAGATTTATAAAGATAAACACTTCCTGGTTATTAACTAAAGAAATTCCCATTGGATTGAGTCATGCCTAAAGAGATTAGTTATTAGTGACTGCCTACAGCAAATTACACCTGTTACATTGATACTGTAACCTGAGAAGCTCTTTGTTTTGTTTTTTTTCATAGCCATTTTCCTAACATAAAAAGCACTCTAGTAAATTTGCAGATCAGTAGTCAGTAGCATATTAGGCTTTGTCAAATTGTGAATGATAACAAATCACTGATTTCCAAGTCTGAATTAAGCAACTCTGAAGTACAACTTGTTTATTATAAAACATGAGTAATAGTTTCCTTTTTCCCCCCACAAATGATGTTTATTTTAGATTTTGTTAATTAGGTAAACTAACTAGGCAACAATTTCTTTTTTTATGGCAGACTCATGAGCTTTGATCTTTTAAGTGTGTTTTTAGTGTCATGCAGCACTGTTACATGACACTGAATTACATTAAATTGTATTGTATTTGGCAGAAAGAGATAATTACCCTGTCTAGTTTGCCCTTTAGCATTCTATACCTGTTCAGTTCCTTCATACCTTTCACATTTCTCTTCCTGTCCCAAATACCACTGAATGCATCTGTAAATCCCATATTCACCACCCATTCTGATTGTATAACACATGGACCTGCAACCTTCTCTGTGAAAAAGTACTTTTAGAAATTCAGGAAGTAAACAGCCATCCACTGTGTTTCTTGTGCTCTTGCCTTACCATGGTTTTCCTGTTCAGGGTGATCCCCATCATGTACCTCTGAAATGATTTTATGCACTCCTGTTCTTCAGTTTTTTTTATTTTTAAGCAGAAGAAATCCAGCTTATCTAGTTTCTGGTTATACTGTTGCCTTTAATTTATCATGACCTGATGGCTTTTCTCTAGGCTCCCTGGTATCCCCACCTTGGCATGGTCACTAGAAATGCTTGCAGTACTCAACACGTGGTCTGTCCACTACTGCCACAGCCAACTCAATCTGTTCCATTTTGCTCAGCCCAGATAGGATAAACATCAAAGACTGTTGCCACTCCATTTCACTTCCTCCTGCTCATGAGGGCTGCTATGGTTCAAGTGCAGTCAAACCCGTTTCCTGCAATGAAACTTGCCTACCATCTTTATGATCATGTTGATAGTTTTTCCCATTCCTTTAATCGCATTGTTCATAGTGCTTATTTTTGTATCATTACTAAAGGTGCTGGTCCTGTTCTTTGAGGCAAATCTTAAAAAAAAAAAAAAAAAAAAAACTCTGAAAAATTTTGGACCCACCCCTGTGTGACCTTGCCCCTTACTTCTCCTCTTCCTTACCTCCTCCATTTCACGACATTGCATTCTCAAATTATACTACACATCCATGCTCTCAGTCTTGGTTCTACTTCCAGTACCTACCTTCCTTGCAGCTGACTTTGACAGGTTGACCAAAAGCTTTTCAGAACTCTAGATAGTCCATGTCTACTAGTAACACCCACCTCTCAGTTTTTTCTGTATTTCAGTTGTAAAACAGGATCAGCTTCAATTGAGAGTTCCTTCTGCCAGTGAATATATGTACAGGATACGAGAATGTCATCTAGGAAAACAATTACATTTTCCATCAGAATTCTTGCCTTGACTCTCCCTGCCACTGTCTTTAGGTTAACAAGCATGTAGGTCACCTGATTCTCCCTCCATTTTGTACAAGAGTACAACTTTTTCTGTTTTCTAATGCTTATGAAGTTCTACCATGGCCAAACAGCAGGAAATTCATGAGCATACTGATCAGATTCTTGTGGGTACATTAAAGCCACTGCTTTTCCAACTCTGTTCTAGTTTACTCCTCTCATGGCAGCTAAGTCCACATTTCCTTTCTGTAGACCAAGGAAACATTTAATGCCTCTTCTTTTCCTGTTCCTTCAGTGATCCCCTCCCTTGTCCCCTATACCAGAATGTTCTAGGAAGCAAGCAGATCTGCAGGCTTTGTCTCACTTGGTTGTTTTTCCTAACTTTAGCGAAAAAGCTGTTCTGCCAGTTTGTGTTATGATGTGCTAACTACTGTAAATTACTTTTTTCTAATATTTTCATTTGGTATTTTCCAAAGTACAAACCATATGAGAGAAAAACACACTATGATCAACGTCCAGTAAATGTGAGGGAACGCATCATAAAACTCACATGTTGTACATAATGGTAAAAAAGAAAAAAATAATTGAAACATATTTTCCTCAATCAAATTATTACTGAGTGTCATCACTCATAACTCAGTCAAAAAGTAATCAAAAACCTTCTGACAGATTGGTGCAATCTTATATTCAAGTCTTAACTTAAAAGATCCTAGAATTTTCCTAAAAAATATTATACATATCTCTTTCAGTATTGGATAATGAGTTCCATATTACAGTATTCTATTTACTTCCCAAGATGTCTCTCACCCAGATTCACTTTAGAAGCTCGAAATACTGAAATATCGAAATTCAGTATTTCGAGCCCATAAAGTGGAATCCTGAAAACAATGAAACCTCAAAAGCACGAAATTCAAAACCACACACACTGGAGATTTTGAATTAGCGCTTCCGGTGTTTCGCTGTGGTTGTGAATTCAGGTAAGTATTTATTTATTAAGGGTTTTGGGTAGGGGCTGTGGTGTGTGTTAGTGTGTTTTGTTGCTGTGATGTGTGTGTGCGAGGAGAATGTAGCTTGTGTGGTGGTGTTTTGTGTGTGTTTGTATGTAGTGTGACCTCAGAGTTAGAATATTTAAGTAGGGGGGTGTGGGGGGATATATATAGTAGAGAGCTTGTGTTTGTGTGTGGGGAGGAAGGTGTGTGTGTGTGTGTGTGTGTGTGTGTGTGTGTGTGTGTGGAGTAGAAGCGCTAATTCAAAATCTTCGGTGTGCGAGATTTTGAATTTCGCACTTCTTAGTTTTCGTTGTTTTCAGGTTTCGACTTTATAGCCTTGCAATACTAAATTTCGATATTTCAGTATTTCGAGGATATAAAGTAAATCCCTCTCACCCTTATAGACATTACCATTAGTGCCTGCATTTCCTTATTTCATAAATAACTATCATCTTGTACACCCAACACTAAGAACTCTTATGACCATCTTGCTTGATTGGAAAAAATCTGTACTAAACTTTTATCCAGCTTTTCCATCTATTTTGAGCCCTTTCACACTCCCAAAACATATGTTCTACTGTTGAAGAACCTTTTCTACATCTCCAACATTTATTGCTATCAATCCTTTTATCCAGGGCAGGGCTAGCCCCCCCCCCCCAGGACATTGCATACCAGAGATGCAAAATCCGCATGTGCTGATCCCACTGACTGGGCCACCATTTAAGTAATTTGCTGTTCCTCCATAATTTCTCACATTGTGTTTTGCTCAGCATCATCCCTTCCTCAATTTTCCATTTACTTTGCAGTCTTAATATCGAGGTTTCCACCTTTCTAAAGTATAAATCCTGATAAGTACTCCTGCAACAATTATGTTTTATGCTAGTTCACTTGTCCCATGAGGTTATCCTTACCTTTTTCCCCTCTAATTTTTTTTCTGATTCTTGTAACAGGAAACAGCCTGTAAATACTTTAACCATTGAGAGTGAAAAAGATTAAGCTCATTCTGTACTTTGGCAAATGCTTTAAATTGCACTTCACTGTCCCTGATATTTTCCAGATGCTTCCAGCATTCCTACCCACAGTTTGTTCAACTCATCCATCTTCCCTCTTTATCAAAGCTTGCATAGTCTTATCATGCCAAAGAATGGTCCCCATTCTAAAACCCTAAAACCTGTGCCATAACTCCTATCCTCTCCAAGACAGGCCCCCATTATTCAGTAATGTTTGAGATCAGATATCCAGTACTCCCACTGAAGCTTCACAATCTCTGCATACCTCCTTCCTGTCAAGCCTCACTCTTATTATCTGTGACAAATTGAATGCTAAGGTCAGCTGCAGATATGTGGTCCCTGTTCACCTGTAGACTTTAAAGCTGGTATACTCTGCCTAACAATTCTATTTCTAGACCTATCAGAAGCATGTTGTTGTATTACAGACTGCAGTTCTTCCAAACCTGAAATAGCAGAATGGATGAGAATATTACTAAGTAAATAACTAATTACCGGCAGAATTATAATTCAGATTATATTACCCTTCCTGGCTAAGGTATTGTATATGGTTTTCCTTAAACTGAACAGCTTAACTATTTTATCTTTAGTATTCCTAATATTCTGTGTAATTCTGTGTAATCATTTCTTCCAAGGTATGCCCAGCAATTAATCCTAAATCACCTGTCAGCCTAGCTTCTTGAATCTGCTTGCATGAACCCTTCCCATAAGCAATTCCTATCAGTACTAATTTGGTTGTGCTTTTCCTATGCTGCAAACCTGATACTTTGGCAAATTTCTGAAAGCAGCCCAATATGCATGGTATTACTTCATCCACCTTTACAGCCATCACTATACAGATATATGCAAACATCTGAAACCATGCCTCTCCATATCCCCGCTCCTTTAATTACTGCAATTCTGTCCTAATTAGCATAGTCATCTACTCAATGACTAACAAAAAGAGACAGATGCAGTGGGCAATGTTGTCTCCTACCTCTACTAATAGAGCCTGTTGTAGTATATGTACCATTTATCAATTTTTCAAAGGTCATGGTTAAATGCAATACTTCAATCCATGCTATAAAATTCTTCCCAAATCCCCTGCTTTCAACAGTTGTTAACAGAAAAGCCCAGTTTACCATACTGAATGCTTTTTCAATATCAAAGAGTACAACACCTGTCTTCGCTATCCCAGGTTGTATTTTATACAAAAAATTGCTAAAGACTACCAATTATGTGTTTTTTGTCAGTTCTTCACAAATCCATTCTGACCCAGTCAAGAAGTTTATCATCTAATCTGTTTGCAAGAACCTTAGCTAATATTTTAATTTCTCTATTCAGAAGAGAGATGGGTCTATAATCTCCCAGATTTTTTTTCTTCTCCAACTGTTTGAGCATTAAAGTTATTCTCATGCATGCCATAGAAGGGGGGATCTGCCCTATCACTCCAGTCATATTAAATATCATTAACAAAATATCCAGTAAATGATTACTCCCCCACTTAAAAAATTCTCAGGAAATCCATCTGTTCTTATGGTTTTATTTCCTTTTAAGACAGCATATATCCTTTTTATAACAAAGTAAAATAAAGCTCCCAGCGGAGTAAGCACCTCTCAGCTAGCAAATAAGAATAGATAACAAAGTCTGTATAAATTAGCTAAGAGGTGACCATGGAATAGTTCAAAAGCCAATGTAGTCACTCCACCAACAAATGGTGATAATCGAATAATCCAAGCATAGAAAATCCGTTAAAAATAAAAGTCCAAAACATAAAAACTCCGTTAAAAATAAAAAAAATAGTAGTTTTATTGAGCATGCTACAGGTAAGCACTTTCACATAAGCTTCATCAGACCGTTGAGTTTCAAAAATGCATTCAATTAAAACTTTTATATAAATCAGTCACATGTTAACCCAACTAATTTGGCTTGATTAAACCTTATACCTATAGAAAAGAAAGGACATAAACTTTTTACTTTGCATAATTAGAGACAAGTTAATAAAGCACTATGTCCCAATGCAACAAATTTAAAACCTAATTACATATTGACAATAAAATATCATCACTATTCATTCAAATGCTGTTGTGTGACGAACCATGAACAGTACATATAAAAATGTATGCACCAAGCCCACGATTATAATAAAACTTGCATTTTTGTGCGGCACATTATGTATGGTATCGTTATTATCAAACGACCACTTATAAGCATTACTAAAAACTTTGTGCCTAATGCTTTTATTGGGTGAAGCAGTAAAATCTAAGCATATAACTAACATCTATCTGGTCGAATGGCTTACACCTGCTTTATCGTTGTTTGACTTTTTTTTGCTTTATTAGTGCCCAGTGCCATTTATTTCCCAGTGGTGTTGGTTATCTATTCTACTTCAGTATTTTAATATTTACCCGTATTCAATGAGCTCTCAAAAATCTATTAATTCTTTAACAGAAATGTTTTTTTAAAAAAGATCTGCAAGATGTCATGACATCTGTATAGGAACTTACTCTTAAAAGTCATCGTGAGAGCCTGGATCTTAAAACTCAATCACAGCAACTTAAATGTTAACATACACTGCTGACAATAAGCAAGTATGTGAAGTTATTAGGAAGTTTTGGCCGGTATTGACAACTGATGACAAAATAAGAGACATTGTAGGTGAACAGCCCAGATTCCTATACAAGAATAAGAAGAATTTGAAACCTCATTTGCAACAAAGATGGATTTGAAAGAAATAGGCCCAATTCTAATAGAAAGGGCACTTTCAAGTGCTTAAGATGCAAAGCTTGCAACTCCATTGACAGCTCCAATGTTTTTGTACATCCATACTCCAGGCAACAGTACAATTTTAATGTCTATGCTGATTGTACTAGTTCCCACATCATATACTTAGCGACTTGCTGCCAATATAGTGCTTTCTATGTTGGCAAAACAGATCAACGTCTTAAGGAACGTATCCTCAGACATTTGAGGGACATCAAACAAAGATCCCAAAAATGCCTTAGCAGCCCATGTAGCACAGTATCCTTCTCATTACTTTGTATTTAAGGCCATAGAGGCAGTCTGTCAGACCACAAGAGGAGGTGATGTTCATAATCGCACAGAGCTAAGGGAAACATGCTGGATAATTAATTTAAGAGCAAACAGATCACCAGGCTTGAATACTATTGTGCCATTTAAACCTGCACTTAAGAATAGAAGGAATATGATTAGCAAGTTTACTTGAATGTTGCTTCATTCATATAATGTATTCACATCCATAGCTATTAGTTTTCCCATATACAATCCTATAGTAAAGAGAAGCACTGCCCCTTTAATTACAATGAAGGGAATTATACCTCTCTGCTAGCTGGCCTCCTTTGGTTTGCAACAAGGGCATGTCAGAGAACTAAATAAGGAATGGCTGTGATGCCTTATAAATACAAAAGCTGAACAGTCCTTTTTATACGATCTGAGGAAGGCTTATTTGCCGAAAGCACTTATCGGAAGACTGAGGACTGCTTATTTTATGTTATATTCTTTTTATTAAAGTTTTGATTTTACTATTAAGTTTTACTGCCATGGTGGACATCAGGAGTTTTTAGTAGTGTTTGCCTTTTCTCTTCCTCATTGGTGTCCTTCACAGTGTAAGAAAGTTTTTTACCTATGAATAAATAATAGCATAAGAATGCATACAGAATAATTACAGCACAAGTTACCTAGGAAGAGGTCTATTAAGAAGTATAGGTCTAATTGATACTTTTTCATTAAGCCCTTTACCCATATTTGCACGAACATGTTTTTTTTTTACTTAAATTATAGTATTATTATGGGATTGGACAGAAAAATCTGTAGTTTTTTTTTGGGGGGGGGTATTAGAAGTTGGGTTTTATTGGGATTTAGAGAGAGATGGTTGTTTGACATCCACGTTTCTGTTGAAGTAAAAGCATTTTGGGTAAGACATTGTAACTCAGATATAGACTTGGCAGTACAGAGGATTGTAGAATCATCTGCATATTGGATAACTGTGCCATCAGTAAGGATGGTGTGGAAGTTGCTAATGAATATACTGAAAAGGTGGGGATCTAGTACAGATCCTTGAGGTACAACTGTGGTTCTGTTGAGAAAAGGTGAAAAGGAGTGTTGCCATTTGGTGGATTGCTGCCTATTGGTGAGATAGTCTGAGAACCAGCTTAAAGTATGGGATGAGAGATCTAAGTTGGTGAGTTTTGAGAGCAGAAGGGAATGTGAAACCATGTTAAAGACCTTTAAGAGATCTAGGAACAGTGAGGAGACTGTGTGACTGGCATCACGAGCCTGTTTACTTTGTCCATAAATGATATGAGACCAGTGCAGGTACTATGACCTGGCCTGAAGCCATGCTGTGTGGTGGAAATTATCTGGTTTTGGACAAGATAGTTAAGAAGTTGTGTGTGAATACATTTTTCTAATATTTTAGAGATGGGAGAGAGGATAGTGATGGGTCAAAAATTAGAGATATCAGAGTTGTTGCCACCTTTATGGATTAAAAGAACAAATGCTTTCTTCCATATGTTTGATATACTGAACTCCTGAATAGATCTAGTGAGGAGTATGTTGATAGGATTGGCAGTGGAGTTTGCAGATAGTTGTAGAAATTCAGAAGGTAAATTGTCTGATGCATTAGTACAAAATTTGAGTTTATGAAGTAGTTTTTTGTAGTGGAAATTGGTATAGGTGAGAATGAGAATAGAGGTGTAGTATAGGAGTGTGAAGTGAGAGTTTCAGGTGGGCAGGAGTCTATAGGTGGGAAGGTAGTGGTGGGTTTAGCTATGGTATCGATACAATATTAATTGAGGAATGAGGCTATCTCAGTGGGAGTTTTAACTGAATTAGGGCAAGGATTGTTATTTTTACCTGGATGCAGTAGCGAATTCATAGTGCTTCAAAATTTCTTTGATTTAAACATTTTAATTTTATTTAATTTTCTTTGATGTGATCTTTTGATTTAATTGATTTAAAATATTTAAAATATTTAAATATTTAAATACTTAAATATTCTAGGAGAGGCAAATTATTTGCCATATACTCATTATTCATTTCCATTTGGTGCACAAACAAGAATTGATAGAATACACATTTCAATTGATTTAATGACTAAAGTCAAACAAGTTTTAGTAATCCTATGTCCATTTTTTTGGATCATAAGGCTTTAATTTTTAGTTTACCTATTACTATAATAAATCCTGCTATTATAGGTAGAGCGCCACCATATATTTTGAAATTAAAAGAATTTCAGAATTGTTTTTCTAAATAAATAGATTATTTCCAAGACCTCAATGACAAAAACCATGTTAAAATATCATGATATGGGATTTTTGCATAGCTAATTTATATGCAAAAATTATTATTTGGTTTATGAATGAAATTAAAGAATTGGATAATGAATTATTAACTATACAAGAGGAACTACAGTTAGCAAAATTAAAAGTTCAAAAAGGTGAATATATGAATTTTTTACAGACTATTATTAAATCACTAAATAGCAAATACCAAAATATTCTCCTTCATAAAGCATCAACAGCATTAGGAAAAGTACAACTTTTTTATCATGCAATGAAGTAAAAAGGAATTCAGAATCTATTGAATTATTTCAAGATAAACCATATAAGAATGAATGTAGATACTATAAATGGAGAACAATTTCCATTGTAGATGAAATACATTTTGAATTTCAAATTACTGTAGCAAATTAAATAATATACATAAATTACAAAGGAAAATAAGTTAAACATTAAAAATATTTAAAAACACATTCAGAGGAAAAATATCACCTGGCACTATTAATACTTTGCTAAACAGAATAGGTCTAAAAGAAGATGAAGATAAAATAAAAAAAAATGAAAACAAATAAAGCCCAGGTATAGATGATGTACAACCTGATTTATATATATTATTTCCAGAAAAAACTGATAAATGTTCTCCATTCTTGGAAGTTCAAGATCATAAACTTATTCCTCCTTCTAGGAAATATGCTATTTCACCAATATTAAAACAAGACCAGGATCCTTATAAATGTAACTCATATAGAACAATCTCTTCATTAAATGCCAATGATGAACATAGTGTATTTATTCCCCAAAGATAAACACTAGATAATAGTAAAATAATGTTAAACTTGATTCTTTATTTTAATAATGCAAAAGAAGAAGAAATGACAATTCTTTGTCTTGATATTAAAAGGACTTTTGATGCATTCAATTTTTTTAGTTTTAGATAATTTAAATTTTCTTGAAGAATGTATACTTTAATTAAAATGGTATGTATGTGACTTTCGGCTTTTCCCGGTTAGGGGTCACCACAGCGGAACTCCGGTCCGCTCATGATTGGCAGTGGATTTTTACAGTGCCGAGTTGCCAACCCAACACCCAACCTTCAAAGAAGGCAAGCCCATTCACGCTCGCACCTACCTGCATGTCTTTAACGTTACTCGACCACAGGGAGTACATGCAGACTCCACAAAATGGTATATTCCAATAATAAAGTGTATGTCTAATAGGCTCTTCATTAGATTCAAAAAGGTATTAAGCAGGATGTCCTCACTCTCATATTATTTTGCCTTAGTAGTAGAATCTTTAGCAATTTCAATCGGACAAAACAGTAGCATTCATAGAATTAAAAAATTAATCTAAAGAATTGAAGATTCTTCTTTTTGAGATGATATTATTTCAACAGTTAACATTTAAATTCTTCTTTTAAGCATAGTTATAAAGTATTTTTTTAATTTGCAGAGATTTCTGATTTATCTGGTAATGAAAACAAAACTAAAGTATTAATTCTTTATATGAGAGAAAATGTTGTTATTCCAGAAACATTAAGCATTAATGGGATAATAAATATCTTGGTATAGTCTTAAGTTCTAATTTGGAAGAATTAAGAAATGCAAATTATAATGCTTGCATTAATATTTGTAATCTAATAAACAAATGAGATAATATATTCTTTACATATGACAACTGATTATTATAAATGATTTTTACCAAACATTTTATACTTTTTACAATGTACTTCTCTTTATTAAGTAAAGAGCAATGCCAAAGAATTAATAACATTCTACAAAATGTTTATGGTTCCCTAAAATGCCTAGATTAACACATGCACACCATATAAGATCCTGGGAGAATAGAGATATTATGTTTTCAGATATTAAGGCATATTCACAAGCTTCAGTTTATAAAACTGTTATATAACGGATGGACATTAAGTATAATGCATATTAGAAGCGAATGTGATTCGACTTTCTAAATTTAAAGAAATTTAAATAAAAACCATTTATGTTTGGAGTGCCAAATAATAAGGATTGGTTATTAATAAGTAATTATATTCAAAACAGAATATTTAATCCCTCTGGCTCTAAATATATAAATCATATTGTTAAAAATGTCAAAGGTATAGTTCATAAATATCCTAATACTAAAATAGGTATTTTTTATAAACCATCCATTTTGTTCTTCTAATGACTTAATATGAAGTATTTAATAATATTAATCTTCATGGATAGGGAAATAATATGCTTCTAGATTGATATAATTGATTTTTGAGTCTGCAAATGAAATCACCAAATACTTTAATTAATGATTTTCAACTCACTTTCAATGAAAATGTTCCAGATGTATTGAAGATTGATGCAGTTGTATCTGAGAAAATTAATCCATTCAAAACTTCTGATCAATTAGAAATTCCATATTTTATTGATTATTTTGTAAAATAGTTTATGATCTTAAATATAGAAAAGGAATGTTATCATATTTGTATTCTATTGTAATACATTTAAAGACAGAATAAAAATCTGGACAATGGAATTTTATGTTTCAAAATAATGAAAATAATTTTTCAAATTTAGACAAAAACTGACATCATTGTCTGTTGCTAAAGCAATACCTTCTCCCTTTTAGAAAATTTACTCATGGTAAACACTGCCTATAACCTTTTTTATGCCACATAAACTGGCAGAAACAGCTAAATTTAACATAAAATCCTGTTGGAGGTTTAAATTGAATTGGTTTCATGCGTTATTTGAATGTTTCTCCTTACATGATTACTGGAATTACATATAATTATTTAGACAACTTTATGGTCTGACAATTATATTTTTAAGAATTTAGTTTTGTATAATGTACTGTTCCCTCAAATATTGATAAAGCTCAATGTTCTGTTTTATGGTGTTATTTAGCTGTTGTTAAAAGAACTGTAGCAAGGAGATGGTTACAGTCAGTCATGCCTATATTTTCAGAATTTATCTTACTGAAGAAAATAAGATTGATAAAATTAAACTCAAAGTCAAGGATTTCTAATATTAGGTTTGGCCTTCTGTTTTAGATTTGATTTAGAAATATGAAGAAGGAATCATCAGCTTTGCCTCATAATTTTTTATAAATTAAATAAGCGTTAATAAAAAAAATAATATAATATATAGACTTGAGCACAGAATGTATATATTGTACATTTTTTCTTTCATGTTTCTCTTTTTAAACATTATTATATTTACATTATATTCACATTATATTCACATTATTTTCCACATGTATCTGTTAAATGAGTATTATGTTTCAATATTGATGTTTAATATATGTGATTTTTCAATTATCTGTAATTTGTAATCATATATAAACTTAAAAAAGAAAATAACTGCAAAAACATTGTACTGGAGGTTGCTAGCTTAATGAGATTATAGACAATCAAACATCACCTGAGGGTAGGGACTCCAGTATTTACAATCCAACCTTGCTTTCTACATGGAGTATGCACCAAAACAATCCAAAATTCCAAGACATGATTGTTGAGAATCTAGTATTTACAGCAATCATTTCAACTAAATAATGTTATTATAGAAAACATAACTCCATTTCCAAATGCTCCTTCTTCAAAAAAGAAACTGACTCCAGGCCATTCTTTTTAATGGTTTTATTGGGAAAGCAGACTAAACAAATTATAGTGAGATGCATGCTGCTTATTATGTGACTTTGGTTATTTTATGAATCATGATTTGCCATCTTCCCTTGTGCTCAACTACAACTCCCTTTTGCAATACACAGGATTTATTTTAATGCCACCCCCACAGTTTCTCCAGGAATGTCAAACACAACCCAGCTTCTCTGAGTTCATATTGCCTGATACATCTGAACACCATGGTTTTGGGTGATTTTAAATTCCCATCAATTGACTGGGAAAATTACTCATGCAGAAACTCACTTGCCCAAAGGTTCCCCAACTTCCTTAACTCCAATGTCCTAGAACAGCTAGTTGACACCCCCCCCCACAAGGGATGCCAATATCCTGGATCTGGTGCTTACTAATATGGGGGACCACGGTAGCATCCCCATTGTGAGGTCTTCCCTAATGAGACCTGACCATAAATCATCTAATTTGAAGTTGCTATCACACCTGACCCCACTCCCCCTCATAGCACAAATTGAACTAAAAATCTTCTCCAAAGCAGATTCTGACCTCTTACAGGATGGTATTAATAGCTTCCACTGCACCTTCTCCCTCAGATGGAGCTGGCAACTATGCCGAGTTCTACACAAATGCTTTATACAGACACCTGCACAACTGCATTGACTTGGCTGAACCTGATAGGACCAAAACAAGCTCCTCAAGGAAGAGCAAACCTCGCTGGTAGACAACTGCCATCAACAGGCTGTACAATAAAAGAAGACATTGCTGTCTAGGAGTAAAAGGGAAGCACTCCCTCCTCAGCTTAAACAAGCAAATAAGACTCCTTGTGAAGTCCTCCAAAGCAAGCAACAAATCCATATTAGCTTCTGCAACTAAGAACAACCATAAGGCATTCTTTAGTGACATCTGTAACCTAGAAGGGA
The DNA here is from genome assembly GCF_019279795.1 of Protopterus annectens. Taxonomy (NCBI): domain Eukaryota; kingdom Metazoa; phylum Chordata; order Ceratodontiformes; family Protopteridae; genus Protopterus; species Protopterus annectens. Next base: position 250,999,846 of record NC_056748.1, on the reverse strand, counting down.
AAGCACAGATATGTGCTGAACTGGTAGTTAATGATACCAGATATACCGATCCTTTGGGCATTGCTAACCTGTTAGCCAACAGGTTCTCTGAAAACTTCAATCCCCTTTCCCTACCACACATTCTCCAAGACATACTTACCTCCTGTCCTCTACCCTGTATCTATAAAGAGTAGATCATGAACTCCCTCTCAAAGGTCAAATACACAGCATCCTTTGGATGTGATAACATTCCAGGCTGTGTCCTACACAGGCTCAAACAAGAATTAGCAATGCCATTGGGTACTCTTTTCAGTCATAGTCTAAGAACTGGCTTCATCCCTGCTGAATGGAAAAAGGCCACCGTTATCTCCTTGTACAAAGGTGGTGCTTCCATTGACTCTGGGATCTATAAACCTATTAGTCTGACTAGCTGCATCCGCAAGGCCATGGAGACGGTCATCAGGGACCTTATTATCAAAGATCCCCAAAATATTATTGGCCAAAGAAGAGTCATAAAGATGTTACAGTGAACTGTTGAGGATAAGAAAGAAATCATGTATTGTTACTATTATGTAAAAGGCCCAGAATATCCAGACACAAGATAAACAAAATGATTAAGGGAGAAATTAGAGGAAAGAAAAATACTTCTGCAGGAAAAGCATCAAATAAAAATTTGCATTCATTAATACAACAGATTTTTTAAAAACAGTATATAGATCAAGAAACTTTGATCTGTTTGGGGAAAAAAAAGCATCTGAGGAAGTGCAAAAATATAAACAACAAAACCTAGAGATATTTGAAAAGTATAAAATAGAAATATGGACAAGGAAAAGAGAGAGAGATTTGATATGTAGTAATGAATGTAGTAATTAGGATTGTCCATAGAGATCCACGTGATGTAACAGAAGTAAACAGGATATATTACTGTGCTGCTAAATTGATAACTGATAAAGTTTTACCACAAGAATACAGGATAGTGAGGGAAAGGAAGGGGAAAAATTGAATACCGTCATGAAAGTATCAAATAGAGAAAACTATAAAGCAATTAAGACAAGAAGTGTTACTGTTATAAGATTATAGAAGAGGGAATAGATCAACAAAAATACTAAGAAAGATAGATGTGATTAAAGCAATGGACAGTATTAGAACAGACCAGGATCTATCGTGCACTATTGCAAATAAACTAAAAATTTCAGCACAGGCGGAAAATCTAAGAAGGTACAGAGAAGTATAAGAGAAAAGTACAAAGTAAGTAATTTATTGATTGCCTAAAATAGTTTTATAGAGAACTGGGAAATAAGGTAAAAGGAATTGAAAGACACCAAAAAAAGAGAAATTAGATACATTTTAGAGAAGTATCTATTAAGATCCTGTTGAACATAACAAATATGGTAAATGGATAGAAGAAGTAAAAGAAAGAATAAGCAGTTTAAAGGTACAGGATATGAAATGGGAGGAAATAACAACCAAAGAGATTGAAACAAAGTTTAGAATAGCCTCTAACTGGAAAACCCCAGGCCCAGATGCAGTACCTAACTTTTGGTTAAAAGAATTAACATCTTTGCACAAGGATTTAGCCATGAGTAAGAACTATTTATATGTGCACCCCGATCATAACACCACACTGGCTAACAACAGGAAAAACAATGCTGTTACTTAAGACTGAACTTGCAAGCTACCTTAAAAATTATAGACCAATAACTTGCTTTCCGATGACATATAAACTATATACAGGAATTGACGCCGACAGAGTCTATAGTCATTTAGAAGAAAACTCAATTATGGCAGTAGAACAAAAGTGTAATAAAAGAAAGTCATATGGTACAAAGGGTCATTTGTTGTTAAATAAAGTTATAGTGGAGAACTGTAAAAAGGGGAAGAATTTAAGTATGGCATGGACTGATTACAAAAAAGCATTTGATAGTATCCCACATTCATGGATAAAAGAGTGCTTAAAAATGTATAAGATACACCCTACACTGATTAGCTACATTACAGTAACCATGAAACAGTGGCTGACCACTTTGCAATTAAGCCATGATAAAGGACAGATTATTATCCCAGGGATAAAAATTCAAAGGGAGATATTCCAGGGTGAATCTCTCTCACTGTTGTTATTCTGCCTTGCCATTAACCCATTATGCTGTTACTTAACAGCTTAGGCCATGGCTACAATTTGGCTCCTAGAAAACAACAAAGTTTAATGACTTCTCATCATCTCTTTGTCAATGATTTAAAACTGTATAGCTCATCAGATAAGGAACTGACCATGAAATGATTAATTAAGTCTTATTAACCACAGGGTATAAAAAGTGATGAGAGCTGAAAGATGGCAGGTTCTAAAGAAGTCCAAATGTTTTGTTAGGATGAAAGCGCTAAACCTGCTCTCACGTTTTACTTTGTTATTTTATTTTTTGGTGGTGTTAATAATAAAGTTCTGTATTAATGGACTTTGAAACATTTGTTGGTGTATTTCCTTTCATTACTGGTAGATTTATAACATATTCTGTTTGCATGGGAATGCAACAACAGCTGGTGTCTCTTTATGGTTACTACATTGGACTTGATTTAAGATTCAGTCTTGGATTACAGTGAATCTGTTTCATATGTACTAGTGAAGCAATTTGTTTGCTATCTGCTATTCAAACAATGTGAGCTGTTTTATATATATATATATATATATATATATATATATATATATATATATATATATATATGGATTCGTATAACTTCACTGAAAGACCATTTTACTAACATCCATTTCACTGAGACCAAAACACCTAAAGTTTATTTCACTGAAAGTTCATTTCATCTCAAACTCATTTCACTGAGAAGTAGTACTCTAAGGCAAGTCAAAGGTTTATGTCCTTTTCCCCACTGTAGTGCGATCCTGGTGTTGGTATACATAGTTAGGGGGGATGTGGGGGTGTAGCCCCACACTTAATTTGGTTTAACGTTGTCTGGATTAGTTTTACATTATTTGGTAAAACCCAACTAGGTGGGGGGGTTATGCCCCTCACCCCCTCCAATGTGGGGGACTGTACACCCCACACCCCCCTACTATATATACTAACACCAGGATTGCACTACAGTGGGGAAAAGGACATATACCTTTGACTTGCCTTAGAGTGCTACTTGTCAGTGAAATCAGTTTTAGGTGAAATTAACTTTAGGTGCTTTGGTCTCAGTGAAATGGGTGTCAGTGAAATGGTCTTTCAGTGAAGTGATACAAATCCATATATATATATATATATATATATATATATATATATATGTATGTATATATGTATATATATATATATATATATATATATATATATATATATGTATGTATATATGTATATATATATATATATATATATATATATATATATATATATATATACATATTACATAGAAGGGCCCACTTCTAGATCTTGAAAGCTCAGCATCTCGAAATTCAAAATACTGAGTCCAAAAATCTCGAAAGTTTAAAATACTGAAAACTCAAAACACTGAATCTCACAATATCAAAAAAAAAAACTACAGGATACCAACACTTACTATACTCCACCATAAGTACATTAAGAAACAAATAAAAGACAAACCATATTAGTCTACTCCAACTATAACTAGGGAGGCGAAGCCCCCCTGCACCCACCGCATCCCCCTGCTACATAAATATATCAACTTTGAGATCACACTTTACTACACTAGGATGTGTTATGTTATAGTATAGCAAATTAAAAGGGAACATGACTTAGGTTACAACAGGCACTCATGAAGCATGTAATGGTATGTTTGCCATTTTCTTCTGTGGAGTGCGATCTCGGAGTTGATATATTTAAGTAGCAGAGGGTGCAGGGGGGCTTGCCTCCCCGCTTATAGTTGGACAACAGTAATATGTTTCTGTATGTAGTTATGCTGGAATATAGTAAGTGTTGGTATACTCTGTTTTTTCAATATTATGAGATTCAGTAGTTTGAGTTTTCAGTATTTTGAACTTTCGAGATTTTGGACACAGTATTTTAAATTTCAAGATTATAAGCTTTTGAGATTTAGAAGTGGACCCACATATCCTGGCTGCTTTCCCTTAAGATAAACTTGAAAACAACTGACCATTGCCAACTCCACCCTTCAGCTCTTCATGAACTTTCTGTTTTTTTTTTTTTTTTTAATTTGTCTAAGTGATTACAGTTTGTAATATCATGAAAGGAAGGGTTCTTAATACCTAAGTCAGGGCAGAGTACAGTTCATGAAGTTATTTTTGCCCCAATGATTTATGTTTACCAAGAATGCTGTTCTGGGTAGCTGGAAAGTACTCTGAATCACCTCCTACTGTAGATCATATGGAGTTTCCTGCATGCTTGGAAATTATTGTTTATTGTTCTTGTTGCATCTACTGTTACTACTGAACTGTTCTTGTAAGACATTCCTCTAGTTTCTGTTTGTGTATATCACTACCCTGCATCTCACCTTCAAGCTTACTCCAAATTGTTATCACCAACAACTATAGAGATAGTGGAAGCTTAAACAATAAATTAGGAAGAGTAGCAGCCTGGACAAATAATGTCACCCCCATATATTAGGAATAACTAAAACATGACTGAAAAATATTCACTGGACTTCACATTACATAAATTCAAATGTTATGTATTTCAATAGCAATAGACCTGAAGAGGTGCCATGTAGAGGCATTGCTTTCTTACTCCACAATCATTTTTCAATTATTATCAAAACAGTAAGCACAACAGAAACCAATAATAACTATAATGCAAACTGGATATCAGCTTACATAACTAATGATGGTCACACCAACACCAGCATTCAACTTGAAATCTTTATACCATCCCTTCCTCCATAAACAGCCTACACAATCTACTCCAAAATATTGTCCCACTAAGTACTCCATATAACGCAATTATTCTGGGAGATTTGCCAAACCTAGTGCCCAAATGTTAAACAAAATGCTAATACACCACCACCTACAGCAATTTGGCAAACAGGTGACAAGACCCAATGCTGTAATAGGCAATAATTCCACCACAGACCTAATCCATACTTCCATCAATTCTGCCACAACTCTATTTTCCTACATGGGGTCAAGGTGTCACTTTAGCAGTGGCAATCATCTAGAGCCATTGTTCATATCACAAGGTGGCTAGTCCTGCTGTGAGTGTTTTTCCGTACCACACACATTCATGCACACTCACTCACACCTATGGCAATTTAGATTGTCCATTCCACCTACTGCACCAAGAGAAACCTCCACAAACCAGGGAGGACAAGCAAACTCCACATAGAAGGCACCTTAGCTGAGAATAAAATCAGAGAACCTCTTGTTATGAGATGATAACATTGCTTGCTTTGCCACTGTGCCACCCAAGATCTAATCACCACCCTACAACTAATCATTACTGATATTAAGCAAAAATGACTATATATCACTATTCTGACAAACAATTTAAGTGAGTGTTGTCCCATAATATTATTCTGGGCCTTCAAAGCAAATAAAATGCTACCTCACATTTTCTCCTATTGACTTCCCCTGACAACAGAGGTACTTTATGAAAAACATAGAATGATCCCCACTGCATGCACAAGCATATCCCAACTCAGAGCTCAGTTACTGCTTACACAAATTCACCTCTGTAACCCCTGTGCACATGCAGTATTTCTGCTGATAAACAGGAGAGAAGAGGAGAAAAGTGCCCCTGCTTCACCCCTGACACTAAAAAAGCTTGGAAAGACTGGAACCACAAGATTAAAACAAATTGCTGCATGATACTCATATCTCAGTCTACATAAAAAGGGCCATAATAGCAACTAATTTGGCCATAGCAACATTTGTCAGATGGAGAAAATATGCTGTATAAGTAAAATATGGCCCAAACAGTTTCAATCTGAGATTAAGCATCTGACTAGAACAATTACAGACTCCTCCCCGCCTATCTCCACTCAGAAAGCAGACATTGCCCACAACTTTGCAAATGAGTACAGAAACTTCCTAACAGTAGCAGTTCATTGAAATAACTTAACAGTGCCCATCCTTTGAATCGCCTCCACTTTTCATTAGCTCCTCATGAGACTCTCAAAGTCTTTCATCGGTAGTATATTCTCCAACTTGTTAACTTACACACTTTTCAAAAAAAAGTGTTTAAGAAAGTTCTACTAAAATGAAATAATGATGGAACTTGAATATAACAGGCTCTAAAATAAAAGAGAACATTCATTGCACTCAGTGATAAATTTAACTGTCAAGATGTCAAAAATGCTTTTTACTATACTTAACAAGGAACTTCTGGTCAGTGATTTAATCAACCAAAGCTTGATATGAGGTAAAATACCCATCCAGGCAAAAAACAACAATAAAGCCTTCTTTAACCATGTTAGAAACTTCAGAAGCCAAGCCCAGCACTTCCCATAGCTGATAGTAAAGGATATCTCATTCTGGACCATAATGATATAGCCAGTCTACCAGTGCATAAATATAGCTCTAATTTCACCCCCTCTCTCCTATCCTACAATCCCAGAACACATAAATGCAGCTGCATTCCCCATTAAGTCTCCCAAGTATAAGTCCTCAAAGCAGTTGCATTAATGTTAATACAAGTAGGCCTTTTGAGTCACATGACAGCAGTCTTCACTTTACTGTGCACCTGCCAAAATTTGATGAGGTCATTTTCTAGTTTAGGCTTGTGGTAATCCAGAAGTCAGCCCTATCTTACATTAAAGGTTTAAACTGAGGGAAGATTAATCACTTTCATATCATTTAGGATGGCAAGGAAGTTAAACCCAAACTTGATCACTGCATCATCTTAGGGTAGTCCGAATAACATAGACCAAATAGTGACTCAAGCTGAGGCTGACAGCAGAACAACCAAACCTCTTCATAAGCCTACAGAAGCAGAACACGTGTGGCGTACACATTTGGAACCAGTTTCAGACAGCAAGGGTTGCAAGGTGGTCACTAAATGACTAAATGATAAATTAAATTAAAAAATTAAAAGTTAAAACAAATTAGAAAAAATAAAAACTTAAATGTAATTAAAATGTAAATAAAAATAATTAGTAAATTAAAAGACTAAACCAGTCTTGCAATATATCACAAGAAGCAATATTCTGGGAATCAGTAGTGAGGGTCCATTTTAAGGTGCTTTCACATCTTTAGCAATTTTCAGTCTTTGTAAAGATAGTTATCTGACTGAGACCATACATCTCAAAGATAGGCAGCTGCTATTTTCTGTGGTTTGTTTCAGGACCAAGCTGATATTGCTCAGACCAATGCATTCTGTACTGACATTTGATATGAGCTACCAAAGGCTACAACATTGGTGATCTCATCTTAACCACAAGAAATGCACATGCAGGTCACAGAAAAAGGTTTTATTTTATTAATCCTGATGTGCACCGAGATGGATTTGGTACACAGAAAACATCTGTGGTTTAGTTAGATAGCAGTTAAGCTTACTGTTACAGAATATGGAAGCACCCACTGCATCTTTGTTGCACCTGTCTGCCCTGAATATACCATACCTAGGCAGAACAAGCTCCATATATTTGTAACCAGGCTTTAACCTAGACTCAGATAAAATGATTATATCAGGATAGTACTGACTGATCTACCTATAGAAAACTTGTATTATATTTGCAATTTTATTTTTGCATAGATAAATTTAGAACTATTTCCATATAACTAGTCAACAACTGATGGATCTAGGGAAACTTTACCAACTGGCAATAATTTTAATATATGTCTCCAGAAAAAAAGTAGCAAAGTCTACTTTTGTCGTAGACAATGTCCCATTTACTAGAGGTATATGGGTAAATGAAGTGGCAGTCCTGTAATGTGCCCATAGACATACATGCAGTATGTGTGTGAGTGTTTATATGCGCAATGGACTGGAATCTCATCCAGGATTAGCTCTTTGATTTATACATCTGAGTGCCGAGATAGGCTCCTGCATTCCCAGAACCCTGAGTAGAATAAAGTGATTGTTGGTTTACAAATTAATGGATGAATAAACTGAATAACGAACGAATTAAATAAGGAATGAATCAGCATCTTAGATGAATATGCAAATGTTTATTAAAATATCCTGCTTTGTATAAACTGCTGACTTCTACCTGCCAATCCATTCCTGTGTATAGTTATATATGTGACAACAAACAGGGGACAGGCTGGCTTACTTCCAGTGTTCCAAATATTAAGTTTGAATTTCTGGAGGAACATAATTATTTAATACAGTGTGGAATGCAGGCAGTCAGCTGAGTAGTAGTATTTTCTTTAAAATCATGTACAGATATCCACTCCACAGCAAAAAGGAGCTGAGAAAATTTATACCAATGAGCTCTCATCAGAGCTATACATTTGAATGTGATCCACTCGCTCTGTAATAGCACAAACTGAAATAATGATTTAGACACACATACTGATTATTCCTTTTTGCTGCTAAATAGAGGTGCTGGTGCTTTAATTGGTCATGACTAAAAAGGACAGTTCGACAAAGAGCATTTGGCAAAATGATACAGAATGTTCACGCTTTCAGTGAAACTGTAACAGTACAAGGTACACATGGAATATTTTATTCACTTTGATAGAAAATGTGACTTAATGAGATTACTTGACCCTATGATATTAGAGATACAAGATCTGATTTTTCCTCATCAGAAATCTAACAAACATGAATGTAGAAATCTACAAAGATAATAGAAACTGAGAACTCTAATGCTTTAATGATGGCAATTGCTCATTCTTGTAAATGTTGTTTTAGAGCATATCATCTCATGATATAGTATAATCCAGCAAGGGCAAAATAAATGAGTTTTGGAAAAAGCTTGGAAATCTAATCAACTTGCAAAGCTCCCAGCATGCTCTCTTTGGTGTGAAAGCTGCAATTAACTTAATAAGGCCCTTGAAATGCAGTGGGTTCATGATATATGAAACATATTGACACTCTCCTGCTGGTCTAAACAGCACAGCATCATGAGAAGCAGAAAATATTTATTATTAGAATTGTAAAGTGGTACTTTACTGTGCTTAATCAAATCATAAAGAATTCAGCATCTAATTAAGTTGAACCTAAGGAAAACATGAAAAAAAGAGTTGTTTAAGTCATTATTAAATGCTACTAATATTGTCAGAAATGCTAAGCATAATTATTACGTTGAAAAATTATGGCATAAATATTCAGATTTACCCAACTACTTTCAGGACCACACAAATGTTATTATTTCAAGGGAAGTGTTTCTGAATGATTGTTTATTTCTTCGGAAAGTATCACTATTGTTAGCAGTAGGCAACTATTGTAATATTGTGTTTATTTATTCCATATAATTAAGGAAAGCGTTGACATAAATCAGGAAGCTTTATTAAAAGATTTTTCAGGTTTGTGACGCTGTGCAGTTATGCATAAAGACATGATACTTCAGGAATAATGTAGAGTAAAATGTAAACCTTGTAATTATAAATATCAGAGAAGAACAAGTATTTCAACACAGCTACAGGAAGTCTACCTTTTGAACTGATAACTGGGATTTTCAAGAAGCCTCAGGAAACCAGAGGGCCTATTGATGAAGCTAAGGTGCAACTATATAAGACAACTCTTCTGTCTCAAGGCTGGTTGGTAAAGATCTGTGCAGTGCACACTTGACTCTTAATGGCTGTTAAGGGTCTGTTTGACATATATGGGACCTCTAATTGTTGCTGGGGTGTCTGCAATATATATTTGATGCCTACTGGGTGCCAGGGAGGGACTAGATATACTGCAACTACACTGAGGAAGACCAGTGCGTATAACATGTTCAGACTGGTATATATGGGGGAACATTAAGCAATTGTAATCACTGTAGCTAAAATATATAATCATATCATCCACTTGCAACTTTTGATAGTTGCTTTTGAAGGAAGAAAACCAGCGGACAAGTCTTGTAGATGAAGAAAGGTCAGTCATGTAGAGTGGTCTAACAAAACATGTAGAAAATTAATCTGTGCTGTAACTCATGGTGCAGAACTCTTTACAATTTATACAAACATTAGTGGTCACATAAAATCAGAGGGAGAATTGAACTCACATATTTTATTGTACTAGCACAGATATTAAAAAAGAAAACTGCTCAATGGTTATGACTACATAACTCTTCGGTTTAGACCTTTTTGACTGGATACTACAACATAAAATGAATGTTTATCTGCAGAAGAAGGAAGTTATATAGGCTGAAAATCCTGGAAAAACCTGTTGATGACATTTGTTATTGTTGCTGTTGTTTAGTCATTGAATCATGTCTTGGTGTTCAATGACAAGGACTTTATCACACCCGGCCTGTCTGTCTGTCTGTCTGCTGCTGCTTTTCCTTAGCATTTCTTCAGTAATGTTGCTTATCCACCTTACCCTTTGCTTCTCTCATCTTCTTTTGCTTTCAACATTCCTCTGAACTTACGGATACTGAAAATAGGCATAAAAGGTCATGAAAAGTAGGTGCGGCCACGCAAAAATCTGGGCACCTAATTAGCATAAAATGTGAATTTTTTATTAATACATAGCTTTTTCCATTTTTCATAGGACTGTGGGATACTGTAACTCAGAAACACAAGCTTATAAAATGAGAGTCAGTGAAATATATTATCAAAGACACAATGTAATTATAGCTATTAGGTGATAATGCAAAAATCAACCTCACACAGTCATTTGTTTTGACAATTACTAAATTATTGGTGACTCTAGTATTTTGGACATATAGTCTTGTTGCCTCTGCACTAAACAGCCTTAAAATTGTGCATGTGTGTGTGTGTGGGGGGGGGGGCATTCAGAAAATCATGTAGATCTGAAAATCAAACTTAAAATAGGAACACACCTGCAAAAATAGGTACATTATGTGAATGGGTAAATCATACCTGAAAATAGGTATGTACATCAAAATAGGTACAGTTGAAAGGTCTGACCCTCAGCCTTTCCCAGCATGATTGCCTTCACCACTGAATTATATCTTTGCATTACTTTGCTATAATAATTGATTTCTAGTTCTACAGTGACAATTTTGAGTGAACAGTCTTTCCTTAAGTATTGACTGACTTCTTGCAGACCACAGAATCCTCAAAAGACTTTAGTGGATATAATTTTATAAAACCTACTCACACATAAATACTTTAAAGAACATGATCGTCTTGCCATTTGTGAGAACTAGTAAAATGAAGTGCTTGTAGTTTTTCTGTTGCATTGTAAGGGAGGGAAAGGTTTCCACCCCCTTTAAGCACTTGTTTAAATTAGTGCTGATGAGGAAGGGTAGTTAAAGAGACATTAACCCCATAGAAAATGGGGTCTATATTACATGATCGAAACCTTAGGTTATCGAATACCTAAAGGTCAATGACTAAATGTCGAACTCGGAAAATCGCAAATGACCGTTTCTACACAGGGAAACAAGTCATTTGGCCATTACACAGATTTTGCCCTTTTTATAAGGTAGAGCGATCTCGGAGTTGGTATATTTAGTTAGGGCGGTGTGGGGGACAACTTTTTTATTTTTTAGTTTAGCCAACGGCATTATTTCCCTGTGTGGAAACGGCCATTCACGATTTTCAGAGTTTGACCTTTAGTAATCAACCTTTAGTTATTCGATAACCTAAGGTTTCGATCATGTAATATAGACCCTATAAAATGGCATTCGTGAAAAATGTTATTTGCAAATACTCTTGCAATGATGCATAAAGTGAATTTGTTATGTTATAATACCTTGTCAGGACATAAGTATAGTAAAATAACTGCATTGGCACCTGACTGAGGGCCTTATTGCTTAATATTCCTCTGCATTTATCTTGACCTTCACTTTTAACTTGTGTGCAAACACTATGCTTGCCTGCATTAACAAGACATTTTTGCAGGTGTAATGTACTATAAATAACAAAGTGCTTGTTCTGTTCATACGTTGTCGTTGCAGACTTTTATTATTTTGCCTGTTGGTTTACTGTTAAGTATTAAGGCTATGAGCACTAGCGGAGCTTATCCATGGCTCCTAGGTTTTCATTTCCTTGGTCTTTTTTCCATCTTTGTTCATTCAGACCAAATCACTTTCGCAGATAGTTCTCTTGGGCCATACCCATTTAACAATAAAAACAAAAACAACAAACAAATGCAGTCATACTATGCCATCATCATATTATAGGTTGTGGGAGAAATGGAGCCTATCCTGGTAAGCTACTGCAGAAGACAGGACACCAATCAATTGTATACTGTGCATGAGCGTGCACCCCCCCACACACACACATGCACACACACACACACACACACACACACACACACACACACACACACACACACACACACATGCATGTGCATTATTAAGAATCACTTATTAGCATTTCTTTAGGGTGTGAGATGATATTAATGACCTCAGTGGAGCACTATAAGGACTAAAGTAGATCACTGAGACTTTACACAAAGGACACGTTAGTGGAGAACAGAACCACATGAGTGATATGTCAGTGCCAGATGCTGTCATGTCATGTTGCCAATCTTGCCAAATGTCCCATGCTTTGTGTTGCACTTGTCATCACTTGAAACACATACACAAATATATATATATATATATATATATATATATATCTTTGAAAATGTACAGTAAATGTAAAAAAAACTATATATATATATATATATATATATATATATATATACACACATACATATATATATATAAATATATATATATATATATATGTGTGTGTGTGTGTGTGTGTGTGTGTGTGTGTGTAGAGAGAGAGATGTATTATATATATAGATGCACATTTAGTGCTTAATGTAAGTACAAGTGGATATCCAGTACATTTAAAAAGTAGGGTAATTATACAATAAAGTATAAATGAAAATGTAATCTAATAACTGGAAGCAATGGTGATATGTTAAAACTGTAACAATATTAAAATACCTTTAACAAAGTTAGTCTCAATAAGTTTATAACAGCCTTTTGAAAGGCATAAATGGTAAGACCCCTGCCTGATAAACATGCAAAGGAGCTAAGAGGCATAGGATAGGTAGTGACAATTGTGAATTTTTATTTGTAGAGGTTAGTAAGTGAGTTCTTAAGATCACACAGGAGGCTCTGAGGTTTGCGGAATAGTTGCTGAGAACTTTGGTGAGCCATGTAGTGAAATGGTAACCTATTGTTGGGCCTTATCACTGACCACACTGGTAGTCTTATACTGGACAAGTAGACACTATATGGTTTACTGGGTGGGTGTCACATCATTATGATACAATATGATGTGAAGTGATATGGTATAATATGATATTATGATATCATTTAGTTGCAAAATTATTTACTATATTTTGCATCAGTTACATTTAGAGTAGGATCAGTCAGGTTTGCAATATGAAACAATGTATACTGTCAGCAGCAACCTGTCACCTGAAAGCAGATGACAGCTCTTACCAGGAGCATCAGTATCACTGACAGAATATACCTGATATACCTGTGCTTCTAGCATTTTCTTTTATTATCCTAACTCCTTAGCAACACTAACATTCTGGAGATGCACATGAACATTCAAATGGCTTGAAAACAAGAGCATAGTTAGACAAGCTGTCTGCAAATTGAGCTACCCCAGATCACTACCCATCCTGTACTCCTGTCCAGTCCTTTCATTTATCTGTTCCCTTATATTGAAATTTACTGCACTGCTGCCACACGCAGTGCATTCTGAGTCACATCCAGCTTTCTGTAAACCAGTATTTATCAAGGTTAACTTGAAATGTTTGTCTTTCAGATATCAGTCAGGCACTTTCTCACTCACATTCGCTTCCTGTGGGTGTATCCAAACCACATTCTATTTTTTCCTTTCTGAGTGCATTCTTAGCTTTCTAAGCCTCTGTTTATAAATCACATTCTTTTTCCTATTCACTATTTTGATAAGTCTGCATCTTATGCTATAAGTCTGGATTCCTTTAAGACAAACTTCCTACTCCTAAGTAAAACATTGTCAGGCTTCAAATCCCCACCAAACCCAATTAACTCCACTGAGTACACAAAAATGTTCACCATGATACTATTCCAGCATATAAACAGCTACACAGATGCAGGGTAAACTCCAGAAACAAACCCACAAGGTGGAATCATAATATTAATAGGTCAACCCATCCAGTCGATTTGCAGAAGACTTCCACCCATGGAGAAACCATCTTCTTGACTGTGGTATTCCCCCTGCCAGGTAAATATAATTATTATATTTACTATTTTACAATAACTTTGACCAAAAGTAAGAACAGTAATTCCAAGAATGTTAGAGCCTTTGTCACTGAAATAAACAAACAACTCAGGAGTTTAATAAATTCCACCAAAGCCAAGTTTGGGACTGAAATGGCTAACCAAGTGAAATACAATCAGAAGCCATTTGTTAGTTATGTTCTTAATTTCAAGAGCAAAACACAGCAATGCACTGAGCTGATTGTGAACAATGTTACCTACAATGAGGCTGAAGATATAGCAAACCAAATGGCTAATAAATTTAACTCTAACTTTACCCCTCCCCCTTTCTGTCTGTCCATCAAGATATATCTGAAACTGACTTGTTTCCAGCTGTAACAAAAGACTAAGTCCTAAAAGTACTATCAAACGCTAAAAATACTGCATCCATTGATTTGGACAATATCCTTGGATGCATCTTAAATAGTATGAATTTCAATTTACAACAATGCTCAATCACAGCCTCCAAACAGGTTTTGGACAAAGCAAATGAAGAACAACTACAGGCATTCCCCTGCATAGGAAAGGACCATCCACAAACCCAGGAAATTACATGCCCATAAGTCTGACCAGCCTCATATGTAAAGCCATGGAAAGACGTATCATGGAACTAATTAGTCAACGCATAGGGAGTCCCTAAACACTAGACTCATCTCCATGTGGATTCATCAATGGTGGCTCATGCTTACTCAACCTGGTGGATTTTCTTGAAATGGTCACCAAAGCAATATATGAAGGTAAAATGGTACACACCACCTACCTTGACTTGGTCAAACTTTAGACATGATTCTCCACTCACACATAGTAGAAAAGTTAAATAAACTGGGGATAAACCTTTATGTCACCTGCTGGATTGCCAGCTGGCTCACAGGTAGGATATAGGACATCAATATAAGGAAAGTTACCTCCACACAGAGACCAGTCACCAGTGCCAACCAACCAAGGGTTGTCTGCTCAGACCTCATCTGTTTGGCATCTAATTTTCTGAAGTAAAAGCCAATATTAAAGGGCTCTAGTTGACCAGTTTTGCAAATAGGAGTAGTTATTGAATCCCCAAATGACTTAGTTATCCTGCAGGAAGTTTTGTCCCAAATAAATAACTGGTGACAAAATCATGGATTGCAAATAAATGCCAAAAATTACATTATTGTATCCTTTCGGAAGTCATGTATACCAGGGAACTACCACACTGACAATGATATACCCCTAAGAGCTGACTCTTGTTTGGGATTTGAGAACTTATGTGGACAGTGACATAACTTTTGGCCAACATGTGTCTATTGACGTAGGAAAGTCCTTTTATACTGCACAACTTATAAACAAAGAGACTGTGTCTATATCTAGGGATGTCATTGTCCCCCTTTACTCAGCCCTCATTATGCCTGCCATTGAATATAATGCCACCTTTAGCATGTATCTGTCCAGTCATATGCAATGATTGGAACACCCACAGAGATACCCTACTAAAAGAATGCAAGGCCTAAATAACATGTCCTACATGGATTGACTCAAAGCCTTGTCACTATACTCAGTATCTTACAGACTGCTAAGATGAGACCCATGTCTAGAATACAAGGCTTTCTTTGACCCAGTACTGATGGATTTCCTGCACATCAGCAAGTCAAATGGCATCAGAAATGTTTGGTCTAGGGAACTAAACCTCTTCTGCAACATCAACAAAACAATTTGCAGGGACAGTTATATCTCACAGAGGATACCACTGTTCTGTAACAGACTCCCCATCTAAGTCCATGCCATCCACATTCACACACAACTTGCATCTATGTATGGGAAACATGAACCTTACCCCAGGACTGACTCTTGTACTACTAATGGATAGAGGCAGCTCCTAAATTCTTTGTCTCATGCATGGGTTCCCTCACATTATCTGTGGTATGATCCCAGTTACTCATTATGGTTAATATATAATTTTTAACCATGGGATTGGTAAGGGCAGTCTCTAACCAAATCCATCCATCTATCCATCCAGAATCTCTTTTTCCCAATTTTGCACATGAGGTTGGGGTGTAATTTCAACAGTGACAATAATCTAGAGTCAAGGTTTACACCACTGTGTAGCTAGGCCTGCCATGACTGTTCTTCCACACCACACACTCATAACTATGACCAATTTAGAGTATCCAGTCCGTGTAATGCATGTTTTTGGAATGTGGGAGGGAACCAGAGCACCCAGAGGAAAACCACACGAACACAGGCAGGACATGCAAACTCAGCACAGTAAGTACCCCAACCGAGAATCAAACTGGAGAACCTCTTGCTGTTAGGCAACAACACTATACCCTGTGCTGCCTTCAGTCTCTAACCAAATGGGACAGATTAATTTGAGCACAAAAAAGAAGGCTGTCAGGCTTAAAATAGCCTGCATGGGAAGTTAGTGTAATATTTACCCATACACCTATGTGGCTTTATCTGTTCCTTACATTAAGCTCCAGAGTGTCTTATTGATTTTCCACTCCTTTCTCGTGCCACATATTATGGTATAACTTCAGAATTACTATTATTGTTATTCCTCAGTCCTTTCTCTCCTCCATCATCCTAATATCACTTGACTGTATGTTCTCTCTCTATGTCCCCAAAGTGGAAAACATAAGATAACTATTAAAACACATCTGTGATAAAACATGTTTTCCCTAAATAATTTACAGGATTGTCAACATTTTCTAGATATATCCATGACCATTTAGGATACATCCATTACTGAAAATTAGTAGTGCATCTGTTTGATATTTTAATAACTTATTTAATGTTCCCCTGGAAAAAGGACAGGTAATGTTTAGTTTACCTCTATAGTAATGAGAGAAGAGGTCAGATGGCATAATATTTATTGAGAGAAGATTAAAGGCTAGGAATTCATAACCGAGTTTAAAGAAACTGATTTGTGTGTAATGCATAGAGAGTTCTGATCATTTATTTTATTTGTATTTATTTATTTACTTAACATTTGTTGACCGGGAGAATCTGACTGGATACATGTCCATTTTCAGCAGAGGTCTGGAGAAAAAAACTCCACAGATTAAGAACAAACATGTATGAGATTTCTACATAGCAAGCAAGTATTCATAGGAAAACACATGATTTAACAAGATTCCATACTTTTAAAGTTACAAAGTACAATATTCATAGGTAGTTGCAAGTTTTAACAACATTCCATAGTAGTACTTAGAATGCACTGGTTTCCAGTAATAACATTGATTGAGACAAAAGTAAGTAAAAGGGGGTTGGGAGTGGATGTTAGGGTTAGTTTTGTGAGATGTGGTTGGGTTTAAAGTTGGAATGTATATAATTGAAGACTGTTGGTGTGGGTGTTCACAGGTGAGGCACTATAAGGAGGAGTCACGATTCTTCTTGAAGGGAAAGAAGTGAAAGGGAGCACGAGAGTGGGTCAGAGGGTGTGTATGATAGGGGTCAACCTGGTGGGTAGCAAGGGCACGAGAGTGGGTCAGAGGGTGTGTATGATATGGGTCAACCTGGTGGGTAGCAAGGGCACGAGAGTGGGTCAGAGGGTGTGTATGATAGGGGTCAACCTGGTGGGTGGCAAGGGCACGAGAGTGGGTCAGAGGGTGTGTATGATAGGGGTCAACCTGGTGGGTGGCAAGGGCATGAGAGTGGGTCAGAGGGTGTGTATGATATGGGTCAACCTGGTGGGTGGCAAGGGCACGAGAGTGGGTCAGAGGGTGTGTATGATAGGGGTCAACCTGGTGGGTAGCAAGGGCATAGCCATGCGAGTTTTAGGTGTTCTTTTAGTAGCTTTTTGAATGTAACCATTGAGTTGGCTGAGATAATAGCAGAAGGTAATGAGTTCCAAATTCTACAGCTGTAGTTAGGGAAGAGGGAGTCACCTGCTGTGTTATTGCTTTTGGTCACCTTGCTTAGTCTTTTATCACTAGAGTGAAGTTGTCTGGTATTAGTTTATAGTTTAAGTAGATTAGATAGTGCTGTTTTTTTTTCAGGAAGGAGTAGGAGTTTCTGGGCAAAAGGAAGCTGTTGGAATGAGAGGAGATTTGGGAATTCAAGCCAGTTAAGTTGATTTAGTGAATGACAGTGATGGGCATGGTAGGGGGCACTAGTAGCAAATTTGGCAATTTGATTGTAGCAGATGTTAAGCTTGGTCAGTTCAGTTTTGGGTAGGTTGGTGAAGATGGGAGTGGCGTAGAATAGTGTGGGGAGGAGTTGGGTTTGAGCTATGGTTATTCTAGCAGGTTGGGTTAGAAATGGTTTGTTTTTATAAAGACTGCCCAGCTGTTTGTGAATGTTTTTATTAGTTTGATTTATATATAGTTCGAACTTGAGGTTGTTGTTAGTGGTCACTCCCAACAGTTTAGTATGAGTGTCTGGAGAGATGATAGTCCCATCTCTGGACACAATATTGAATGTGTTGGGGATTGAGATGGATTTCTTTGGTTTAAATACCAACAGTTTGGTCTTTTTGGGATTAAGTAATAGGTTTTTGTTATGGAACCAGGTTTCTATAATTTGGAAGGCTTTTTGGGTAATGGAGAGGAGTTTGTGTGGGTCGTTGGCTGAGCAGACTAATACTGAGTCATCAGCATATTGTATAACAGTTGCATCTTGGCATATACTATGGAGATCATTAATGAAGATGGAGAATAGAAGGGGTCCCAGAATGGACCCTTGTGGGACTCCTGTGGTAATATGCAGCAGTGAGGATAGGTTGTTGTCCCATCGAGCTGCTTGTTGTCTACCAAGTAGATAGTTTTGGAACCAGGCTAGTGCATGATCACTAAGGCCAAGATTAGTAAGGGAGTGGAGTAGTTTGGGATGGTTGACCATATGGAAGGCTTTTGACAGGTCCAAGAATATGGCAAATGTTAGATTACCTAAGTGCCTGTTTTGGTTGATGAGGTTTGTAAAGGAAAGAAGGGCTGAGGTTATACTGTGGGCAGGGCGGAATCCATGCTAGGTTTGAGAGAGAAGTTGGTTATTAAGTAGGTATGGCATAAGTTGGTAATGTATAGATTTTTCAAGAATTTTTGCTAGAGGGGACAGGATAGCAGTAGAATGATAGTTGGTGAGGTCAGTGGAAGTTCCACCTTTATGTAAAAGGGTGGTGTAGGAGGGTTTCCAGATTGGTGGGATGCTGCTTTCTGATATAGATCTGTTAAGTAGAATAGAGATTGGGAAGGCTAGTTCATTAGCAGCCAACTGGAGATATTCTGCTGGGATGCCATCCGCTGCTAGGGTAATAGGTTTTTTCCTTTGAAAACAAAAGAAAAATAACGTAGTTATAGCCAGGTTCTTATACACACACACACACACACACACACACACACACACACACACACACACACACACACACACACACACACACACACACACACACACACACACACACACACACACACACACACACACACACACACACACACACACATATATATATATATGGGAGTGTTACAAAATCCTGAAAGTCCAAAATCCTGAGACCAAAATATTGAAACTTCAAAATACTGAAAACTCAAAATACTGAATCTCATAATACTGAAAACACACAGGATACCAACACTAACTATATTACAGCACAAGTACATACAGAAACAAATAAAAGATAAACCATATTACTCTTCTCCAAGTATAAGCAGGGAGGCAAGCCCTCCTGCACCCCCCATGGGACGGCTGTGCCCCCCCACCCCCCTGCTACTTAAATATATCTTTTCCGAGATTGTACTTCACGTAGTGAAGTGCAATCTCAGCGTTGATATATTTAAGTGGAAGGGAGTGCGGGCTGCAGGGGGGATTGCCCCCCTTCTTATAGTTGAAGGGTAATATATTTCTGTATGTACTTGTGCTTGAATATAGTAAGTGTTGATATCCTGTATGTTTTCAGTATTATGAGATCCAGTATTTTGAGTTTTCAGTAGTTTGAACTTTTAAGATTTTGGGTTTCAGGATTTTGTATTGCTCATATATATATATATATATATATATATATATATATATATATATATATGTGTGTGTGTGTGTGTGTGTGTGTGTGTGTGTGTGTGTGTGTGTGTGTGTGTGTGTGTGTGTGTGTCTCTATCTATATATCTGTACCTATCTATACAGCTATATATATATATATATATATATATATATAAATATATATATATATATGTATATATATATATATATATATCTATGTATGTATATATATATATATATATATATATATATATATATATGTATAGATATGTGTATATATATATATATAAATATATATATATATATATATATATATATATATATATATATATATATAGATATGTATATATATATATATATATATATATATATATATATCTTAGCATCTCAGATATAAAATAAAATGAATGACACTGTCACCAGGGAAGTGCAATGTAAAACAACTGTCATCTTCAGAAGCCGCAACATTACATCCACTGCAACCAAAACAGCACTCAGAAGTGTCATGAGGCAGTACCATTTCAGTGGTTTTAAAAGTATTTTCACCCTGCATGTTGCCATACAATTTTTATTATTTTGTGATTGAGATTGCCACACAGGGGTGGCTAAAACTCATCATCTATTACGAAGGATCATGTCTAGGTTCCCCAAGTTCTGTCTTTCAGCTTTTCCCGATTAAGGGTCGCCACAGCGGAACTCCAGTCCGCTAATGATTGGCAGTAGATTTTTACATGCCGAGTTGCTGGCCCTGATGCACAACCTTCAAAGAAGGTACACCCATTCACGCATGTCTCCACACAGAAGACGCTCTAGCTGAGAATCGAACAGGACAACGTCTTACTGTGAGGCGACAATGCTACCACAGCACCACCACTTTATTGTGTGTTCTTGAAGCAATTTTCAAGATTTACATCTCATACTTCGCTCTTCAGATGAATTTCTTTATGTCTGTTTTTCAAACATTTAGCAATGTGGTTCTAATTGGAAACCCTTTATATTAAACATATTATAGTTTATGTGGGAGGGGCTCAGACAAAACATAAAATGTTGTTTTATATATGGATACCCTATCAAGAATACTGGAATTATTAAATACTCTGAAATGTATGAATGGCAACAGTTAAATTTAGAATACAGAAAGAGGTCACATGACAGGCTGAAGAAATTTAACAATATCTTAACAACTGCAATTAGTTGCCAGTAAGGCTGGATAAAATGAGAAACTGTGAGGTTAAGAAATGTATATATGAGTGCACTGTACTTCTAGATGACATGGGTGCCTTGAATATAGGCTATGGAAATTCTTTTCACTGTTTAATTGTGATGCTGTGCTGTCTGTACTAAGCTGCATAAGGAATTTCTCTGTTGGGAAATCAGAGCTAGTGGCTAAGACCCACAAGGTTTTGTCAGCAATCCATGCTTCTTTCAATGCACTCTAGAATTTCACTGCACCTTCATGCAGAGATGAGTACAGATGGCTAGCTCAGAGCTTCACAAGCTAAGTGAATGTAGCAAATATGCATTTTTTTACTCTAGTGGAATGTACATACTAGTGCCTGTCCAAACCCCAAAATAAATAAGAACTCAGTGTTGAGGATATTGTAATATGTCAGATTTCCATTGTAATGAATATTAGATTATCTTTTACACAAAGCTTTGCAATTGTTTAGTCTAACTAAGGTAAAAACCTATAAAAGGTATGTCTGTGATTTTGTGACTACGACATTTTGAACTTTAAACTTTCTCCATTTGCTCTTTGACCCTTTGATAAGATAACTTTACTGACCTTCTGAATCTGCTTCACTATGAAGAGAAAAGGGAGTAGGTGATTGGGCTATAATTACAATTAGAAATGGGAGACAGCTTGACTTGGTGATCACTAGACAGAGCTGTGAACCTGGAGGGCACAGTCTCAATACTGCAATCAACATTTACTCATTTCAAGACCCTAAGGAACTCCATTAACCTTTCAGTACTTAACCAGTCTGCAGTCTCTAGCTAATCAGTTTCACTCCACTTCTGTGAACTGCTAGCACTATACTGTTGTGAGGTATAAATAGGCTAAGTCAGAGAAATATATGAATTCAAAAACCAGAATAAGACTGAATGTTGAATGCTTGTGACTTAATGAAGGAGAAAGCCAAGCATATGCTGCATATGCCAAAGTGTGTGTGTGTGTGTGTGTGTGTGTGTGTGTGTGTGTGTGTGTGTGTATATATATATATATATATATATATATATATATATATATATTGCAATGAAATGTGCTCAAAATTAAAGTAAGAAATGAATAATTGCCATGTTTTTATTGGATTATAAGTTTTGCTGCATGGCTTTACTTATCTTTTATTTATTTTTATAACAAATGTCAGGCTGATATTTAATTAATTAACTCATTAATTTGTTTATTTTTCTATTCTTAAACATTTGAAGACTCTTTTATCATTAAAATGTACCATCCAGAAGCATGCACTGTGTGATGTATTCATTAATATCTAAAACCAAGTAATCTAGACGATGAAGCTACATATTAAAGTTTCAAACAACATATAGTTTTAATAGGGTTCAGTTTAAACTTTTAAAATAAGTTCTTAATCATATGTTATTTTATTCAGGTATATGAGTTTTTTTTCCAAATTTTATGCTGTGATTCTATGCATTTTATTTAGTATATGAGAATTGAATTTATTTTTCTTCACAACTTTTTTATCATAACAAGAGCTTTCAGTTCCATTTTTAACATCAGGAGTGTTGTGAAAAAAATAATATGGCATGAAAACATCAATGCTGTGTATAATTTTATTAATTCTTCAGAGTATATGGGTGTAGAAATAAATAATATTTTCAGCTTGAGTAAAATAAAGAAATAAACCTCATAGCCGAAAAGAGCTGCATAATATATTAGAAAACAGCCCAAGTAGCAGAGTTGTGCTGCCTGGTTCAAATTCCCATGCTGTTTCACCATTATGGTCCTCTCGACTGATGCATTATTTCCTGTTCTGTCTCTTTCCTATGTGTAAATTCCTTTAAACATGTCTATGTGACAAGAAACTAAACTGGCTATTAGCTCAGTTGGCCCTAGACACTACATAATTAATCATATGCAGAAAGGCAGATGGGTAATAAAATCCTTAAGTGCTAAGTCTGTAGCATCAGGACTAAGTTTATGATGCCTGTTACCAATGAACCTTGAAAAGTTGCCTTATGTTTGCATGTTTATTCATGCATAACCCATTAAAGTGTACAGGTCAATATATGCGAACTTTAGAAGCCTCTGTTTTTTGTTTAGAAATAACTGCTTTGCTTTTCTTTTCTTCCTTTGCCTCTGTGCCTTAGTTTGACTATGTCCATTCTTCAAAGCAACGATAAAATACATGCACACTTGGAGCTACAATTTATCTTTTTTTGTTTCTGCTTAAGATACAACTTTGTGTGAGTATTCAAGAGTAATAATAATAATAGAAAAACATCCTCCAGATTACTATAATGCTCAGCTGGTTCTGATCTGCCAATATAAATATTATATTCAAATGACATTACAATGAAAATATTTCCTAATTAATCTTCTGGAGATTTCCATTCCTTGCAATATTAATCTTCACCTTAAAAATGCTCATAAGAGGGACTCTGTCTAATAACTGTATTAACGTAAGTCTGTCCAACATCACTGTTGATTTTTTCAGCTTGCCATCTGCAGACTTTCCCACAGTCTCCTTTTTGCTGAGAACTGCACATTATCAAAGCATGACATTTAAGATTCATTGGGTGCACCCTGATATTATCACTGTCACACGTACATATTTTTTATAAAGGATAAGAAGCAGGGGCCATGCTAAATATATCTTACAATAACTATATTTCTGTGACAGGTTTTCATTTGCATATCTAAACTATCATGATCCATTAAACATTTCTAATGTGTTGTTTGTTTGGAAAGAATGCAAAATCCTTGTAAATCTAGGTTAAATTATCTTTTCAAAGAATATTTGTATTTGCAGCTGCATTTTCTTATGTAAATTAACACAGTATAGCCAGCTCAACATATTGCATGATATAGTCATTCAGATTTGTAATATACATTAATATATATAAAAAATTATTTTGTATAACAAAATAATGTCACAGGTACTATCAGTAGCAAGTGATGTCATAAAGCATACACACATAATGTCTTTGACCCATGACAGGATACTGACTCTGTCACAAATCGTGAACCATTTTCTTTTTTTTTGTCCAGTTATTAGTGTAAAAATAAAATGAAATAAAAACAATTAATGTCAAACTTCACAGCCAGCCCCAAAACACATGAGGTGCTACGGCTCAAGCAATAGATGTTCTAGAATGCCATCTGGACATAGTTTGCTGTTATCTGTGATGAGATTTAGATGACTGTGTGGCATTTGGCTTCCATAAAAATGACATCCACCACTGCTAAAGCCTTGATAAGGTTAAGAATTCCAAGGGTAATGCCTTCTCAGGACTTATAAGAGCTATGGTGATACACATTATTGAAACATACACCTCCATACCAAGGATAGCAAATGCCACCATCACTGCCATGTTTTCCATGGCCAGAGGTGGGTATGTATGTTTAGTGATTATGCTGTGAGGCCATGGAATGGTACATAGTCTGGTCTCACTTCATCAGGTAGTAGTAACAGTGAATTAACTTTATTAAATATTTAAAACTGCAGCACACTTATTTGTTTTCACTAAGGCTTCCTCAAGTGTATTACACATGACCCTTCCAAATGCCTTATTTTAAACCGTTGGTCATGTGATTATCTTCCTCTTAAGGAAGTACACAAACCAAAAATAGTGAACACATTTTCAAACATATTAAACAACAGTACTCAGTGTTTCAGTCTTCTTTCATTACTGTTTTAAGAATATAGCATTATTCAGCCATAATCTATTTATATTCTATTTCCTCAGTGTGATTTATCACATTGGTTCCTCTCTTATTATTATCAAGTAAGTGCAATACCATGAATCTTCTTCTTCTTCTTTCGGCTTTTCCCGGTTAGGGGTCACCACAGCGGATCACTCGTCCGCTCATGATTGGCAGTGGAGTTTTATGGTGTTGAGTTGCCAGCCCGGCGCCCAACCTTCCACAGAAGGCACACACATGCACGCACTCACACCTAGGGCCAATTTAGAGTGTCCAATCCACCTACAGCATGTCTTTGGGATGTGGGAGGAAACTGGAGTACCTGGAGGAAACCCACGCGACCACAGGGAGGACATGCAGACTCCACACAGAAGGCAACCCAGCCGAGAATTGAACCAGAGAACCTCTTGCTGTGAGGTGACAACGCTAAACACTGCACCACCGTGGCCGCCCAAGTGCAATACCATGAATACAAAACAATAATTTTTATCAGAAAATAACGTGAATGATACTGCAATAGGAATCAGGAGCAATGCATTAGCAACGTTTTATCCTCTGATAAAAATCAGTCAAGAAGTCAGATGGACTTCCTTTCAGAAGAAAGGGAGGAAGCCTCAAGATAGAAATCACCGAGCTGTCGGTCTGACATGAATTGAAAGGAAATCATGGAAGCAATGATCTTTAGAATATTTGATAACTAGTAGGGAAGAGGACCTGAAGAAACATATTTTCATAGCTGGAAAGTTATGCTGGACAAACCTAACCGAGTTCTTTGAATGAGTAAGTACCATATTAGATCAGATGAGGGACTTTGGGCATAACTCACTTAGACGTTAACAAGGTAGCTGATGTAGAGTAGTGTAGCAGATAAACTAATAAGTTCAAAGGTTAGGTGTGTCCCACATTAATAGTACAGATGGAAGACTAACTGCATAGTACGATAGTGATACTCAGACCGGTGTGTCTCCCATTAATAGTACAGATGGAAGACTAACTGCATAGTACAATAGTGATACTCAGACCGGTGTGTCTCCCATTAATAGTACAGATGGAAGACTAACTGCATAGTGCGATAGTGATAATCAGACCGGTGTGTCTCACATTAATAGTACAGATGGAAGACTAACTGCATAGTACAATAGTGATAATCAGACCGGTGTGTCTCCCATTAATAGTACAGATGGAGGACTAACTGCATAGTACAATAGTGATACTCAGACCGGTATGTCCCACATTAATAGTACAGATGGAAGACTAACTGCATAGTACAATAGTGATAATCAGACCGGTATGTCTCCCATTAATAGTACAGATGGAAGACTAACTGCATAGTACAATAGTCATAATCAGACCGGTGTGTCTCACATTAATAGTACAGATGGAAGACTAACTGCATAGTACAATAGTGATAATCAGACCGGTGTGTCTCACATTAATAGTACAGATGGAAGACTAACTGCATAGTACGATAGTGATACTCAGACCGGTATGTGCCACATTAATAGTACAGATGGAAGACTAACTGCAGAGTACAATAGTGATAATCAGACCGGTGTGTCTCCCATTAATAGTACAGATGGAAGACTAACTGCATAGTACGATAGTGATAATCAGACCGGTGTGTCCCACATTAATAGTACAGGTGGAAGACTAACTGCATAGTACAATAGTGATAATCAGACCGGTGGGTCCCACATTAATAGTACAAATGGAAGACTAACTGCATTGTACTATAGTGATAATCAGACTGGTGTGTCTCACATTAATAGTACAGATGGAAGACTAACTGCACAATATTATAGCGATAATCAGACCTAAATGAGTCTAGATGGATGAAGGAATGCTGGCAAGTGACATTTCTTGTAGTGAATCCTACACCCAGTCCCTTTTCAATATCTGCATGAAAAAATAAATGTAAAAGGAAACAGGGCTTCATGACACCAACAGGTGGCAGCCAGACTATGACCCAGTGAACCTGGGTTTAATTAATAGTCCCAGTACTAGGAAGCCAACTGAAGTTGGAGAGGAGTGAGGAGCCAATGCCTGTGTACTTATGCCAGGGATGAGATGGAGAGGCATGTTATGAGCATCTCTCCTACTAATGCATCGCAAGTGGAGACCACAGATTTGATGAGATTCATCTTTTTAAAGGGGGTGGGATAAGACTAAGGGCTATGCCCCTTACAGAAGTAATTGATAATACCACCTTGCACCTACTTCATGCTCGCCAAGGGCGTATGTATGTGGCATACAGAAGGTAAGGTTAGGGCATATTGCAGAAACTCCCAGGTAGTTGTCTGTATGACATCTGCACCATGACTCAAACCTGCCAAGAAATAAAGTAGGAGAGTTTAGGTGATTGGCTGGTTAATTAGCAGGTACATGGGACCAAATCAAAATTTCACAAGGATGAAACAAAGTTATGCAAGAGAGCTTTTATTTTGCAAAGATGTGCACTATTCATTCATTCATTCATTCATTCATTCATTCAATTAATTAATTTCTTGGGAAAGTGGATGCCTGGGGAGAAAACTCTTCTGATTAATTATAGATTAGCAATCAAAACAGTAGTTTGCACAAATTGCACATTAGAGAAAAATTACACAGAGTACCAAAATATTAACAATAAAAGTGGTTGCTTTATATAAATATACACATGGAGAAGGCTCCATTTAGTTGTAATGTAGCAATCAAGTTATAGATTTCAGTTTATTTCTGAGTGATCAGCGGTGAAGGAGGACATTTTCTTCACATTAGTATTCGAAGTATTAGTTTTACATTTCCAGCAATCAGTGGAGAAAGAGAATATTCAGGTGATGATACATCTGCTATAGCAACAGATATTGAGGAGACTGAAACATTCTATTTCTAAGTAGGTTATGAATTCAACTGAATCCAGGAGAACAGATTTTCAATGAAAAATATTTGCTAGATATGCACAACACAAAGCTCTATTTTTTTCAAAACTAACTAGTCACAATGATATTAAATGTGCAGATAGATCATTTACAGAATTTAAACATTTACTAGTAAGTGAAAAAAGTATGTTCAAACTGCAGTGTTACAGTAAAAGTATACAGAAGGGCATTATAGAAATGGTCAATCATGCTTATGAGACATACATCATACACATCTGCGATGTGATACCAGAATGCATGCAATGCGTGATGAAAACTGCATGCATTCTAGCACACTACAATATACACCCTGGGAAAATGCATAGTATAACATGTCCTACGCATGATGAACATTTCTACTGTGCACAAAGCACAATGACCTACCAGCTTGTAAGATCAGGAGGTGCGCATTGTGACAGCTTGTTTACTCAGTATAATATGGAAAAGGATTGGTATTGTGGGTTAGGGTATGTCTGAAACAAAAATATTATAGGAAGTGGGATTTGAAACAAACAATCATAGAGTGTTGAGTTAAATATAAGCATTGTGACCAAAATGTTAGAAAATTATACATGGGGGATGAATGACAAGTGTAATGGACCAAAATGCAGACATATATAAACACACACACATGCTTATAAACACACACACACACACACATGCTTATAAACACACACACACACACACACACACACACACACACACACACACACACACACACACACACACACACACGTACACATCCATAAAAGAGGTGAGTGTGGGTGTGTGTATGTGTGCATGAATGTTTGTGTGTATATATGTGTTTGCATGTTTTATTGAAGATATGAGAGAAATGGGACTGTTGTGAAGAATGAATAATTTGAGCACAGCATAGCAGGATATTTATCATAAATTAATGTAAGGCAATTATTACAAAATAGAGTGCAGGGAACAAGCTTTATACCATTCCTTGCTGTGCAGAAATGGAGTAGACAATTCATAAAATTGTGCACTGCAACAGCTAAGCAGTCGGCAGCTACCGATTGGCTACAATGCTCTAGTTGAGGCAAATATGCCTTAAAGACATACGAATGTTTCAGATAGATGGCTTTTTTTCTTTTTTAATTCTTTATGGGTATATTCAAACCAATAAATACAAACCTTACTGGCTATAGACACTCCCTGTTTTTTCCTATTTCTGAGCTCTTGGTATAGTATAATTAGATTGTTTGGCTATATATTGGAAACACAGAGCTTAAAACCTAGACTAATGTCTACAAAGGTCAGTGTGCCTGCAAAATATCCAGTATAAGATCCAAACTAAAGGGTAAAAAGGTCACACAGACAAACCATTCATAAAACAACACTACAAGAAAACCCCAGCCAAGCTACTATCTTCTTATTGTTGCTCCTTAAATCTCTTGTAGTGGAGACACATGGGATATATGCAAATGATCGTTATGGCCATACCAGTGTCTTGGCTATATGGGACTTGGATGCCTATGATTGTTTTACTTTTCATGTCTTTATGGGTACATTCAGGCAAGTAAAAACAGACCCACCTAGCTGTAGATATGCTATTTTTCACTTTTTTCTGTGCTCATCAGTACAGCATAAGTGGATTGTTTGATTATACTTTCGAACACAGCTGAAACCAAGCCTATTGTCCATAAATATAGGACTCCTGCAAAATATGTCAAGCATTGATTCATTGTATTCTCAATGATTTACCAGAAAATCAAAGATTTTATTTGAGACAGGGAAAAAGTATGAGTCAAAATAATCTTTTTGCAGTATCTGTAGATCACCTTAAGGCTAATGTAGCTTTATACTGATGCAGTAAGTCACTGCACAGTTCCTGGTGTCCTACCTAGGTGACAGCATGCCCACTTGCATATGACTGCATATGCACTGCAATGCAGTGTAAGTAATCATCTTTGTTCCTCATAAGCATATATTTTAATTGGGTTAGCATTCTTCTTCACGTTTCTGCTCATTTACACATATTCTGAGTAGTAGAGGTATACCTTGTAGACCATAACACAGATGAGATCCAGTCCTTCTGTAATGTTTGCTGCAAACTGCATCTCAGCATTTTCTGCTCACCTTACAGGGTACTGTCCCAGTATAGTTTGTACCATGTCAGTGCAGCTCACAAATACTTAGTGCTGGTTAGTAAAGAGTAGAGTGAGCCATTCCTGTGGCATAGATCAGTAAACCTCTGACTGCTCCCCATATGATCCAGGTATGATTATAAAAATCGGTCTTTGGAAGAGCTAGCAGGGTAAGTGAGAGAGTAGGTCGGATGCTTATTTGCCCATTCTTGGTACAGGGCAGTGGTCGTCCTGGTAATAGCACACAAGCGGAGGTTTGCTTGGTGACATTTGGGTCAGATCAGGGACATGGGATTTATCCCACTAAGCTGGTGGGAGGTTCCCTCAATGAGTTTGTCTGGGAGCACCCACTTATAAGGTCATCACAGATCCCTGGAGTTATGTGAGTACTCAAGTCAAACATAGGATAGTGCAGTTAAAGCCTCATTAGCAATGGCCTCTGTGGATAGCTTAAACTTCACATGACAGACTAAAGCTGGAACTGTGCCTTGCTCTGTTGGGAACAAATCATCCAACAGAGAAGCATAAAACTTGATATTCTGTGGGAATCAGGTATAACCCCCCCCCCCCCCCCCAAAAATAAAATCTGTAGTGAACAAACAGATAGCACATTGAAGAAAGTCTGCATTATCCAATAAAGAGTAGAGTGGACATGCAGAATAGTGTAAAGAGGATAGAAAGAGACTTGGCAAGATTGAACAAATGACTTAATACACTGCCTGATTTCATGCCAAAAAAATATATTGCAAATGGGAAGGAATAAACTTTGAAATGAGAGACTATTTAAAGACACAGTAGCAACAAAAGTAACTAGGCACAAGAGTCTAACAATTATCATACCACATTAACTAAAAGTAATCAAGCAGTATTTGAAAGCCACAGCAAAGTTTGGTGGAACAGTATAATAATGGAATGCATAAAAAAGTCCCTTGTCAGTAATGTCCATCCATACAAACATGTGTAAAAAGCATCTAGTATCGCACCCAGTTTAAAATACCTCAACATTAAAAAAGTCATAGATTGTAAAGAAACATTTGAAAGATGAATAAAATTTCACACATTCTTACCTTTTTTACCTTGCATAGCCTTAAAGAAATAAGAGACAGGAAGTGAGAGAAACCCTCAAGTAACTAGACATTTCCACTCTCCAGGAAATATACTCTTTTAATTAAGAGGTATATGAGCACAAAAGAACATGATACGAGAATGCAAGATGGCTGAGTTATGAAAAACACAGGCAACTATTATTTCACAAAAATGGTGGTTAGTGGTATAATCAGCAATAATCTATGGGCACAAGTCTTGTACTGGCATTGTAAGAAGATACAGGTGATATTGCAGTTTCTTAAATTAATGTATTTTGTATCTTAGCATGTTAGCCCCTGTAGCAAGGAACATAAGCTCTTTATCATAATTCTGAGTGCAGTGGAAGTTTTTTTGTCTTCATCTTTGAGTTGAAGGGGACATGTACCAATCTTGAGCTCTTCCCGGTATAACAAAGATACATTTGATTAATTAAGTTTTTGGATAAACTATTCTTAGAAAAAAAGTGCTTTCTATCTTTCCTATTAAGTTCTATTATATATTGCAATTTCTGTTTTGATATCCATATGCACAGTCATTGGACATCTTTTTTAAAAGATGTAAAAACCTATTGTGAACAGCTGATGATCCGGATGAATGCTTATAAAATATTGTCATATTCAGAACTTATGCATCAATAATGTATGTTACTGCAAGTCTATTTGTCTCCTCATAATGAGTCAACAGTGGGTAAACTACCTACCCCTCACTGACTAATTATCTGTGTTAACCCAATGATAGGTCAACTAAAGATATTTTAGGCCTACAAATCTTACTAAAATATTTAGTGTTTTCTATTAACTGGTTTTAAGAAATGACATTTTGTTAACAAAGTAGAATATTGCAAATGGCCATCACTAGCCTTGTAGTTTCATTTGCTGGTGTGGCAGAACTGTGAATTACTTCCAGATCTGAGCCACATTCAGCTATTTATTACTGCATTTTTTCCGAAGGAGAATTACTTGTAAAAGCTAACTGTTTGTATTTTGAACCATATCTGGGAGCTCAGTCTTGTAGTTTAATTTGCAGTTGTAGCAGAATTGTGAACTACTGCCAGATTTAATCCTCAATCAGCCATTTATTGCATCATTTTTCCATAAATAGCATTACTGGTAAATTTATGCATAGTCTGGCACCTTAATCTGCAGTGGGATTGCAGTAGTAGTAGTATTGTGCATTATGCTGAAGAATTTATGTTTCAGTGGTTTCCAGCTGTTTATATTCCCATTTTGCTGAAAGAGTCTTATATTCTACTTATCATTTATCTGATTAAATTTGCATGCCAGTGCCTTTCTGTTTATTTTGCCACAGTTTTCCCCTGTTCTTTGTGCCTACCCTAGCCCAGACTGAGACATTAAAGTTTCTGAAATTCTAACCTACCTGAGGGCATTGACCTGTAGCCAAAGTCATAAGACTAGAGCTCCAATATTGGCTTTAATTGATTGTCTCTCTCTCTAGTTAGTCTACATCTTACAGCTTGAATTCTTCCCCTACACTCCAACCCTTTTTCTGTTGTGCCTGTTGTGGTTTTAAAAGACTGTGTCTCTGGCTTCCACCCATTATGCTAATCTAACTTCCAGAGTCGCTCCCTCCCATCTTTCTCCCCTCTTTCATTGCTATTGTCTACCATGTAAGCTATTTAAGTACTTTTACCACCCGTTGCTTTCATTGTATCCATACTACTGAGTGCCCACACAGCAAACCATTATTGCTCTTGAGTAAACCTCCCTTACTAGAAATTGTCTCCTGATCATTTTCCCAGAGCTCCCATCTGCTTGGTGTCCTCACCATCCTTTGATAGGGTCCTGAACTAATCCTGTTCCATCCTTAGCAGATTCGATTTATTTTATTGTTTTTCATTTCATTTAACTGTTTTAGAGTGCTACTGCTTCCCTAATACCTAAAATTGCCCTTTTCAGGCAGTTTAAATTGTTTTGTGGTAGCATTACACTAAATTAATCTTTTTTGGTGTTTTTACTTTAAGAAGATGAGGATATTCCATCTATTGGCATCAGGTGGTGGCATAGCTCTCAACTGTCCAGATTTTTGCCTCATATTTCCAGTGCATTCCAAATGAAATTTGTGGTTTTCTGACAAATCACTGAGAAGTGATATCACTAAATAATGGTATACATTTGAGTTTCAGATTTCATATACTTCAGAAAATGCATGCTAACACAAATCCTTTTATTCTAGCAACTTTCTAAATTTATAAGAGCTATATTTAAAATCTGTCCCTAGTTTTGGACCTTTGCCCTTACATTATTTTAGGCTTTGTCTAGATTTCTTGTGCTAAGAGGTTGAAAGGTATGGGTGGTGACCTGGAATATATGAGTTGGGAAACACATAAGAAAGCTGTAAATGTAGTTGTTTTATAGAAGCAAGCTTTCTGTGTTTTAAATACCTGTTTAAATCTGACACATTTGTGTGCCAATGCTCACCGCACAGCAGTGGTTAGTAATGTCTGCATAAACACATATAGTTAGAAACAAAATTTTTCATACAAAACCACTTCTGAAACTGTACCAGTAACTCCATGAGTATATAACAGCTAATCTGCATGTTGAGGAGCACCCCCTTTGAATTTAGTATTATATATACTGCGGTGGTGCAATGGTAGCGTTGTTGCCTCACAGCAAGAGGTTCTCCCGTTCGATTCTCGGTGGGAATGCGGGGAGTGCCTTCTGTGTGGAGTCTGCATGTCCTCCCTGTGGTTGGGTGGGCATTTGAAAGACATGCGTAAATGGGCGTGCCTTCATTGAAGGTTGAACGTCAAGCTGGCACCTCAGCGTTCGTCAAAATCTACTGCCAATCATTAGCAGACCGGAGTTCCGCTGTGGCAACCCCTAACTGGGAAAAGCCGAAAGATAACAACAATACCCAGTCTAGTCTCTAGTCTCAAAAGCACCCTTAGCTCACCCACAATTAACTCCTTGTGCACCGCATCCTAGTAGTTCACCTAATAAAGGATCTGACATCAAGGATATTCGCTTTCTCAAATTCTCAGCATCCAGTTTGGTGGATATGTGAATAATGAGACAATGTAATGATTGCCTAATGTTCACTGACAAACATTTAATCCTCAAACAAACAAATCCATGTACAAAAGATGTATAGACACAGTGTATATGGAGGCAAAACGTTTGTATACAAACACTCATAATAACAATCTGGTTGTCAGGGACACACATGCTACAACCACCACAGATAGGCAACCCACATGTATAAACCTACTTATGCTGAGGCACTTAACTGCAGTCTTACCAAACTCCAAAGACCTCTCACACATTTCACCTGCAAAAACTATCCTCAGCAAATAAGTAAGCACTCAAAAAAACAACACCTAACACTAAACATACAGCCACACCCAGTGCAGCCTCAACTACCAAGCCGATGAGGCAAGCCAATACACTACCAAGGCTCTAGTCAGAGGGTACTCCATTGTACAGAATACTGATACACCCTTACTTGATGAACAAGGAGAAAATAGTGGTCAGTTGTCTATCTGGGATGAGAATCCTCCAAGTTACACTTGCACTCAAGTCACTGCACCACAGGTACGAGTATGATTCAGTCACAGTCAGTAAATAACCCGAGATCTACCTCCCTAGACTATATGACGAGAGACATTATGGAGCTCTTAGACTATGTGTTAAAGGCTGGTATGTGTCTAGCATTTAACACCCTTCTACTTTCACCAAGGATGATGTCACAATATGAACAGAAGATGATTGTATTTAATAATTGGCTTAGTTTTTGGTGTCATTTTAGGGGGATCCACTTTTTTGCCAGCACGGGAGGACAAGGTTAACAAACCACACTGTTTTGCCAAGGATGGTCTGCACTTGTCCCCTCCAGTCTTTACAATATTGGCTAGAATATTGCCCTCCCCCATACAGCCTTTTTCAGTTGATGTCCATTTGACAGCCCTTCCAACATAGCAAAATCTACCTAAGGAAGTCTGAAGGTGTTACTGCTCAATGTCAGAAGTCTAAACGATAAGCTCCACTCCCTCCAAGCTCTCATCACCGTGGAGAATGCAGATATTTGTGCAGTTATTGAGACATGGTTTAAAGCAGCAGAGAGTAACTCAGCAGTGCAGAGCCTTGGTGCCTTTTACACATTTACCACCAACTGCACAGACAGGAATGAAAGGTGGAGGTGTCTCATTCTACATCAACGACAAGCAGATCTCTATGATGGTTAAACAGAATGATGCACTGGAGTTTCTCCATGTCCAGATTACTATAAACAAAGTCCCATGTCATATTCAAGCAAGTTATAGGTTGCCCTTTGCGTCCCATGAACCCCAAAAGTCATACTTAGACTATTGGAGACCCTCACCATTAAACTAAACACCATACACATTTGAGCCTTTAATTATCCCTTTATAACTTGGGAATCCTACATGACCACAAATTTGCAGGCACAGAGATTCCTTGACTTTTTAAATACAAACAACCTGGACTACTGAGTGCATACACATACTAGACTACTAGAGGTACAAATATAAATATGGGAGAATACTTCAGTTCCCACGGTCGGACCATGAAACAGCCTCTTTGAAAATAAGAATCAATGTTGTAGCCCCAGAAAAGTCTGTAACAGTTAAAATCTGCTCCAAGGCAAGCTACCTTTGATCAAGCAATAACCTGTCAAAATTTCAAGCCCCTCCAAACTCAGACAACACAGCAGGATATGCAGAATTATTCACAAACGCTCTGACAACTGTGTCAGTGACTGTATAGAGGCTGCTGTGCCTACCAAAAAAAAAAAAACACTGGTGGAATGCAAAATTAAACAGGTTGTATAACAAAAGAAAATTCTCATAGCTAAAATTAGGAAGTTTAACACTAAAAAAGATAAAAAATCTCTCATCAAAATGAATAGACCACTAAGATAACTTATTAAGTCCAGCAATGCAAATTTTGAGGTAAAGATAGCATCCCAGCCCATGGAACCATAAGATCTTCTTTATCTATGTCTGAAATATCAAAAGCAGTACACAACAGTGCACAAAATTTTTGGTAAATGGAACCATGTTCACAGAAATTGAAGATAGCAAATCTTCTGGCTGACAAATTCAGCTGCAATCCCCCTACACCCACACCTGACCACCCCATCAAGAAATGCCACTTAACATAAACCCTCCAACTATTATTTGAGTTCATGTCTTAGATGCACTCTCTAAGGCCAAGAATACAGCTTCAGTGAGCCCTGATAATATCCCAGAATGCCTCTTAAATAGCCTGAAATATGACCTATCAGGTCCACTGAAGTCACTATTCAGCTATAACCTCCACACAGACTTCATACCACATGAATGGAGGACTGCAACGGCAGGCCATCAATGGATCCTGGGAACTGCACACTCATTAGTCTGACTAGTCTCATATGCAAAGCCCTACATGACACCAAAAACTAAGCCAATGTTTAAATGCAGTCACCTTCTGTTCCTATTGTGGCATCATTATTATCATGGAAATTAATAATGACATCATGGCTTCACACACACTAGACCCAACTCAGTTTAGTTTCATCAAAGGCAGGTCTTGCCTACTGAACCTACTGGATGTTTTCCAGAAGGTCACCAAGGCAATGGAGTTCAGCAAAAGGGTGTATACTGTCTACCTTGACCTAGCTAAGGCATTTGATGCAATACCCCACTCAGGTATTGTAAACAAACTCACAGAATAAAGCATAAACCTATGTAGCTAGCTGGATAGCCAGCACAGGGCCCAGGGAGTTAAGATGGGGGAGACAACCTCCATCAAGAGAGTGGTCACCAGTAGAGTCCCCAGTGCTCTGTGCTGGGTCCTTTCCTCTTTGGCATCTATTTTTTTAAAGTCGAGGGCAATACCAACGGCCTCTGGCTTATAATGTTTGCAGATGATAGCAAGCTAGGAGCAATGAAAAGGAACCCCTACCTTTTTACAGGAAGATCTAACATAGACCGTTGCCAAACCAATGGCTTAAAACATAATGACAAGAAATGTATATTAGTATCCGTTGGGAAGTCAGCCACACAGGGGAAGCTACCTCATTGGCAAAACACCACTAAAAAAGACACAGTAGTCAGGGGTTTGGGGACTTATGTAGATAGTAACCTAGCTTTTGTCCAATATGTGTCTAAGGTGGTAAGAAAACCATCTTATGTCACTTAACTTATAAGTAAGAGTACTCATCCCTCATCAGACATATCTTTGAGTATAATGCTCCCTTCAGTGTGTACATGATCAGAACTGTGCAACAACTGGAATGTCCACAAAGTTTCCTCACAAAAACAATACTCTGTTTCCTACAGACTGCTGAGAGGAACTGTATGCCTGGCATACAAGGCTTCCTTGGATCCCACTATGATGAACCTTTTGCATCTCCATAAAATGAGCAACACCAGAATTAATAGAGCTAGGGATTTAACCTTTGCTTGTGAGTTAAATAGGACATGTTGTAGGGATAGACATGTGTCTCAGAGAATCAACATTGCCAGGAATAGGCTTCACATCCGTGTGAAGCAGATCTCCTCCCTGACCACATTCAAGTGCAACCTGGACCAGTGGGTAGGAAATTGAAAGGTCACCCCTGGTACAACACCTATGTCTCTAATAGACAGAGGTAGCTAATAAATCATGCCCTAACATACATCCCCTTAAAATAACATCTAAGGCCCAATAACATGTGGGATACATTTGGAATGCATTGCTTTGCTTAAAGGCCCCATTGTTAGCTTAGTATATGCCTATAGACCTATGAACTGTCTTTTAGGTGCATCCATAGAAAATACTTCATTAGAAGATTATTATCTACTATGCTTAACATCTTCTTGGGTTACACTTTTTGTAATGAGGAAATGATTAACAAGACGTGTAATTTCAATCAGTTTATGGAAGCTTTTTAATTAAATCTCAAATGATTTTGTGGACATTCACCAGTAAGTTTTTCTCTCTCGTGAAAAGGTCCCCAAAGTCTTTGGGTTAATCTGTCTATTTGTAATGGTTACACTTCTGAAGCTCAGTAATACATGCGGAAAAACATTACTAAGAGTATTACATTTAGTATATTGTGAGCCTACACTCGTTGCTTGGCTTACTGTTTGCTTGAAAAGAACAGAGACACTGCCTTGTGGATGATGTTGATTCGTCTTCAGAATCT
The DNA here is from genome assembly GCF_019279795.1 of Protopterus annectens. Taxonomy (NCBI): domain Eukaryota; kingdom Metazoa; phylum Chordata; order Ceratodontiformes; family Protopteridae; genus Protopterus; species Protopterus annectens. Next base: position 250,961,591 of record NC_056748.1, on the reverse strand, counting down.
TGAAATGACTGCTGATAACTGAAATACAAAGTTGTAGATCCCTCTATGACTACATTCCCTGCTAAAGAACTGTTTTGATTCATAAGATTAATAGCAATTGGAATTTACAGATAATTCAGGTTATCACAGATGTAAGTTGTTGCTTAAATGTGGATCTTTAGCTCCCTGTAGAGTCCATATCACTCAATAGTTATTTATACTGTATTTCTCATATACCATCTCCAGTAATATACATTTTGTCTGTTTTACTATATACGCAAATTGTTTAATAAAGTTTGAATCCTAAAATAAGAATTTACTTCACTCTCATCATCTTCTATATCTCATTCTTTGCATCTACTGAATACAGTTTCAGCTTTTCTTGAGTCCAAGCTGAAGTGAATTCTCCCCAACTATCTATTGGCATGTGACATATGGGTCAAGCAGTTAGAGTTGTTGCCTTATAGCATATATTCTACAGGCAGCCTCTCCTGTGAAGCCTGAATGATCTCCCTGTGTCCATGTGGGGTTTTGTTGGGCAGTCTTGTTTGATCTTGCTTTCTATAGACATGTTGCAGATGAACTGTTTTTTTTTTTTTCCAAATTACTCACAGGTGTTTGCTCTGTCTGAAAGTGACTATGCATGTGTGTGTGTGTGTGTGTGTGTGTGTGTGTGTGTGTGTGTGTGTGTGTGTGTGTGTGTGAGTGTGTCCGCATGCGCCAGCCCATTCAGGATTAACTCATTTACTTCACAACCAGTGAGTGACCAAGATAGTCACTGGCTTTCCCATGATGCATTGGATCAAGCAGGCAGTCAGTGAATGAATGAATGAATGAATGAATGAATGAATGAATGAATGAATGAATGAATACCTGTATCTAATGGCACCTCCCCCACCTCTATTTGTGTACCTCAGTTCCAACTGTTTTCTTTTCTCCATAACATCTTATGCAGGGGTATAGTATATATTTTATGAAACTACTGCACTTCATGGCTGTAATTGCATATAACTTACTACTCGATTGCACAAACATCTAAAGACATGCAATTAAATCTACAAAATATTTATGCAAATGCAAGAAACAAAGAGAAATCAAACAATCAGAACTGACCATGGGTTGGGCTTTGTTCTCACAATCCTTTACTTTAATATTATCACTCTATGGGACAGAGCAATGGAGCCCTAACTGCAATCCAGGTAATACAGTTTCAGTTGGTGGCCATTGCACTTGAGGAGCCAGGCAAGGAGAGAGAGCAGTAAAGGTGTGTGGCACACTTGCATCTCCAAGAGTACTAGGAAGGGCAGAGGGAATTTGGGGACCATACAGGGAAGTGTGACTTCTCGGATGAAGACTAGGGAAACCATTTACTTTGCTTGAGGGGAGAAGAGGGTAGGTTTTCTTGCTGGTAATAATCCTTATGAAAGTGAAGGAATACCAGTGCAGATGACCCATTTCATAGTCCCTTTTAGTTCCACAAGCCAGACACAAACGGAATATAGGGCTAAGACAAAACCCCACAAACCACCTCTAATGGCTGTTGAAATGTCAGTTCCTCCTGGTTGACCATTAAATCCACCCCCCCCCCCACACACACACACAGTTATGGCAGATGAATATGTTGATTGTCTTGCAGGGTGCTGATGGTCAATAGGTAGCAGGGGCAAAGAGTGTTAAAAAATGATCATGCTATGGTTGCTGCAGGTCAGAAAAAGTGTGCTCATTAAAATAAAAACAAAAATTTGTTTCATTCTTTCTGTAGGAAGCTTCAGGTTTTGAAATATGAACAAATCAGTACACTGAACCAAGCATACATCACTTGTGAGTCAATGGCCAAACAAATATGAGCAGTTACTCTCTGGAGCAACAAATCTCATCTAACTGGCAAATGAGTACTTCACTGATGAGAAACTGATAGATATTCTGTTATGCACAGTTAGCGCACCACCCACCCCCTTCTCACTAGATCTACTGAATAAAATGTCAGCATTTACAGAGTTAATTTATGCCCTTTCCCTACATCCTCCTGATTATGCTTGCTGGTATCCTCTGGGTTTCTCATTACTCCCAGAGTATTCAAGATGTCATTAACATCTCTGTCCCTGATGTAAATGTCTAACAGAACTCAGCCCAATACTTTGCTGGTTCTTGCCGTTGCTCTTCTTTGTTCCTAATTGCCCAAGTCCAGTGAATCCATTGTTCTTTTCAGTTACTCTGCCTCCTAGTTTGCCATACCCAAACATAACATGTGACCCTTGGGTTGTTGCCCACAATGCAAAAGTTTGAAGTCATCTGCACTCAGCCTCATAGTGCAGTGATATGTATTTACAGTGGTGCGTATTTCTAAGACATTAGCTGCTTTAAATTAATTGCTTAATTGTTTGTTAGTTATCATTGGATAATGGAATGTTGTTAAACCAATTCTGAGCAATAACTTGTTCTTTTTTCCCCAGGATGCCAGATTTGTACCAGAAGGTCCTCTACAGTTAGCCTTCTTTGACCCAAACCTTTGATCCCATCAGTGTCAGGCTCACTAGTTTCCTGTACCTTAACACACACATACATAGTTCTGGACCTCATACCTTCATCCCATCTTGATTTCTTTTTTGCCTTGTCTGGAGTAACTGCTGGCCTACTGTGTTCAGATTTTCTCTTTCATATTTGCTCATGGTTTACTCCACATTCTCTCCCCCTACACTTTGCTGGGAGCTCTCTGTTCCTCCCTAAGCCACTTCATGGGCCAGCATATAATTTATATTAGTCTCATTTATGGTAACATCTGCCCTTCTACCCCGACACCTGGGTCTGTATTAGATGATTGAACTTTCAAAAGTTTGACTGTCATATGGTCAACACCATATGATTGACTTTTTGAAAGGTCGAACATTTTAACAGAGATCTCCATACAGCATGGAATGGGAAGATTTCCCTTTTCTGCATTGTAGTGTAATCTCGGAGTTGGTATATTTAAAGAATGGGGGGTGTTTGAGGTGAAGGGGGGCTTGCCCCCCTGCTTAAAACGTTCAGTTAGGTTATTTGTGTAGTTTTTTTTTTTTATTATTAGATGTTCAAACCATTAAAAGTTTGATCATATGGTGTTGACCATATGACAGTCGAACTTTTTAAAGTTCAATTATCTAATATAGACCCCGACACCCTATCCAACATCACTCTTTCCATTTGTCCCACAGCCAAACAGCTATTCCAGATAGATCCCTTATAGCCTTATATCCACTTCTGCCAGAGCCTTGCTTTGAACTTCTCCACCTTTCATATTTCTTCCTGCTGTCATTCTTTCATAAGTACTCACTCTCCAGCATGCTGGGTACTGCAGATGACGTCCTTCAAAATCCTCTAGCCTTGCTAATATCTGTCAATGTATGAAATCTGCTACACAATGCTAACTTCCTGCTAATGCAGTCACCTTCCATGACACTCTCACTTTTTATTCTCATCTCCATTCCCAGCCACCCAAGCTTATAGATTTTCCATTCCAACCTACCAATCACTGGACAAGCTACACACGTAACTATCCTCACAAGTCCCTGATCAAACTGAAAACCCACACCCGGAGCACCTCACTCATGCACTCTTCTCCTGTCTCATCCTAACTCTCCTGTCCACATCTTATACTAATAATCTACAATGCTGGCATTGGAAATGTTAACAAAAGTAGATCTTGGCACCAAGCCTATCACCTTCTATCCCTTGTCTGTCTCAGACCACCTTGCAAGAGAAGATGCTTGATCCTAGAACTGTTTTGTAGATGGAAACAAGATGACTTTACCAAAACTGACAACTGGTCCTAAGTGTCAGGCTACAATCCAAAGTCACTTCTATATTACACATGACAAACTGAAGCTTATTACCAATATATAAGATTAAACTAGGTAACTGAGGAGCAGAAGAATCCCACAATGTAGCATAAATTGCCATGTCCTCAGTTTTGAAAATGTTTAACTTCAACCAATTACAAATGAGCAAAGAATGAATGGCTTCTTGGTTATCAGCCATGGAATACATATCTTCTTATGGAAAGGAGGGGTAAATTTGGGTGTCATCAGTATAACTATTGTATGCAGTCCCCTTTCTCTTACAAGATCTCCCAAAGGAAGCATGTGGACTGTGAAGAACAATGGGCCTAAAACAGAGCCCTGTGATATTCCATAATCCACGTAGGATGAGAACGAATCAGTTGCATTACAGATACTGTGACAATAGCCAGTGAGATATGAAGCAAAACACTCAAGACCATACAGCTGAAACCACAGTAAGATCACAATTTCTCAAACAGAAAGCTTTGATCAGCATTATCAAATTATCCTTAGAGATACAGAGGAGCCGAATACTACTACTCCTGTTTGTCTGTATCCATTAAGCAAGCAATAATGCCAAAAAGGGTGGTATTATTGTGGAAATAACACTCACCCAGGGGTATGCTGAGGCCTGACATCACAGGCGAAGGGCCTGTATACCCCTAGAAAGGTGTTATTTCCACAATAACACACATCTTGGAGGGCATTATTGCACTTAGAGAATAGGCTGGTAGTAAAATTGCTGTGTTTTTCTTACTTATTTATTTTTTAATTGCTATATTTTTTATGTAAAAGAGTTCCTAGACTGGGAGCATTACTCTAGCTCCAACACCCTAGCCCAAAGGATCCTAGAATTTATAAACTCAAATGCTATGGAACAACTTGTTACCATACTGGACCTGATCATCACCAACATGGGGACTCTATGGTCCAGACCAGAAGTGTATCCCTCACTGGTAAGATCAGACCATAAACTAATCTCACTGGGTATTCACATCCCGACCCCACCCCCTGCCCAGAAAACCACAGTGAAAAACTTCTCTAAAGCAAATTTCACACTCCTCAAAACCGAGGTGGAATCCTTCAAAGCCCCCGGGCCTGTGGAAAATACGGCCCAGACCGCAGAATCCTTTATAAACGCATTCTATGAACACCTTCAGGAATGCATGGATCATGCGATCCCAAATAAAATCAAGACCCAATCCTCCAAAGGCAGACGCCCTGTCTGGTGGACCCCAGCCATAAACAAACTATACAATAGAAGGAGGAAGCTACTAAATGATAGAGCAAAATCTCAAAAAGGGAAGGCATCACTGATCAGTATTAGCAAAAACTACGGGCACTCATAAAATTGTCTAAGGCCAGCTTCGAGAGAAAAATTGCACAGGACACTAAGGATAATCACAAGGCTTTCTTTAGTTATGTTAGGAACCTGGGTGGTAATTCCCAGATATGCTCAGAATTAGTCCAAAATGACAAAAAATACACTGAACCACAGACATTGCCAACATCCTAGCTGACAGGTTCAGTGCAAACTTCTCCCCCCCCTTCCCACCAAAAGGGCAAATATCTATCCCAGCAGAGTGCTGCCCCCCTGACATCTCAGATGCTCAGGTAAGAGCCGCCTCTCCAAAGCAAAAACACAACATCAATGGGACCAGACGGTGTCCCGGCTGCGCCTACATGAACTCCAAGAAGAGCTAGACCCAAACATAAAACTACTGTTCAATCTCAGCCTTACTACAGGATATGTGCCCAAAGAGTGGCGTACAGCAACAGTGGTCCCTCTCCATAAACATGGTGCCTCAACGGATCCTGGAAACTATCGCTCCATAAGCCTGACTAGCTTGGTCTGCAAAGCTATGGAAAGGATCATCATGGACCTCATAAATAAAGATATTGGGGACCTACAGACACTGGATCCTACCCAGTTCGGCTTTGTTAAGGGCAGATCCTGCCTCTTAAACCTGGTTGATTTCTTTGAAACAGTCACCAAGGCCATTGACGAGAGGAAGGTGGTCCACACAACCTACCTGGACCTCGCAAAAGCCTTCGATACAATACCCCACTCGGGCATTATAGATAAGCTCACCAGCTTAAATATAAACCCCTATGTCAATAGATGGATTGCAAACTGGCTCAAGGACAGAACCCACATGGTTAGAATTGCTGGAGCCATGTCAGACTCCAAACCAGTTACAAGTGGTGTCCCACAAGGCTCAGTCCTGGGACCTCTCTTGTTCGGTATATATTTCTTGGAGGTACAGGCCAACACGGAAGGACTGTGGCTGACCAAGTTCACAGATGACTGCAAACTGGGCGCCATAATCGACTCTCCAGCTGACACAAGCATCCTCCAAAAGGGCCTCATAGAAACAGACAACTGGTGCCAGAGCCATGGCCTCAAGCTAAATGCCAAAAAGTGTATAGTCATCCCTTTGGCAAAACAAAGTGCTCACAAATTACCACATAGGTGGTAATCCATTAAGTACAGAAGAAGTAATTAGGGACCTGGGGACCCAAGATGATAGCAATCTCTCATTTGACAACCACGTGGCCAGAGTGGTTAGAAAAACATTTTATATAGCCCACCTAATCATGAAGGGATTCACATCTAGATCAGGGAGGTCATCGTGCCTCTTTACTCATCCCTCATCAGGCCCATAATTGAGTACAATGCCCCTTTTGGGATGTACCTTACCAGACACCTTCAGCAACTGGAAAGACCCCAAAAGTACCTCACCAAGAGGATCAAAGGGCTCAAACAGATGCCATATGCTGCCCGGTTAAAGAAACTCCAGCTCTACTCAGTGGCATACCGCCTGTTCAGAGGCGATCTGTGCCTGATGTATAAAGCCATGTCCAACCCAGAATTAATGGACATGCTGCACCTCAGAAAATCCAAATCCCATCGAGCCACGCTCGAGAGACTTGAACCTCAGCAGTGAAATAAATAGGACATGCTGGAGGGACAGATTCATAACCCAGAGGCTCCCTTCACTCTGGAATAAAATCCCAGTCCAGGTTAGGCAGAGTCCCTCATTGACTCTCTTCAAGAGGAATCTTGATGAGTGGATGGGAGATTGTAGGTTTACCCCGGGTATCACTTCTGTGTCACTGTTAGACAGAGGCACAGTATACTAACCTCGAAAAAGGGCATAGCAAAATAAATTTAAAATGGGTGGCGAAAGCCAAACACATTCTGGCTAGGCTTATAAATGCCCTAGGGCAGATAGCCTAGTATGAACCTATGAACCTATGAACCTATAATGTTTCAAATTTGCTTTTGTATATGCTAATGGTGTTGGAGGAAGCATTTTACAACCAAAATATAACAATTAATATAACAATTAAAAAAAATATCCACGTACTTTTGGGTAAATTTGGGTGTCATCAGTATAACTATTGTATGCAGTTCCCTTTCTCTTACAAGATCTCCCAAAGGAAGCATGTGGACTGTGAAGAACAATGGGCCTAAAACAGAGCCCTGTGATATTCCATAATCCACGTAGGATGAGAACGAATCAGTTGCATTACAGATACTGTGACAATAGCCAGTGAGATATGAAGCAAAACACTCAAGACCATACAGCTGAAACCACAGTAAGATCACAATTTCTCAAACAGAAAGCTTTGATCAGCATTATCAAATTATCCTTAGAGATACAGAGGAGCCGAATACTACTACTCCTGTTTGTCTGTATCCATTAAGCAAGCAATAATGCCCAAAAGGGCGGTATTATTGTGGAAATAACACTCACCCAGGGGTATGCTGAGGCCTGACATCACAGGCGAAGGGCCTATATACCCCTAGAAAGGTGTTATTTCCACAATAACACACATCTTGGAGGGCATTATTGCACTTAGAGAATAGGAATGGTAGTAAAATTGCTGTGTTTTTCTTACTTATTTATTTTTTAATTGCTATATTTTTTATGTAAAAGAGTTCCTAGACTGGGAACATTACTCTAGCTCCAACACCCTAGCCCAAAGGTTCCTAGAATTTATAAACTCAAATGCTATGGAACAACTTGTTACCACTCCCACAAGAGGGGAAAACATACTGGACCTGATCATCACCAACATGGGGACTCTATGGTCCAGACCAGAAGTGTATCCCTCACTGGTAAGATCAGACCATAAACTAATCTCACTGGATATTCACATCCCGACCCCACCCCCTGCCCAGAAAACCACAGTGAAAAACTTCTAAAGCAAATTTCACACTCCTCAAAACCAAGGTGGAATCCTTCAAAGCCCCCGGGCCTGTGGAAAATACGGCCCAGACCGCAGAATCCTTTATAAACGCATTCTATGAACACCTTCAGGAATGCATGGATCATGCGATCCCAAATAAAATCAAGACCCAATCCTCCAAAGGCAGACGTCCTGTCTGGTGGACCCCAGCCATAAACAAACTATACAATAGAAGGAGGAAGCTACTAAATGATAGAGCAAAATCTCAAAAAGGGACGGCATCACTGATCAGTATTAGCAAAAAACTACGGGCACTCGTAAAATTGTCTAAGGCCAGCTTCGAGAGAAAAATTGCACAGGACACTAAGGATAATCACAAGGCTTTCTTTAGTTATGTTAGGAACCTGGGTGGTAATTCCCAGATATGCTCAGAATTAGTCCAAAATGACAAAAAATACACTGAACCCATAGACATTGCCAACATCCTAGCTGACAGGTTCAGCGCAAACTTCTCCCCCCCCCCCTTCCCCACCAAAAGGGCAAATATCTATCCCAGCAGAGTGCTGCCCCCCTGACATCTCAGATGCTCAGGTAAGAGCCGCCCTCTCCAAAGCAAAAAACACAACATCAATGGGACCAGACGGTGTCCCGGGCTGCGTCCTACATGAACTCCAAGAAGAGCTAAACCCAAACATAAAACTACTGTTCAATCTCAGCCTTACTACAGGATATGTGCCCAAAGAGTGGCGTACAGCAACAGTGGTCCCTCTCCATACATGTGGTGCCTCAACGGATCCTGGAAACTATCGCCCCATAAGCCTGACTAGCTTGGTCTGCAAAGCTATGGAAAGGATCATCATGGACCTCATAAATAAAGATATTGGGGACCTACAGACACTGGATCCTACCCAGTTCGGCTTTGTTAAGGGCAGATCCTGCCTCTTAAACCTGGTTGATTTCTTTGAAACAGTCACCAAGGCCATTGACGAGGGGAAGGTGGTCCACACAGCCTACCTGGACCTCGCAAAAGCCTTCGATACAATACCCCACTCGGGCATTATAGATAAGATCACCAGCTTAAATATAAACCCCTATGTCAATAGATGGATTGCAAACTGGCTCAAGGACAGAACCCACATGGTTAGAATTGCTGGAGCCATGTCAGACTCCAAACCAGTTACAAGTGGTGTCCCACAAGGCTCAGTCCTGGGACCTCTCTTGTTCGGTATATATTTCTTGGAGGTACAGGCCAACATGGAAGGACTGTGGCTGACCAAGTTCACAGATGACTGCAAACTGGGCGCCATAATCGACTCTCCAGCTGACACAAGCATCCTCCAAAAGGGCCTCATAGAAACAGACAACTGGTGCCAGAGCCATGGCCTCAAGCTAAATGCCAAAAGTGTATAGTCATCCCTTTGGCAAAAACAGTGCCCACAAATTACCACACAGGTGGTAATCCATTAAGTACAGAAGAAGTAATTAGGGACCTGGGGACCCAAGATGATAGCAATCTCTCATTTGACAACCACGTGGCCAAAGTGGTTAGAAAACATTTTATATAGCCCACCTAATCATGAAGGGATTCACATCTAGATCAGGGAGGTCATCGTGCCTCTTTACTCATCCCTCATCAGGCCCATAATTGAGTACAATGCCCCTTTTGGGATGTACCTTACCAGACACCTGCAGCAACTGGAAAGACCCCAAAAGTACCTCACCAAGAGGATCAAAGGGCTCAAACAGATGCCATATGCTGCCCGGTTAAAGAAACTCCAGCTCTACTCAGTGGCATACCGCCTGTTCAGAGGCGATCTGTACCTGATGTATAAAGCCATGTCCAACCCAGAATTAATGGACATGCTGCACCTCAGAAAATCCAAATCCCATCGAGCCACGCGCTCGAGAGACTTGAACCTCAGCACTGAAATAAATAGGACATGCTGGAGGGACAGATTCATAACCCAGAGGCTCCCTTCACTCTGGAATAAAATCCCAGTCCAGGTTAGGCAGAGTCCCTCATTGACTCTCTTCAAGAGGAATCTTGATGAGTGGATGGGAGATTGTAGGTTTACCCCGGGTATCACTTCTGTGTCACTGTTAGACAGAGGCACAGTATACTAACCTCGAAAAAGGGCATAGCAAAATAAATTTAAAATGGGTGGCGAAAGCCAAACACATTCTGGCTAGGCTTATAAATGCCCTAGGGCAGATAGCCTAGTATGAACCTATGAACCTATGAACCTATAATGTTTCAAATTTGCTTTTGTATATGCTAATGGTGTTGGAGGAAGCATTTTACAACCAAAATATAACAATTAAAAAAAATATCCACGTACTTTCTTTATTTTTGAGTCCCTTACTTCTAAAATATTTGGTTTATTGCTAGTCATTGAAGATCGAAGCTACTAAATAATGACATACATTTGAGTTTCAGACTTTTATTTTCTTCAGAAAATTTATGCTAACACAAATCCTTTTATTTAAATACATTTGTAATTTTACAAGAGTAATAATTAAAGTTTGTTCCTATTTTTGAGTTTGTTCCCCATATATTTTAGGCTTAATCCAGATTTGTTCAGCTGAAAGGTCCAGAGATATGCAAACCTCTTTACTGCTGCTGCCGCCAGTGGTCGATCACACACACACACACACACACACACACACACACACACACACACACACACACACACACACACACACACACACACACACACACACACACACACACACACACACACACACACACACACACACACACACACACACACACACACCTCTGCTTCAGAAAATGCATGCTGACACAAATCCTAATATTCACATAACTTTGTGATTCTGTAACAGCGACATTTAAAATATGTTCCTATTGTGAGCCTTTGTTCCACATTTCTTTTAGGATTACCCAGATATCTTGAGCTATGAGGTCAAGAGGTACACAAACCTCTTAACTGTTGCTGTTGCCAGGGATTGCTCGATCACTCTCACTCTTCACTCTCTTTCTGTCCCTCTCTCGCTCTCTCAAAAAAAAAATGCTTGGCCGTTATCAGGAATTTGCCTTTTTCCCCACTGTAGTGTGATCTCAGAGTTGATATATTTAGTTAGGGGTGATGTGGGGGGTCATGGGGGCAAAGCCCCCCCCCCCCACTTTGTAGGGTTTGAAATATTATCTCATTTTTTTTTGGTTGGCCAAGCAATTTTTTTCCCCCTAGGAAAACAATTGCTGAAGTGGCTGTTCATAGACATAAGAGTTCACTGTTTATTGGTAAGCCAACAGGCATTCGCTGACTAGGTTTTTCAATAAAGTAATATAGACCCTATATATATACATATAAGCTTCAAAACAATAAATTTTAAACCATAGACATGCATACTTACAACACCAATGACTAACTCTTTCCAGACGACAATATATACCCCAGCTAGGTGGGGGGCTATGCCCCCACACCCCCTAGTGTGGGAGGCTGTGCTTCCCACACGCTGCTAACTATATATACTAACTCCAGGATTGCACTACAGTAAGGAAAAGGGCATATACCTTTTACATGCCTTACAGGACTCTACACAGTGCCAGTACTTCACTTCAGTGTCAGAAGTGTCAAGTCAAAGGTCTTATTTAAATTGAGACTAATGATAGAAAGCTCTTTTTTATTTTTATTAGTCTTTTAGTGTATGTATTCTTATTATATTATCCTGTACTTGTCTATTTAAAATAAACTCAATTTGCACATTGTTAATTATTCTAGGTAAAAGTAGATTGATTCTGTTAAAATGGACATGAACATCTTACAGTCCACATTTAAAAATGAATAAGTCTGTATAATGAACACTTTATAGGATCCTTATCTTGTTTTAAAATAGGTGACATAAGGGAATATTTCCATGATGGGAGGACTTCAGCAGTTGTTTTTATTTCTCTATAGACCTTATCTAATATTTTAACTGCATCATCCAGAGTATATTATATATAGTTCTGGTATAATACCATCTAAGCCCAGTGTCTTATTATTTATTATTTTTTTTTTTTACTTTTTTATTTGATCTTTTATTTCTGTTAAAGTGAATGATCTATCATTTTTTTATTTGTTCACTTATTTTATTATTGATACTTTCCTTTTTATTAAAATATTTTAAAGCACTGAAGAATAACTTTAATATCTGCTCTTTTTTATTATTTATATGTATTATAATTTCTTGATAGAATTTAGGTTATTTATCTTCTTTCATCTAAGAGCAAATGTATGCAACCTTAAAAGGTTTACTGAATATACCTGAAGTTTAAATTTTTCCAGATTTATTGAAGCTTTATTTTTTTTAGATTTTCAACATATTTTGTATTGAGGTTTTTAAGTTCAGACCAACTGATAATGTCATTTGCTTTTAGATCTAACTTTAGTGTGTCTGTTTTGGCCTGTAGTATATTCAGTTCTTTGTCCCATTCTCTTGTTTCACTAATAAACCAGTGTGTAACTCTTCCATTTAAGTAAGCCTTTAGAGAATCCCACAGGACAGTGTCAGATACTTCACCAGTCATTTATTTCTAGGAAATTTTTGATCTCTTTAACATACCAATCCTTGAATCCTTTTATTTTAATAATGTACACACTGGTAATCTCCCATGATGTACTAAACTGTCAATTTTTAAAATAATACTAAAAATTATAGTATTATGGTCTGATAATTAACATGAAACTATTGAAACTTCTCTGATATATGATAGATTCTTTGAGGCAAAAATTTTATTAATATTTGTTTGTGTTTCATATCTGTATGAACAATTGGTAAATTGAAGTGAATTTGTTTCCTTAGTTCATATAAATCTTTTAAATTCATTAGATTCACACAATTCATTAAGTGTTTGGCTGAAGATGTGATTCTCAGTTTTCTATCTGCAGTGGAATCTTTGTCTGATAAAATACAATTAAAATCACAAGCCATTATGATTTTGCCGTTCATGTAATTGGAATAACTTTTTGCATCTTTAGCTCCAACCCCTGGAATCCAAGCTCACCAAAGTCTATAGTTTTGTGTTCCACTCAGTTATAACAATGCTTGACATACCATTTTTACCAACATAGGTATCTTTTGCTTTAAGCAATACTGGTGAGTTCTTCCATAAAATGAGAGTGCCTCTTATTTTAGCTCGAAAGTCAGAACCTACTAAAACCAAATAATTCTTTATGAACGTTTATTTACATTATTAAGTAATTGTGTTTCCTATAGAAACACTATTTAAGCTCTATGTAATTGCAGTTATTTGAACACACTCCCTCTTTATTGGATTATTCAAGTCCGTTAATATTAATAGATATGCATTTAAAATCAGACCTTTATATAAGAGAGAAAAAAAAGGTATAATGAAATCACATTTATGTACAGAACTTATTATATACTTATATATATATATATATATATATATATATATATATATATATATATATATATATATATATATATATATATATATATATATATATATATATATATATATATATATATATAAAACGATATAAAATCTTTAGCTATTAACTAAACTTTTGAAACAAATAAAAAATTACCTAATGATATAACTCTAAAACATTTTACCATAGAATAATGTATTCCTAGTTTGTTGAAAAAGATGAACAGTCAACCTCTCAAAGTCTCCATTAGACTAGCAATGCTTAGCTCATGCTTCTGATTCATATCAGTTTGTCTCATAATTTTAGTATCATCATCTTAAAAAAGCCCGTCAGTGAGTATTTATTAATTAGAAACATTAAACAGGTTTTCAGAATCTTTATTATAAATTGACCAAACTGAATATCTCTACATTTATGTTTCCCTTTACCTCACATTATCTCCCTAGTCTACTGTAGGCAGGAAGGCAGTTGTTATTTTCATATTTATTAATTTATAGGTCAGATGATGTTATATATTTTCTGTTTTATTTGCTATGTATAAAGTTGTTCATAGGATCATAAGGTCATAAATTGGTACCAGACTCTCTGTCTTATGAGCCATTCCAAGCCCAGCCTATTACCCCATGTGAGAATCAAACCCTGCACATTGTGCCTGTAAGGTGAACATCTTAACCACTATGACAATCTCCCACACTTATAGATATATTTATATTCTTTAGCTGTATACCCATTTACTTATTCTGATCTTTTTCTATTTCTATTTGTATACTATGTCCTGTATATTACTTTATTTTAAGGTTTATAGTTTAGCTATAATCCAAGTGTAGAGTATCATATAATAGAACATTTATATTCACCCTTATATATTTTTGATATATCTTTAATCTACTACTATATTTCTGATATATCTTTAATCTACTACTAATGTTGGAATCAGTCATATTTTGCCTTAAATGTTAAGTTTAATATTATCTGGAAAAAACATCTGAATGGGAGATAGGAAATGCACCCTGGGATCACATCAGTCGCCCTGCTAGACAGGGGTCCAGGGAAGTAAATATTGTGGGAAGAAATATCCTGGGAATTGTTATGGCTAGGCTTGTATAGACCCTAGGGCCGATAGCCTAGTACCAACCTATGAACCTATGAATAATCTTCCTTTCTAAGATTCAAACATTCCTTAGTAAAATTGTTCTGAGATATTAATTTTTGTTGTCATTAAAAAGAGACAATAACAGAGAACCTCAACCCTAATTTTTTATCAGAAGTGTCATTCTATAGGCTAGTATATAAACTATCCTTTTGGCATACTACAAGAATTCAGAATGATTTTAATAACTGTCAGTGGTTTAGAATGCAATTTACTGTCAATTTGCTTTTATCTGACTTGTATTCATTGACATCTTAGCATATGATTCAAAATATTATGATTATTTACTTTTAGAAACTTGCATTAAAAGAATGACATTTGTGTGTGATCTAGGTTTAACTTATAAAAGTATGAATGTTACTCTGATTCTTTGATAACATTCCAGTAATAGCTTTTATATATGTAAGAAACTATATTTTTATACTTTGTTTATAATATATCATAACTTTCTTGGGCACTATTGCATATTAAGTATACTATCAGTAGCAAGCATTCAGAGCTATGCAATAACTGACAGTGGTTTAGATTGCAATTCACTGTCTTTTGCTTATTATCTAATTTATATTCTTTTACATCTTAGCATGTTGTTGTTGTTTGTCTTTTTGGCTTTTCCCAGTTAGGGGTCGCCACAGTGGAACTCCGGTCCGCTAATGATCGGCAGTAGATTTTTTTATGGTGCCGAGTTGCCAGCCCAACGCCCAACCTTCAGCGAAGGCACGCCCATTCATGCACGTCTTTCGGAGGCCACTCGACCGCGGGGAGGACATGCAGACTCCACACAGAAGGCACTCCAGCCGTGAATCGAACAGGAGAACCTCTTGCTGTGAGGCAACAATGCTACTGCTGTACCATTGCGGCTTCTTTTATATCTTAGCATATGATTCAAAATATTATGATCATTTATTTTTAAACAGGAAGAAGTAACCTGAGCAGTTCTTAGAATTTTCAGAACTCCCGCAGCATCACTGTTCTGGCTACCCTACTGTTTCTTCCATGGGTTACTTTTGTAACTAAGTTCTAAGTAATTAGATACATATCTCAGACCCTTTATTTCCAAGTTATAGACCAATATTAAAGATCCATAAGTAATATTTCATATTTTGAATGGAGTTTAGATACGCCTTCTCCTATCTGACATATATTTTTCAGACCTTCAGGCCAGCACATCATGACTATGGTTACTAAGTTTGCAGATGACTATAAAATGGGTATTGTTATTTGATCTCCGACTGACTCACACATTGCTTAGATCATGTTAACAATTTATATATTTCAATCTTTTCTGAAAAGGGCACACAAACTGTTAAGATACTCAGTGGTCTTGGAATATATATATATTGTACTGCACTGAATGAATTTTTGATAGAACCTTTGATATACATTGTGTGAAATAATAGCTTGATCTGTCATACTTAGCTATATAACCACATGGATGGGTGTCCACAGTGGTTGGCACATATGCCAGCCAGCAATGTGTTTGAAGGGGCAGTATAGTTACAATTCTAAGTGTTGTGTTCTGCTCTCTTTAGATTTATGGCTACATAACCTGGATAGCATCATGTTTTTATATAAGGGAGTGCACACTTTTAATCTACTCATACATTATTTAAATTATTTGAACAAATAGTTGTGTTTTTTTCATTATCTTCTAGTTTCTCTGCTAAGCATCAGTAGATATTTTTGGTTCAGTTAAAATAAGAAAAGAAAAAATGTTCCCATCTCTACAAAGATTTATAAAGACCTGATGAAGAGAAAAATGCTTTTAATACATGTTGTTGCAATTTTCCATTTGGCATTTAATTAAGAACATACTTATGTCACAATTTATGTAGATTATAAGGATCTGATTAGCTCCAGAAAGATCTCCTAGACGTGGAAGAGGGATGCATTTATTGAGAATATGGACAAGGGAGATATGATAGACAGAGGTGAACAGACAAATGGGGATGTGAAAATTGGCTCTAGATGATAGCTACTGTTGATGTCACACTCTTGCCGAATGTGTAAAAATATAAAAAAGGGGGTTGTGAACAGAAGAATGGATGGATTGTGTGGGTCAGAGTAAGACCAGATTTATTACTGGATTTAGAGATAGGTAGCTAGCATCAGTTATTCACTTAATAGTCATTGAGGAATTTTGACTTTGGGCTCCAGAATTAATGCTATTAGATGTGTTAACCATAACATTATGTACGCAAGTTATCATGTCTTTTTTGTATGTCAGCCTATAACCACAACACAGGGTATAACCTTACAGTCAGTAAAAGAATTTCTGGGAATTTCCAGTCATGGACATTGGTTCTCCTGTAAAGTTAAAATGCAAATTTACACTACATAAGAAAAGAATTGTGAAATCTGACAGTCCATTAATTAATTATATAATACATTATATTATTTATGAGTTTGAATGCAAATGAAGAGCCTTTACTATAGGGAAGACTACTAGACTTTTTGGTACCAGGTTACTTGAATACACATCCGGGATAAGGATGGTCTGAAAAATGAGTGGATTATTCAAATATATGTGTCATACAGATCAAGGGTATGCATTTATCTTCAGTAGGGATACAAATACTTTCCAGATATTAGGGGAGAAGACAAGGAAAAACTACTAGGCAGAATTGAAAATTTGTGGATAAATAAATTATTACAATTACAGCAACCTGTTTTAAATAAATTACATGAATTGAAACCATTTTGAATTAAGGATAAAATGTATTTTATTTATCAGGTCATTATATAAAATTTCAATTTATAGTGAGCAGATGCTAAGCCTTTTGGTTAAAATGCAGGATTATCTAAGGTTTGTATATGTTTAATACACTTAACCATGATGTGTTGTATACGTGCATTGTTAATACTTGCAGGTGATTTCTGAGCTTTGACTGACTGTGTTACAGCTAGACATGATCACTACACACTATCTTAACCTAAAAATTGCAGAAATTTTCTGAATTCTGCCTCTAAAGGTTGCTAGAAACAGTTAATTCTAGTCTTATGTCAGAATGCAGAGTTGCCTTAATGCCAAATAAACTTAAATTAAGTTCTAAAAATATCAGTGCGTAACCAAAATTATATGTGCCTGAAAGAAGAGAGCTCAGACTCAGAAACATGAATCAGGGCCTTTGAAATCATTGCAGTGGATATAGTGATACAGATGATAAAAAAAAGTACCAGAACATCGCACAGAATGCAAAATATGTATTAACTAGAACATCAACTCCACCTTGAGAGTTTTGAAGTACTGATGAAGGTTATAGAAGGTACATGGTCACTCATCTTTGGCAATGGCAGCTGCTAGGCAAGCCTCCATGGCCATTGGATGCTTATACTGAACCTTAAGTATTTAAATCTAAAACCTGCTAGTCCAACAATACTAACCCATGTTAAAATGGTCCAATTTCTGTCTTATACGGATTAAGAAAATGTTCTGCCTATCCTAGGCAAAAGGGAACTTGAATCTCAATGGCCGGGACTTGATAATGATAACTCAGTGTAAATTACAAAGTGACAGAAAAAGGCTAATGCTGTCTTTCAACTCTGTAGATAGTGAAGGTGAATACAATTTTCTTTACATTGTCAAAGTGAACTTTAACAGAACGTTGTCTGCATTTGAGACTGTTATCATCAGTGGACCTTCAAAACATACAGGTGTTAAACAGAATATTTACACTCATGGATATACTGCAAGTGACTTTGGGAATAAGTTAAATGTTATAAGAAAGCTATGAGGAGGTTAATTGTTTACCTCAATATATTTTATGCAAAACCTATAATGATCAACAAATGAAAATGGAGAAGTAGAGTATCTTTGCACTGTTTAAGTAATTCTCAGATAATATGCAGGTTTTCTCTTCATATTTACACTAAAGCGCTTTGCATCACTGTGTCCTGATGATCTGATTGAAATATTTTATTACTTTATGCCTGTTTTAATGTATTTGCTTAATATGCCATTCTGTAGAAGTGTGGTACCATTGTTCAGCTTTGGACTGTTTCTTGTTTTATAATAGTTGATAGGCTGGTTTTAAGCCTGCATGAGGGGTGCTGGGAAACCTCTTCTTGCATTTTCCCTGGACAATAATAATTAAGTGTGCAGTTGTTAAGCCTCATACAAATAAGCCTGATAAATTCTTTGAGTTTAGTATAATTTCATTTTATCATTGTGGTATAATTCTTCTTCTGTTTTCCAGCTTTTATTTTAGTTGATATATTCCTTCAGTGTTTCATTCATTTAAAAGTTCTGGGCACATTTGACTCATTTGTTTCCTTTACATTACTGGAAGCCATGGCTTGCACTAAATCTGGAGCTTGAACTGTCTTTTGGTGAACAGCTGCAGGATTCCTCCCAGTCAGTGTTTTACCTTCAACTTTTCTAGTTGATTTTCTTTTAGGCTCTCTTAGTTTCTTCTTTGCTGACATACAGGTGGTGTGCTTACTAGCCAGTAACTGAATTTACATTTCCTGACCCTTGTCTTTCAGTTTCTTTTTTTCACACTGGGAGAGCTGAAGTTAAGCTGTTCATCAGTTTGTAGCCATCCTGGAAAGTCCAATAGTGACTTAAATATTGAGTAAACTGAATACCACAAATCTTATTTTGTAGAAGTCATTCTAGTTGTTGTAAACAATTAAACATTACATAATTTAAATAAGTAAACTGTAGGTATTGCAGTTCAACTTGAAAATTCTCTTCATCCAAGGAACATGCTACAATTCAGCACTAACTTTGCTCTGCTCTCCCCCTTAATCATTTTTAAACTAGCAGTGACATATCATATTTGTTGCTTTTTGGGTATGGTTCTCAGATAAATGTTGGTTAGCAGAAGGGCCATGGAACATTTGTAAAGTTTTATTAATACGAGTGAAGAAATTTTGAATGTCTGGTGATAAAACAAGGAATAAAAGACCATGTCTGGAATGCTATACAATAACAGGGTCTATATCAGTTTACCAAAAGATGATAACATCAAATGCTAGTTGATCGACCACAAAAGGTTGAACAACCAAAATAGCAAAGACACAGAACAGCTATTTTTTTCCCAGGGAAAAAAATCTCTGTTCTGCAAAAATAAATAAATAAATAAATAAAACACAACATAAAGTGAGGGGCTGTGACCTCCACACCCCCTACTTAAATATACCAACTCCAAGATCGCACCACAGTGGAGGAAATGGCAAACACCCGACAATGGCCCGGCGATTTTTTTCCCTGGGAAAAAAAATCGCTGTTCTGTGTCTTCGCTATTTTGGTTGTTTGACCTTTAGAGGTCGATCAACTAGCATTTGATGTTAACAGCTTTTGATAAGCTGATATAGACCCACAATAACATACCTACAAATATACCTTGTTGTTTGTCCTAATTTAGCCAGTAGTAATGGTTCTGTAGAATGTAGTCTTTTATCTGATAAAGTAATAAATTTTGTAATGCTTGTATTATGGTTCTCACAAAAAAAATGAATATAAAAGCTAGTAGGTATTCATAAACATATTATTTTGTGATGATATTTATAAATTTAATATGGGAGAGTAATTAATCAATGACTTTGTCTTTCAGCTGAATTGTTGCATTCATTTCAAATGTTGGGTACTTTCATAAGTAGGGCAATATAAGATGACATCATGTGCTAGAAAAAGTGGGATTGGGACAATCACTGTGATCAAGTCTCCAATTGAAGAATGTTCTGAGGGAATTAAATTTCAATATGAAGCTTGTGTTAGGATCTTTTGACTTTGCCATCACAAAGCTAAATGTTTTTTTTAACTCATTGTGCAACAGGCAAGAAGTGTTCTATTTCAAATGTGAGGTATTTTTCTGAGCATTTTTTCAAAAATGAGTTTTTTCTGAGCATTATTTCTTCTGTTAATCAAGGCAAAAGGTCTTCATTGGCTTATCAAATGAGTGCATCCTCTTTGAGAATGTGATTATTTCAAAGGACAGTAGCAAGAAAGGTAGGTCCTTTGCGCAAAATTCAAAACTTGAACATACCTATGAGCACAGATGGCTTCTCAAAGGTCTTTGCTTCCTTATTCTCCTTATACCATGTCCCCTTTAGAGCAGATAGGATTTGATGATTGTTTTTGTTCACATGGCTTTTGAGAGTCTACCCTTTCTCTTGGTAGCTTTAATTACTGGACTTTATTTTTTGCTTCTTTGTTATAGCCAGTCAGTTTAAAATTATTTTATAGATCTGTGGGAGAAAAATGTATTAAAAGTACCAATGTATAATTCATTCAGATTGGATGTCACTTATCTACAAGGACAAATATAGATAATGGTTTAGCATCGAATAATAACTGAATTTGTACTCCTGCAAAGGTTTGAAAACTGGTGCATCATATACACCTGCAAAGGGCTGATACAGTATGTCAATAAGAAACCCATCTGTTAGCAGATGAGCAGAGACAGGTTTTGAGATTTGGGGCTTTCCTTCTACACACCCAGGATTGGAGGAAAGAGAGGCTGACTATTGCAAGAGGGCTATGACTTTTGCACACATTTTCAGATACAAAGAGTTTTTTTTTTTTTTTTTTTTTGTGGTAGTCATAGCTCGGTGGGATAGCAGGGAAATGTTACAAGCTTTTCATCATAATGGTGGATAACATTTGGGACTCCCTACGCTTCTGACTGCTGCAATTCACTACAAGGAGTTCAGTGGTTTCCTAGGACAAAGAAAGTAGTCATCTTGTAAGACTAGAGCTTGTAAGTGCTAGTTCACTGAGCTTGTGTTCCATTGAGGAACTCATGCACCTCAGTTTGGTTAATGAATAGTAACACCATTAAAACTCAGTGTAAGTACATAAAATAAAAAGGGCATAAAATTAAAAAAAATACCTCTGACCAGCAGACGACCCGGAACAATATCTTAATGAAATAAATAAATAAATATGAAAAAATATAAGGAGACTTAGCACTTTCTCCCTTCCAAATCTAGGGCTTCATCAGAGTAAATGACATTCAAACCACAAAGCAATAAATAGCTAAAATGCAATCACATGATCAATCAAACGTGCAAATAAAGCAAAGAACAACAAGTTCAGTAGCAATAATACAAAAATATGTCATAATCATTATGAAAAACTCTTTGCTAATCCTTCTAAAAGCAACCTAATGTTCATAAGTACATTGTAAAAATAATTGTCTCATACATTTCACAACCCACAACCTGTTGTAATCAAATTTTACTGATAAGATAAAAGTAAACTTTTTGCAAGTGATCAACTCAAACTTGTGTTGCCCTTAACTTTAAGATTTCTACAATAGAGCAGTAGTCATTAAATCCTGGAGATTGTTTAGCATTCGGTCTCAATTGTCAGACTCTCTCTCTGCTCTTCAACAAAGTTTTGAAAGCACCACCCTTTCATTCTCCTTCACTTTGTCTACCAAAAAAAATAATAACCTTTTAAAATTTACAATGCATTACTAGTCCTTTTATTTGTAATGTTCCTAACATGTTCTGCTGTATGTTCCTTCAGTTTTCTGATAGTCTTGCCAACAGAAAAAGCTTGTTATGCCATACAAGTCGCTACACAGACCATCATCTTTTTGTTACAGCTACATTGGATGGTTATATCATATCCAGGAATGGATACATGAGGTCCATCACTGATGAATTTGGAGAACTTACATGCTCCACATTTAAACATACTGGATGTGTGTCCACTTAATTTTCTCAAATGCTGCCCTTCAAACCAACCTTTTAAATTTGTACCCCTACTATGAATAACTTGAAGTCTGTCATCAAAATGCATTTTCAATTCCAGGGGTAAAGGTAAGTTCCAGTAAGTATTCAGTGTTGTAACTATTGATGGTGCATTAGCACTGTAGTGCACTACCATCTCTCCAATCTTATTGTGACTCTGTAAGGATGCAGCCAGGGGATTATCCACCCTAGAACTAAAAATCTGCAGCATAACTTCTAACAAGCTCTGAGCTACAGCCAGAAACGTAGCTAAATTGCTGGCCTTTGTTCATGGTTTTCTTTTGTAGTCAAAGAGGAATTGATTCTGCAAGGGTCTCTCAGTGCAGTGACAGTTTTAATACCTCTGCAGTAGCATGGGGGGAGGGGAATATAAATTCCTCTTGGACTGCAAAAGAAAACCCTGAACAAAGGTCACCAATTTAGCTACTTCTCTGGCTGCAGCTGGATAACTTCTAAGCATAGTGTAAAACAAGCTCTGAGTCAAACATTAATGAGGGTGATTAGAGACAGAAAAGAGGCAGTCCTTTTACAGAAAATACAAAAGATAACAGTGACTCACACAAATCCCGTTATATGTCAATGGCATGGGAATTCACAGATACATCCTTATGTCTGGCATGGGTCATACAATGAATTATGGGAAAGGGAAAAGATTGAGGGAGAACAAAATCATGTTGATACATCAAGCCCCATCGGTAGCCATGTTGTGAAAAACAGGCTAAAATTACAAATAAAGCACCTTGCATTATTCTGAGGTGTTAAAATAGGTCAGGAAACAAAGACAGAGTGGAAAAAAAAAATGATTTTTTTTAGTTCTGTGATGGAGTTTTCTATTAATGCCAAATATAATCCTTACTTTTAAGATGGGGTAAAATTAGCATCACTTTTCCTCAAAATTTCATTTCTAATCCTAAGCAATAAATGGAGTGGGTGCTCCTATCTTTAAACATATCTGTAAAGATGGCCATCTCTTCCCTAAATTTTTTATCTTCACTTACAAGTTTAGAAAACCTTATCTTTCTCTTCACCACACTCCTGTTCTGATGGAATGGGTGGCAGCTTTTAAAATGCAGTAAGCCATTTGAATTAGTCTTTTCTGAAAAATACTAGAAGACAATTCCCCTGTTAACATCTCCTTGTGTATATAAATATCTAAGAAATCAATTTTGTGCACAGACACCTTATATGTGAATCCCAAAAAGGTAGTATTACCATTCAAATACTCTATAAATTCTGGAATATCCTGTGGACTACCTCTCCATAAAATGAGAATATCATCCAAGAATCTTAAGAATGTCACCACTTTGGACATATAGGGAGAAGAAATAACAAAGCACTTTTCCCATTCCACTAAAACCAAATTTGCGTGTATAGGGGCATATTTGGCCCCCATAGCTACTCCTGATGCTTGATGATAAAAATCACCTTCAAAAACAGAAAGTTGCTATTTAATGCTAACTCCATCAACTCTACTAACATATTACTTTTAGCATTAGATAGACACTCAGTCCCAATCAAAGTATCATGAAAAAAGCCAATGTCATGGGGTATCACTGAAAATGACTGACAATATCAGTGGTGACAAGCACAAAATGTTATTCACAATTTACATATCTAAGAACATTCAAACAATGCCAAGAATAATGTAATATATAAAACTCCCTTGCAATGTGCGTCAATGTTTATGGCAAGGGGCTCAGTTGAACCCTTTTGCCACAACAATAGGTATAAAAGGTGGATCATTTTTGTTCTTATGTATTTTGGGAATTGCAAAGATGAAGGGAATGGTAGGTGTTTCTACTGATAAAAATTCTGACTCATCTTATCAATAATTCCCTGGCAAAATGAATCAAATTACTACCAATCAATTTTTGGATTTGCAACATTAATC
The DNA here is from genome assembly GCF_019279795.1 of Protopterus annectens. Classification (NCBI taxonomy): domain Eukaryota; kingdom Metazoa; phylum Chordata; order Ceratodontiformes; family Protopteridae; genus Protopterus; species Protopterus annectens. The sequence goes on along the minus strand of NC_056748.1, from coordinate 250,937,459 downwards.
TCATTTTTTTTAAATCCTCATTTAGGTGCTGCTGCCATTCGAAATATCAAACATTTTAAATACATAATTATAATACGTCATAATGACTACACCACCACCTTTATCAGGTTTCATAATACTAAAATCCTTGTTTGTAGTCAACTCTTTTAGACATACATGCTCTCAGCTTGACAAATTATAGGTTCATAGGTTGGTACTGGGCTATCTGCCCGAAGGCATATATTAGCCCAGCCACATTGTGCAGTATTCACCGCCCCTTTAGTAGTTCCCTAGACCCTTGTACTAGCAGCTAGTACCCTTGGCCCCTATCTAGTAGTGCTGTTGGTGTGATCCCCGGTGTGGACTTTCTGTTACCCATCCACTCATCAAGGTTCCTCTTGAAGAGTGATAGTGAGGGGCTCTGTCTTATGTAGATCGGGACCCTGTTCCATAGTGAGGAAGTCTCTGCGAAGGGAATCTATCCCACCAGCATGTTCTATTCATTGTTGTGTTGAGGTTTATATCCCTATAGCATGTAGCTCAAGTAGATTTGGTTTTGCTAAGATGGAGCATGTTCAACAATTCTGGGTTGGACATGGTTCTGTACGTTAGACAGAGATCACCTCTGAGAAAGCGGTATGCAACAGAGAACAGTCTTAGCTTTTTCAATTGTGCTACATAGGGCAACTGTTTGAGGCCAGTAATCCTCTTGGTTAGGTACCTCTGTGGTCTCTCCAGCTGCTGGAGATGTATAGCCAGGTACATTCCAATTGGTGCATTGTATTCAATAATGGGTCTGATGAGGGAAGAGTAGAGGGGCACCATTACATCCTTAGATCTTGATGCAAACCCTTTCGTGATCAGATGGGTCACATAGAAGGATTTTCTAACCACTTTGGCAACATGGTTATCAAAGGAAAGCTGACTATCTACTTGGGTCCCTAGATCCCTTATTTCTTCTTCAGATGTCAGGGGATTACCTCCTATGTTGTAGTTTGCGGGTACTCTGTTTTTTCCAAAGGGGATTACTACACATTTTTTTTACATTTAGCTTGAGACCATGGCTTTGACACCATGCATCAGTCTCATTTAGGCCCTTTTGGAGGATCTCCATGTCGGCCGGAGACTCTATTATAGCACCCAGTTTGCAGTTGTCCGCAAACTTAGTCAGCCACAGCCCTTCCATTCTTGCCTGTACTTCTGAGAAGTATATGCCAAACAGGAGGGACCTCAGGACAGAGCCCTGAGGCACACCACTTGTTACTGGTCTGGATTCGGACATAGATCCTGCTACTCTTACTTTATGGGATCTGTCTGAGAGCCAATTTCCGATCCATCTTGTGACGTAAGGGTTTATGCCCAGGCTGGTGAGCTTATCAATAATACCTGAATGGGGAATGGTGTCAAATGCTTTAGTAAGGTCAAGGTAAGCCGTGTGTACTTCCTTTCCCTTATCTATAGCCTGAGTAACTGTCTCAAAGAAATCCACCAGGTTCAGGAGGCATGATCTGCCCTTGACGAAGCCGAACTATGTAGGGTCCAGCGACTGGAGGTTCCCAATCTCTCCATTTATGAGTTCCATAATGATTCGCTCCATAGCCTTACAGATCAGACTGGTCAGGCTTATTGGTCAGTAGTTCCCAGGGTCAGTTGTGGCCCCACCCTTGTGTAGTGGGACCACTGTTGCCGTGCGCCATTCTATGGGCACATATCCTGTGGAGAGGCTGAGACTGAACAGGGTATTAAGATGCGGGTTTAATTCCTTTTGGAGCTCGCGTATGACACAGCCTGGGACACCATCTGGTCCCATGGAGGCAGTGTTTTTAGCTTTAGATAGAACCTTGTTAACCAACGTATCAGTAATAATTGGACTTACACAATCCCCTGGAATGGTAATAGGCCCTGTAGGTGGTGAGGGGGGGGGGGATTTGCACTGAACCTGTCAGCCAAGATCTTGGCAATGTCAGAAGGGTCAGTGTATTTTGTTCCATTTTGTACTAGCTCAGAACAGGCCTGAGCGTTGCCATTTAGGTTTTTGACGTAGCCATAGAAGGCCTTATGGTTATCCTTGGCATCCTTGGCAACTTTCTTTTCAAAATTAGCTTTAGTTGACTTGATGAGGGCCCTCAATTTCTTACTAATGCTGATCAGGGATGATTTTTCTATTTGAGATTTGGCCTTTTTTTGTATAAGTCTCCTCCTTTTATTGTAAAGTTTGCTTATGGCCGGGGTCCACCAGATGGGTTTCTTCTTGCTTGAGGAAGGAGTCTTGGTTTTATTTGGGATAGCACGGTCCATGCAGTCCTGAAGATGCATATAGAGTGCCTTGGTGTAGGATTCCACATCCTGGATATCATTATCCTTCTACAAGGAAATAGTGAAGCTTTCCACTTTGGATGCAAGTAGTTTGAAGTTTGCTTTGGAAAGGTTTTTGACTATGGTTTCTTTGACTGGGGGAGGTGGAGGGGTGAGGATGTCCAGGGTTATCAGTTTGTGGTCAGATCTGACCAAGGAGGGAGTGATAACGGGTGTGGTACAGTGGGCGCCCATATTTGTGATGATTAAATCCAATATGTTGTCCCCTATAGTGGGGGAACATACTAGTTGTTCAAGGGCATTTGAATTTATAAATTCTATGAATTGCTGAGCATAGGAGTTGGAACATTGGTAGTTCGCCCAGTCTATACCAGGGTAGTTGAAATCACCCAAGATTATGGTGTTGGGTAGGACCTTTATATTTTCCAATGTCTCAAGGAATGCAGAGTGAGCATCTTGGGACATGGTGGGCGATCTATAACCATAAGGTAGGAAACAGGCTTACAGATTTTTCATCACGATTGCCAAATGATTTAGTCATTTTCCTAAATTCACCCTCACACATTTTTCAGAAGGATGTACCACTGGGATAGAAGGTGGAATAAAAGTACTTTTTCTTTTTAGTACCAAGGAATTGTCATTAAACATACCAGTCTCATTATGAGACAATATACACAAATGTATTTGTCTGGTATACAACTTTAAATTAATTAACAGCCTGGTTATGTCTATTTTTAATGTGGGCACAAAAGTAAACCCTTCCCTAAGAAGGGAAAAATGGTCAGGTTTTATTTCCAAGTCGCTGAAATTATAGATGGAAAAAACATCATGACACAAATGCTGCACAGCTGATACTCTATTATTGTCTAATGATATATCCCCCTGAATCTCTGTATATTGTATCTGCCCCTGCCTCTCCTCATTTGTCGTTTGGGGGACATGTAGCCATCCCATCCATTGTGGGCTTGCCGGTTCTGGTTCATCAACCTCTCTGAACATCTCAGGGGTAGAGGGGAGTCTAAACAATCATTGTCAATAACATCTAAGCTGCCCTTATTAGACCTCACAGGCACTGCACCAGGACTGTGCTCATTCTGTTCTTAAATCATTCTCATTCATAGAAAGAAAACTACTTTTAGGGACAGGATAAACTTTTTTCAACATACTCCCTTGCATCCCTATGCAGCTTCCACTGCTTTTTTTCCAGATAACCATTAACAAATTGATTTAATTCATTAAACATCTGGTTATACCTAACAGTGTTTACAGAAAACAACAGGTCATTGGTAATACTATTATTTAGTTTACTAATGTTACTTTTAAGCATTTGCAACTTACAGTCACTGTCATGCATGATTATCTGCATCATCTCAAAGTTGGTTTGGTTGAATAACTACATTAACTTTCCATGTATCACCAAGCCCGGCTCAGTTCCCAGTGGGTACTTTCAGATCTGTAACCCACTTGGCACTTGGTTCAATGTTAAAGATTTGGCGAAAAAGTCATCTAGCTGTAGTGATTTAAATGTCTTAGTCAAACACTCCAGTACCATTAACTTCTTATTCAGTGAACCTAAATCATTGGACCCAGACACTGGGGTGGCAAGTTCAAATGCTGGACTGCTAAACCCTCTATTAATGTCTATCCGTATGGGTGCCTCATTGTTAGTTGGTCTGGCTACCCTCTTGTTATCACCAAAATTAGATGATAATGGAGTATGCAAGGTTAATGTCTCCATCTGTGTTGATGCTGAAGGAAACAAGGAATTATCATTTTTCATTTTGAAACCAGTTAAGATGATATCTGCTTAATCAATACTGTTAACTCACCCACAAGAGCTTCCATAACAAAAAGGTGTGTTCCACATAACTATCCGCAGTCAGGGCGCTATTATTAATAAACCGTAACACTAAGTAAAACTCAATTTAACTCCACAAAATAAAAAACACATAAAAATAAAAAAAGAAAATCCATCAATCAGCAGAAGACCTGGAACAACACTATAATAAAATAAATCAATACATATGAAACAAATATAAGGAGACTTTGAGCTTTTGCCCATTCAACCACTTGGACTTCATCAGAGTAAATGACATTTAAACAACAAAGCAATAAATAGCTTAAACACAGTCATATGACCATTTAAATGTGCAAATAAGACAAACAGCAAAACATTCAGCATCAATAATACAAAAATATGTCATAAACATTAAGTAAAACTCTTTGCTAAACCTTTTAAAAGCAAGCTAATGTTCATAAATACATTGTAAAAATAATCATGCCATTAATAAATAATAAAAAATAAACTTTTAAAACCCCTTCTATGCTATCAAATATATATTCTAAGATATAAAATATAGTACATATTAAAAACATATTTAATGACCTGTTGTAATCAAATTTTGTTGACTAGATAAAAAGTAAACTTAGTCAGAATCAATCAATCACTCAAATCAGCCTTGTCCTTAATCCCTGCAATAAAACAGCAGTCATTAATTACTAGAGAAAGTTTAGCATTCACTCTCAACTGCCAGACTGTCTCTCTGCTCTCCAACAAATCTTTGAAATCACCACCCCTTTCATTCTCATTCACTTTGTCTACCACAAAAAAAAGAAACCTTTTAAAATTCACACAGCATTTGGAGTGCACATACAACACATCAATAGTCCTTTTATTTTTAACATCCCTAATGTGTTCTGCTATACATTCCTTCAGTTTTCTGATGGTCTTACCAACATAAAAAGCTTGGCATGACATACAAGTCGTTATATAGACCACCATCTTTATGTTTCAGCTACAATGCCCAGGACATTGGATGGTTCTATTATATCCAGGAATGGATACATAAAGTCCATCATTGATGAATTTGAAGAACTTACATGCTCCTCATTTAAACATCCTGGATGTGTGTCTACCTAATTTGCTCAAATGCTGTCCCTCAAACCAACCTTTTAAATTTTTACCTCTACTATAAATAACTTGAGGTCTGTCACTCAAATGCTTTTTCAGTCTGTCACCCAGATGCATTTTCAATTCTGGGATTAAAAGTAAGTTCCAGTAAATATTTAGTGTTGTAACTATTGATAATGCATCAGCACTGTAGTGCACCACCATCACTCCAGTCTTATTGTGACTCTGTAGGGATGCAACCAGGGGATTAATTGTGATTATAGGTGATTTCAAAACTGTGTTGGAGAGCAGCAAGACAGTCTGGCAATTGAGACTGAATGCTAAATAATCTCTGTGAATTAATGGCTGCTGCCGTATGGCAGGATCTTAATGTTAAGGCCAATACAGGTTTGAGTGATCAATTGAGAAAAACTTAGTCAGTAAAATTTGATTACAGCAGGTTGTTAAATATGTTTTTAATATGTACTATATTCTATATCTTAGAATATATACTTGATAGGATAAAAGGGGGTCTAAAGGTTTATTATTTATTTATTACATGATTTTTTTTACTATGTAATTATGAACATTAGATTGCTTTTAGAAAGTTTAGCAAGAGTTTTACGTAATATTTATGACATATTTTTGTATTATTGCTGCTAAATTTGTTGCAGTTTGTTTGCCTTATTTGTACATTTAATTGATCATGTGACTGTGTTTAAGCTATTTAAGTATTTCTGATTCATATGTCATTTACTCTGATGAAGCCGTAGTGGTTGGATGGGCATAAGCACTAAATCTCCTTGTATTTGTTTCATATTTATTTATTTATTTATGTTATTAAAGTGTTGTTCCAGGTCTTCTGCTGGTCAGTGGTATCTTTTTTTTATTTACTATGTGCTTTTTACCTGATTTTGTTTAATTGACTTTTGTGGACAGTATATGCTTAATTTGTGACTGGTCAGCTACTCCAAAGGCATATACTTAATAAAAATTTGCACACATCAGTGCTTCACTTCATGGAGTACTGCTGAACAGTATTAATCCTGCAGAGTAAATGATGCAAGAACCTAGCCTATACCAGGTAATGTAGCACCTGCATCTACATCATTGTTGTAGATTATATAAATTTCACTGCCCTTTCCCTGTCAATACCAAACAATTGCTCTGTTGTGATTGATTTTATTGATAAGCATGAATTCAGTACATTTTAGATGCTTATTAATTAGCCTTTGATGATTGCTTTGTAATTAAACCAAACATGTGTATTTATTGCATATTGCTTTACTAATTACTTTATTAATGAATACCCATTTTAGTACTTTGTTGGTGCCCATTCTGCTGTCATTTTGTTAGCCCATTCACTGACTGTTCTGCTGGCATTTTGTGTGCCCATTCTATGATTGTTCTGCTGTAATTTTGTGTGCCCATTCACTGACTTTTCTGCTGGCATTTTGTGTGTCCATTCACTGACTGCTGCTATCATTCTGTGTGCCCATTCACTGAATGTTCAGCTGTAATTTTGTGTGCCCATTCACTGACTGTTCTGCTGTCATTTTGTGTGCCCATTCACTGACTTTTCTGCTGGCATTTTGTGTGCTCATTCACTGACTGTTCTGCTGGCATTTTGTGTGCCCATTCACTGACTTTTCTGTTGGCATTTTGTGTGTCCATTCACTGACTGCTGCTATCATTCTGTGTGCCCATTCACTGAATATTCTGCTGTAATTTTGTGTGCTCATTCACTGACTTTTCTGCTGGCATTTTGTGTGTCCATTCACTGACTGCTGCTATCATTCTGTGTGCCCATTCACTGAATGTTCAGTTGTAATTTTGTGTGCCCATTCACTGACTTTTCTGCTGGCATTTTGTGTGCCCATTCACTGACTGTTCTGCTGTAATTTTGTGTGCCCATTCACTGACTTTTCTGCTGGCATTTTGTGTGTCCATTCACTGACTGCTGCTATCATTCTGTGTGCCCATTCACTGAATATTATGTTGTAATTTTGTGTGCCCATTCACTGACTGCTGCTATCATTCTGTGTGCCCATTCACTGAATGTTCAGCTGTAATTTTGTGTGCCCATTCACTGACTGTTCTGCTGTCATTTTGTGTGCCCATTCACTGACTTTTCTGCTGGCATTTTGTGTGCTCATTCACTGACTGTTCTGCTGGCATTTTGTGTGCCCATTCACTGACTTTTCTGTTGGCATTTTGTGTGTCCATTCACTGACTGCTGCTATCATTCTGTGTGCCCATTCACTGAATATTCTGCTGTAATTTTGTGTGCTCATTCACTGACTTTTCTGCTGGCATTTTGTGTGTCCATTCACTGACTGCTGCTATCATTCTGTGTGCCCATTCACTGAATGTTCAGTTGTAATTTTGTGTGCCCATTCACTGACTTTTCTGCTGGCATTTTGTGTGCCCATTCACTGACTGTTCTGCTGTAATTTTGTGTGCCCATTCACTGACTTTTCTGCTGGCATTTTGTGTGTCCATTCACTGACTGCTGCTATCATTCTGTGTGCCCATTCACTGAATATTCTGTTGTAATTTTGTGTGCCCATTCACTGACTGCTGCTATCATTCTGTGTGCCCATTCACTGAATGTTCAGCTGTAATTTTGTGTGCCCATTCACTGACTGTTCTGCTGTAATTTTGTGTGCTCATTCACTGACTTTTCTGCTGGCATTTTGTGTGTCCATTCACTGACTGCTGCTATCATTCTGTGTGCCCATTCACTGAATGTTCAGCTGTAATTTTGTGTGCCCATTCACTGACTTTTCTGCTGGCATTTTGTGTGCTCATTCACTGACTGTTCTACTGTCATTTTGTGTGTCCATTCACTGACTGCTGCTATCATTCTGTGTGCCCATTCACTGAATATTCTGCTGTAATTTTGTGTGCCCATTCACTGACTTTTCTGCTGGCATTTTGTGTGTCCATTCACTGACTGCTGCTATCATTCTGTGTGCCCATTCACTGAATATTCTGTTGTAATTTTGTGTGCTTACTGTTTCATATTCAGTGTACATTTATTAACTATTGCTTTATTAACTGAATCCAATTACAATACCTACTGTTGCATATTCACACTTTGACCATTTACTGTGCATTGCTTCTGTTCAATGTGCGTATTACGTGTTCTTACTTGTGAGCTGTGTGATTCACTTGTGTTACTGACTAACCATTGGCTACTTTTCTGCAGCTGCATAATTCACTTTTTCATTTTGCTTCCTGCAGTAATACCACTTGTTATTGTCTTTCAACTACTACTCTTATTGCTTGGTTGCACTTGTGGTATTCTCCTCTTTTTGACGTACCTGCAGCCCAGTGCCTCTCCATGATATGACAAGCAAATGGCTTTGCTACAAATTCTGCCACACACACAAAGCACTGAAGCAAGAACTACAGTTCTGACTGCTGTAAGGAATGAATGTCCATACTGTACTAGCTGCTCATTGGCATCTGACTATCATGCCCCCAGGTCCTTGCAACCTGGGCAGCTGCACCTTTGTCCTACCGTAATTATACTTCTACTCTAAATTGTACATTTATCTCATTATCTTTTTGTCTTGTTGTTTATCTCTCTTTTTCTATCCTAATTTTATACTGTCTCTTCAATATTATTGTTTAACTTACTCACTAGCCGAAGCCTTCCAGTACTGCAACAATCAACTGTCGATAGTCCACCACTGTCCCCAAACCATCCTAAGTGACTAACATAGTATTGCCATGGATATAACTAGTCTTTGGTAATCCTAGCTAAGCAACCACCAGTTATGGATCCACAGGCTAACTTTATTTCCTTGGACTGACTAAACTCCCTAGGCATCATGCAGTAGTGTAGCTATTGTCTTATGTCTACTGGCAATCTTGTTGTATTACCTGATGCACAATCCATATGTGAAAGATGTATTTGATGTGCACAACCTGTAGGCAGAACTCTCAGATTTTATCAGTAAGCATAAATCCCAGTTCTTCCTGACACTTGATAGGGCACCTCATGCTCAGATAAACATTCTACTTACATAGCCACCATCATCCATGCCTACTGCAATCACATTGGCACATAGTGTTATAAAGGGTTGCCTAGCTAAAAAGGCAGTGCCCTTAAGGCACTACAGGTAAAAGAGATAGCAGTACTGCAAATATTCTAGTTATTGGTGACCTGGTACAGCTGTCATCATATGTTCTTAAGGAAGGCAAACCCTTTATGTTGAGTAGATTTATGCACTCACCTAGAATGATGTTGAAACATAAATCAAACATCTTTAGTTTCAACAACTGGCTATGTACATGGTGTCATTTTAGGAAGATGCAGTTTGTTATAGCTTAGGAAAACATATTAGATGGACCTTCTTGTTTCACCAGGGATGGGCTACATCTGTCTTTTGAGGGCTTTGTATGTTGACAAAATTCTTTTCCACCCTTAGACTGCCTCTTTCAGGCTAAGTGAAATTGCTAGACATTCAAACCGTGCAAACTCCAATATGCCAGGAATCAGAGTGGCTCTTCAAAACATAAGGAGCCTCAAAGCAAAAGAGGTGTCTTGGAAACTTTTTTTACCTGGAGAATATACACTTCTTAGTATCTGAACTGAGAAATGGTTGCAATCTATGGAAAGCACTCCTTCGGTTGCATGATTCACAGAACCATTAGAAGATGTGGGGTGTGTCCTGTCATTTTAAATCATGGTTAAGTAAGTTCAATGTCATTCTCAATAAATGAGGTTTGGGAACAAACCAATTTGTCCAGGGACATCTTCAGGGAAGGTTCAGGTAGTAATAGCTATGGGATGTGAGATGGTAGTGGAAAGTTATGGTGGTGGGGATGGAAGGGTTAAATTGTGAAGGTAGGAGGGTTGGGAGGACATGAGGTAAGTGCAAGGGTGGGCTTAAATGGTTTTGTGTGAGTGTAACTGGGCAAGGGATCGGATTTTGGAGTGAACTTGCTACCCTCCCTCCCTGTCTTTACAACATTGGGGATTGTGTGATTATTTTATAGGTTTGGTGTTGAGGCAGAGAAGAGTGACAGGCTGTCCTTCTTCTGCTCCCCCTCTGGTGTTGGATGTTTAATTCAATGAGTTGGAGAATGAAAGTGAATGATGGGATGCTGCTTGATAAGTAAGTGGAAAATAAGTGAGTGGATGTGAGAATGCTGCTTATTGGTTAGGGTGAGCAGGGTTATGCTGCCCTAGTAAATGGTTATATAGATATTCATGTTGTGATCAATAAATTAAAATATTGTTCAATAAAGTTGTGCTTATGGAAGTTTAATAAAGGTCATCAAAGTTCATTTGGTGTGCTGTATTTATTGAAGGGGACCAGGACAAAACAAGCTTTGTCTTTATTGGTAGTTATGGGTCTCTTGATGTATCTCTAAAGGAACATATCTAATACCTAAATGTACTCCCCCCAGCTAAATATCAAACCAAACACCTTTTTATTAAGAGGCTTTAATTGCCCACATATCTCAACAGAGAGTATACAGTATATCAAATTCACTCCTGTACATTCAACAATGTATGTACACAAGCCTATCTGAATATCATCAACTCCAGATACCTGGATTAAACAGTTATTCTCCCTACTACAAGCCAAAAGCTTCTACTGCATGTATTACCTAACTCTCCTGCCCTCAGCTCAGGCCTCCAAATGTTACCTTCCCTAGTTAAATAAGACTATTTGGCTATCACCTTCTACCTCAGAGCTGCCATGCCTTGTCAGTTATCCATCTATATTCACAAACTTCAACAATACCAATCCACTGAACCTCTGCCAAAATACAAATGGCATAGCCACCCCAACTCTCAGATCACTGATGCCCCAACTCTGACCAGGGAATGTTATGATCTATTAGGTCACTGTACAGAGAAAAGTGTCCTCTTCAGTCATAAGCAAACAATAATACATCAAGCATCCAATTGAGCAGGATAATAAAATCAAAGTATTTTACAAGAAATGCAAGCTCTTAGACTTACATAAACATTGTTGAAACCTAGGGCATAAAAAAAACTTAACCAACATAGTAAGGAGCCTAACAATACTATGAAAAATACCAAGGCTGCATATGCGCATAAGATGACATGTAACATTAAGGGCAACCATTAAACCTTTTTAGCTATGTATGTAAAATCTGCAGTAATTGCCTTACTATGCTCTGGACCCACTGTAACTGGTACTACTCACAGCAATACAGAAACCATAGGCAACACCTTGGTTAATTAACTCAACTCTATTTTCACTCCATCTACTGTACTCTTGTTTTCCCCACCACCATCTAAAGGCATGTATGCCTATCATTAATATTAACCAAACTTCAGCTTCATTCCCAAAAGAAAAAATAACTCCTCCCTAGAATCAGATAGCATTTCCAGCTCCTAACTGGTAACCCTAAAGCATCATCAATTGAGACCTCTTTTAAATGTGTTCAGTGAATGTCACACCACAGAATTTGTAGCCAAAGGATGGAGAAACATCCATCATAGCCATGTGAGTGATGCCTCTGCTGACCTAGGTAACAATAGGTCCATCAGTCTCAGTACCATTATCCATAAAGCCATATAACATATTATTGAAGACTTAATCAGTAAGGGCATATACGATCTGCAGGATTTAAACTATTCACAGTACCTCATGTCTTTTTAATTTTGTTTGCATCTTTAAAAAAGAGAGTAGATCATGTTTTCTTAATTTTGTTTGCATCTTTAAAAAAGTAATCAAAGCCCTATATGAAAGATTTCCCTATCCAGACTGCTTATAGGGACTTAGCATTAGATACTATCCTGCAAGCTGGCATCCTAAATAGGATGATTTAACTAAACATCAACATCTTTGTAGCCTGCTGGACTACTAACTAGCTATGAAACAGAACACACTCAGTCAGAAAAAAGGTATCTCCTCCAAAAAACAAAATCCAGCTATAGTGTCCCTCAAGGTTATGTCTTTGGCCCTCTATTCTTGTACAGGCAAATGCTATTAATTTTTGGCTAACTAAATTCAGAGATGAGTGCAAAGTAGGAATTTACTATAAACTCCTATACACATTCATTAATTCTCAACAAGATCCTGAGCATACAAATAACTGATACTAAAATGATTCTGTCTTTGTCTAAATGTAAAGAAATGTGGTTTAGCCACCCTTTGTAAAACTATTGTTTCTACGCAGTATCACATAAATTGAGCTCACCTTAAGACTGATGCGGTGTTTCAGCATTTAGGAACTTACATAGGTAATGAGCTGTCCTTAAATCAGCATATCCTTGTTATAGTCAGAATATCCTTCAACTTATCTTATTTCATCTGTTGGGAATTCTCATCCAGATTCCAATGCAATCTACTTTCCCTTTACACTGCCATTATATACCTATTACAGAATACAACACTCTGTTTAATATCTATAGCTTTAAATAACTCTCCCAATAATAAAGACTTCAGTGTTTGATAACTTAAAGAGGCACTATTATTGTACAGACTAAACACTCTGTCTTTGTTTTCTATGGTTATATCTTCCTGTCAGGTGATCTTTGTCTTGCCTTCCACGTTATGTTAAACTTTACTCACCGCACTATCCTTTTATTCAAAAAGAAAAAATATATATATATCATATATTATCCATTCCAAAGTCAAGACAAAATATTGATATATCCTAATTTAGGTAAAAATTCTTCACTCATAGCCTCCCTAATCTATGGAATAAGCTTTCCCTACATATTAGACAGTATAAAACAGTAGTAACATTCAGACTTCGATTAAATGAATGGATGGAATCCCAGGAAGTTATCCCAGAAGTCATTGACTAAAAGCTTTTAGCTATGCCAAAATAAACATTATCACATCTCAGTCATCCCTATTGATTGTCCGTATCTCATGTTCTCCCTTTTCTGCATGTAAAATGGGACTTAATGCTTCAGAAATGAGCTCAGAAATGAATACAGCATTAAAAGACCAACGGTTGTTGACCTTCTATGAAGCTTGTCAGTAATATGATCTACTCAATACTAACTGGCTTGTAGTAAATGAGGTCTGGACAAGATATTAAAATAAAGGGCAGTCCAAGGTTCAGTGAAGTTTCCAGTGGTGGATATTTGAGAGGGATCTTATCAGAAGGGAAGGTGGAATTAGCTCATGTCTTTTTTTATCATCCACTCAATGGATCAAGTGGACACCCTAACTTCATCCAATTGGAGCAGTCTTTCATTATGAGCAACAAGGGCTAGGTCCCCTGGATAACATCATCAAGACTCCACCATTCTGGATTGCACTGGGCCCCTGGCTGTGTGAGGTTCCTCTGACCTATTTATTCCATGTAATTAAGGTCATCAGCTTCCCTATTAAAAAGTGGTGGTAAGGCCCATTCCATTCCTGATGCAACAGCGGTATACCCCATTCATTCCTAAGGTTGAGCTCATCTGTCTTGCCCTCAGGAGGGACAGGTAATAGGGTGTGAACCAGTCACTGGAGGTTAAGTGAACATTGACTTCTTTCCCTGGAGTCTCCAAAGAAGCATGCATGCCTTCATACACATGTTATTCCTCAAATTTGCTAACTGCATAGCACCACAAGACAGTGTGTGCTCAGCAAGCTTATGCAGCAGGGCTATAATAACTAGTGCTTCCCTAAGTGACACTCAAGTGGTGAGTCACAGGTACCACCGTCCCCTGACTGCAACCTTCCCCCTGGATGGACAAACAAATAATAGCCACTCATTCTTGTTCTCCCCAGCCTGGGCCTGTCCCTTCCAGACCCAAAGTCACTAATTGAACAAAGATTGTCTTTAAACAAATTATCCACTCTACAGATCACTTGTTTGTACAATAGGTATAGTAACACCCCTTCTGGAAGTCTCCTACCAGGAACTCAGTGCTTAAGATGTGGGGTTATTACAAGCAGATAAAGGCATGCTTTTACTGACCCCTTTGACATTTACCAATGCACTATGAACACAGCTATTTGCTTAGAAAACATTTTCTTTTATTGTCCTGCACAGTCTGGCTAGGATGTTTCCTGGTATGGCAGATCAGTGTTGTGGATATTTCATAGAACTTCATGGAGACTGGCTATGTATTTTTCTCAAGGCTTGGGCTCTTTTGGTCTATGCTTGAAAAGATATAACAGATGATCTGAGACAGTGAAGGCTAGCAAGTAAGTTATGTGGGGTATTTCTGCTGTTAAGTATGACATATTTCACAGGTCCATTTATTATGAGAAATGCCCACCATATCATAAAAGTGAATAATAAGGGTATGGAAAAAGATGGAATCTCCAAGGCTTAGGTACTGACAACATCTACATCAGGCTTATTATATTGGTGAAATCATATTTCAATATAAGGATGACATTCTTTTTGAGGCTATAGGGGTATGGATAAAAAAATGGGTTCACATATGGAATCAAGTATCAAAGCTGTATTGATCTTTTAAGGGAAGCTAAACATACACCATTTGATTCATGTCCAGTGAGGCTACCTGACTTTACACTGGTAATTGATGTCTCGTAATCCTCTACTGTGCAGCACACACTCACAACAGACATACACATATAAGCATATGTCAGCTCTAAAATCTGGCTACTGACCCACCTAATGCCACATAATAGCTACATAAGGATCCATGTCATGCTGCAGAGTATGCATTTTATACTGTAAGCAGTATTGGTGAATATTTCTTTAGCATACACTATGCAGGTATCCGTCATGGTCAGTCAGTGCAGACCTTGCATTATCCTTTCTTGGTTGTACCCTTACCAACATGAATAGCATAACTATCTCATGAAGGATATTGATTTGCTTAGAGAGCTTTATCTGAGTCTTCTCAAGAAAAAAGTTACGGATATGGTCAATCAACATTTGCTCAGTCCTATGAATATCTGGTTTAGAAGCCTTCAACTTATATACACTCCTCCTAGGACAGGATATATGTGAGAAGCCTTCAACTTGTATGCAGTCTTCCTAAGATAGAGAGAAAGGTAACAGTTTGCTGAAGAGTTTTATACTGGGTATGAAAACAAGACCACTAGGGAGACTGACAGATGGCTTACCTCAGCTGAACGTATTTCCAAAAATTCCTCAATGAAAGGTTGTAAGCATGTCATAAATGGGAAAATGCAACAAAGCAGAATTTACCATTTCTAAGTTCTAATAGCTATTCTAGTTAGTGCAGGCCTCTAGCCAACTAAGATTAAAAAAAAAATGACTAATCCAAAGTCTATCTTTAGGCTTTATATATGGGTTGCCCCAAATTCGAGCTGTCATGTTCTAAATGTCTAAATTAGGGTAAGATCATAAAGCTTCTTGAGGGCTTTATTTGCCATGGATAATGTGTGCCAACTATATAAGAGCTGAAGGACAGTTTTCAACTTTCATTCAATATCTTTGTGCATTGGCCAGTGCAGTTATTTGGCTACCAGAGTTGCCCACAAAGAGGGAAGAGAATGTATTGGTGCTTCTTATGATGGACTGCTATCAGCCATAGGACAGTTTCTGGAAGCCCTACCTCATAATAACAACTTGAGATAAGGAGGGTGACATTTAGCATGTCATGGTACTTCCAATCCCAGATGAATTGGATCAGTAGACACCTAATTTTTATAAGCCATTTACAAGTGGCAGGTGCAGGTAAATCCTTAAGTATATAATAGATCTCAGGGCAGAAAGCCATCTGAAGGGCTGAGACCCTAAAGTAAGTGTTTTAGTTTCCTCCAGGAGTGAACAAGGTCAAACAAAGTTTCCCTTTACCAAAAGGACTTGAGATTTAAGCTTAACATCTCCAGATACTCACAGTTAAGTACCAAACCAAAATAGCTTGGAAGTTTTCCCACACAATGCAGCTAGGGGAGGCCAATCACATTTACTGAGCTCTAAGGTGGTCCTATTAGCTGGGAGTATTTTATTATTGCACATATTGACCATTATTCCTGAGCATGAGTAAAATAAAGATAACCTGTTTAGGAGAATGGGGATATCCACTTTAGGGATTTCAGTTGATAAAAGACAGTGATTTGCAAATAAAAATATTTTTGAGTCTGACCCCATCAGGTCACAGCCATACAGTTTTTTTTTTACTGTTCCTGAATAGTAAGGCGAATGGCTCAATGGCTGAGAGGAAAAAGGAGGGGACGGCGGCAGCCTTGTCTGCTGCCTGTAGCTATGTAAACAGATAGGGGGGGGCCACTTGGTCCATTAAAATCCTTGTGAACAGGAGTCATAGAGAGACTAAATCCTGTTTATAAATCCTGGGGTGAAAACAAATTTGTCCAATGAAGAACAAATATATTCCTAACGTATAGTACCAAAGGCCTTTTCAGTATCAACTAAAATGGCATAAGCTCATTGCTTACGATTCCTGACAACTTGCATATAAAGAAGCAGAGCATAAATATGATCAGAACTAGACCTCCGCTTTAGAAAACCTGCCTGCATAGGGTGAAATAAGGTATGAATGACCTTATTAAGCCTATCAGTCACAACCCTGGCATACAGCTTAGTTTCTATGTTTATTAAGGAGATGGGTCTTTTGCCAACTAATGTATGGTCTTTTTCTGGTTTAGGAATAACTAAGATATGAAATTCCTTTGTGGTAGAGATAACCTTTATGAAACTTTGATGGCATTAAATAAAGCTATTAGTAGGGGATAGCTGGGCCTGTAGCATCTTAAAGAGGTCAGCAAACAGATCATCTGCTACCAGAGATTTTCCAAAAGGTGCACTGATCAAGTCAGCTAATACCTCTTGAGGTGTAATTACTCCCCATCAAGCAGAAACCTTGCTCTTTTGACATTCAAGGAAAAGGCAAGTCTCTGAACAGGGGCTGTAGTGCAAAATGGTTTTGAGCTGACCCATTTATATTAGGAGAAGCATGCAGATAATAACAGAAATTAGAATTCTTTATTAGCAGCCTTTGGGTCTGTAAGTATCATTCCTGCAATACTTCTTACACAACCAATCCTGACTTGATCACTTTTCTGATGGATCCTATAAGCTAACAGTTTCCCTAGCTTATCTGTCTGGTGCGAAACCTGTAAGGCAGCTCTCCTTAAATACAGCTATGATCCCTCTGACAAGAGTTCATTAAAATGCTTAAGTATTTTGTAATGATGTACTACCTCCCTATCATTTAAATTAAATGGCTTCACAAGGAAAAACAGCTTCATGGGCTTGATTCACAGCATCCTTAATAAATTTGTCTATTGACCCCAACAACCTTGCTTTAGCTGTAGCCCAAATAAGGTTAGGCTTGAATGAATTGTATCACGTGAACACAGGATTTGAGTTAAGGGGTTTATGAAGTAAGTAGGTCTCCATCTCCTCTTTAATAAACAGTTTGGTGGACATGTCAGTCAGGATAAGAGGGTCAAGCCTCCCTAGTCTGTCTGCAAGAAACTACCCCCAAGTAAGTGTCAGTGTTATACTCTCATGGTTAGATAAGCCAGTTATTCCTTGATTATCTTTAAACTCTATGCAACTAAGTTTAGTTTTGTAATTTGTGTTGCTTTTCTCCCTCAGCCTCCACTGAAAAGGGCTCTTTGCCAAGTTGGACTTTCCCAGTAAACAAAAGCAGTCAATCAATCAGTCAAGTCAGTCAATCTATAACTGAATTCAGCATGATATTGAAGTCACCTCCTATGACTCTTGGGAACTGCTTTTGATTGAAATGCTCCAGAGCTGCAAGGAATTTAGCATAAAAAAACGTAGGGATCCTAATTTCGTCCATACATGGAATTCAAAAGTATAAGTTTCATAGTCAAAGTCAAACTTAACTTTATTGTCATACAGCTCAACACAGAGGAAAAAGTACATATCACTGCATGAAATTTCAGTACTCAGGGTTGTACTATATGAATGGCAGTGCACAGAAAGAAGATAGATTAAATTAAATCATTTAAAATACTAAAAATAAAAATAAGTTAGCAAACATATAAAACAAATACAACAGAAAGAGACTCAGTAGAAGTATAAGGATATATAACAAATGATATTGTGAATAAATAGAGAGGCACACATGTAAAAACATACTCACCACCAATATATGCCATAAACTTACAGTTTACAGTTTTCGTTGTGCAGATAGAGAAGTATAAGGTGAACTATGTAGAGAGTTATGTAAAACTCTTTCTCTTCCCTCTTTATTTTATTAAGATCCCATTGTTCCTCACAACCGGTGTTGTATTCTTCCAGTTGCCACCCTAATCTAATGTGCACAGAAATTGCCCACCCCTACCCCCAAGGAGCAGGACAGGCTAGCTGTTGCATGGGCATCAATAATGATATCCAGTGCTCATACCTCCTTCCAGTCTTCAGTTCTTGTGCCTAAACAATATCACACTTCCATTTCTTAATCAAAATTTTTTAAAAAATGTTCCACTTTATTTTAGCACATAACCCACATATATTGAGAGATGCAAGTTTAGCTTAATTATAACAGCAATAGCAACTTCTATCAGACAAACACACAGAGAAATGAATTAATCAACAGAAAAATCAAACAATGAGCATTAAAAAAAATAATCTTTGCTGTCCAGTATAACAGACACTTACAACATCTAATACAGCTTCTGCCACCATCTGGAATAAGGTGACTATATCTACAATCCACCAGTTACAAAACTAATATTTAAACATAATACAAGCATTACCAAAGCATGTACTTACCTAAAGGTGACAACATGTTGCACAGAAAGCAACATAGATGACTGGAGCCATACCCAAGCAGATTTAAACAAATAGCAAGTTAGTAGCCACGCTTAAGGTTTTTGTGTTTAGGCTTTTTTGGTTTCTGGGTTAGATTGTCCCTGGGTTGACCAGATGGCTTCCCCAGAGGTCTGGAGAAAAAATTATGCACTGGCTTTGGCTCTTCCACAGAAGCAAATCAGTTATCAGACCAAGAGTCCACTGTGGTAGATTGTGGAGGAGGAACATCATCATCTGAGCCAATCAGTTAATCTCCCTCTTATACAGACAAAAGCTGTTTTGTGTAGGAGCAGAAAAATGTTGTCTAAACACATTCTTGTGGACAAAAGTTTAGGTAAGTATTGGACAGCATCCCTACTGCAAGTGCTACATGTATATCAAATGGATTCTGCCAAGCCCAGCAGTAAACATCCGGAGGGGGTAACCAGATTAGTATGATGAGGTTGAGCCAAGGAAGATGAGTATTGCTGTGTAGCTGGCGAGTCCCTGGATGCATTTAGCTGCCTTGATGCTGTGCCTGGCATGGACATGTCTGGAAACTCCAACATAAGCAGCTGCTGTTGCAGAAACACAAGTGTTTGCTCTGTTAAAAAAAAAACAGATGCTTGCTGCCTTTAAAAACAATGACCAGCATGGTGAGATACTGGCAATGGGTAGTCATTTTAGTTTTGTAACACAATCAGCATATGCCAGAACAAAAATAAGTACCTATAGGTGAGTAAAACTAAGAATAAAAAAAGATAGATGCAGTCATTGAGTGGAACTCGACAATTTTACTGTAAGAGTCGTGCACTTTTATTCACACAATTAGCAGAATTTCATCAAAAGGCATATTTCTTGAGCACAGACTCTCTTATTTTCTAGTACTATGGACAAAACATCTTGCACCAATTTCACCTTCTGTCCAGCAAGAAGAAGTTGCCATCCTTTGTTTTCCCAAGTAATAACTCTTTATCTACGTGTAATAGTACAGGCTTTGCAGATGGCACAGATCTGACTGCCAGCTGCTCACACACAATAATAATAGAGCAAAATTCGTTGAGATATTTTTTCCAAATGCTTCTGCATATTGTTGCTTTCAGCATCTTCTTTCACACCCAGCAGTCAAGGATTATTCCTCCAGGGATGTTTTTAAGGTCATCCAATTGCTCATTCAACAGGGTAAGCTTCATCTCTCTCTGAAGCATCCAGCTTGGTCTGTAATGTTTGGGTCACAGAGGAATTTATAGAAGTATCTGAGTATAGAAATTCTGACTTTGCAAAGAAGGTCACTATGTCCTCAGCATTTCTGGCAACAGGCCCCCTAATTTTATTAGTATCTGTGAAGACTTGATTGAGTAGATTCACTAGAGTGTCCAACTTGTGTTCCTATGTAGGCTGCTCATCAACCATACTCACAGTAGTTACTAAGAGTAAACCATGTCAAACTTGATATAGATTGACTTGGTAATATACATGCCTCAGCCCATAGAAACAATTGTAAGGGGTTACTTGTGGATGGGAACACTATGAATCCCCTGTGAGTATGTCTTCTGCTAGCTCCAGTTCCCATTTGTGTGATTTTTTTGAAGTTGTGTTAGAGTAGGTGCAGAGCATATTAGTAACAATTCATCTGCATATTCGAAAACTGTAACATGTTCAATGGCTCCATACTGGAAAACTGTAGCATGATCAATGGCTCCATACTGGAAAACTGTAGCATGTTCCATGGATATATATTGGAAAACTGTAGCATGTTCAATGGCTCCATACTGGAAAACTGTAGCATGATCAATGGCTCCATACTAGAAAACTGTAGCATGTTCAATGGCTCCATACTGGAAAACTGTAGCATGATCAGTGGCTCCATACTGGAAAACTGTAGCATGATCAATGGCTCCATACTGGAAAACTGTAGCATGTTCCATGGATATATATTGGAAAACTGTAGCATGTTCAATGGCTCCATACTGGAAAACTGTAGCATGATCAATGGCTCCATACTGGAAAACTGTAGCATGTGCCATGGATATATATTGGAAAACTGTAGCATGTTCAATGGCTCCATACTGGAAAACTGTAGCATGATCAATGGCTCCATACTAGAAAACTGTAGCATGTTCAATGGCTCCATACTGGAAAACTGTAAAATGTTCAATGGCTCCATATTGGAGAACTGTAGTATGTTCAATGGCTTTATACTGGAAAACTGTAGCATGATCAATGGCTCCATACTGGAAAACTGTAGCATGTTCCATGGATATATACTGGAAAACTGTAGTGTGATCAATGGCTCCATACTGGAAAACTGTGACATGTTCCAAGGATATATATTGAAAAATTTTAACATTTTCCATGCCTACAAATTGGAAAACTGTAACATGTTCCATGAGTACATATTGGAGAACTGTAGCATGTTTCATGGCTACATAATGGAAAACTGTAATGTTCCATGGTGACATACTGGAAAACTGTAATGTTTCATGGCTACAAATTGGAGAAATGTAACATGTTCCATGGCTACATACTGGGAAACTGTAACATTCCATGACTACAAACTGAAGAACTGTAGCATGTTCCACGGCTATATATTGGAGAACTATAACATTTTCCATGGCTACAAATTGGAAAACTGTAACAAGTTCCATGAGTACATATTGCAGAACTATAGCATGTCCCATGGAAGTGTGTATTTTGTTTCTGAAGATGTTGAAGAAGACGGGCTAGAATAAACCCTTGTAGTTCTCCAACAGGCACAGATAGATAAGAACAATAAATGTCTTGTCAGTACACACACTATGTACATTGCTGTAGTTTATGTCTGAATCGAGTAATCTGACTAGAAGTAACTAATATAATACAGTGTTAAATGCCTTTGATAGCTCCAAGACTAAGGATGTATGATTTACCTTTTGGTTACACTTTTGAATGAACATATTTAAGAATGATAACAAGGCGGTGTCTGTCCCACATCTAGTCTGCAAGCCATAATTGGTGGGGGAGAACAACTTACTGCTAGGGAGGTATAGAAGAGATTTTTTGTGGGCCCACCTTTCCAATGTCTTTGAGGAGGATAGAATTGCCTGTAATTTGAGATCTTAAGGGAAGTCTTTCTCTCATGCATAAGAATAATACATAATAGCTATTTTCATAACAAGGGACATGGAACAATTTGGCAAATTGATTAAGCAGTATGTATATTAAATGTGCTGTGAAGTCAGATGCTATTCACGGATATTCAGAATGCATATTATCAATTGACAATGTTGTAAGTTATTTTATTTATTTATTGGCATTTGTTTACCAGGAAAGTCAGACTGGGATGACAGCTATAACCCTTTTCAGTGGAGGCCCAGAGAGAAAAGCTCCACAGTTAGTTACTATTAAAAATTGCTACAGCTACAATACAAACTAATGTAAGAAAATTATACAACAAGGGTTCATTACTATTCAAAAACGAACATGCTGATCTGACAGCCCAAACAGTGTGATCACTGTAAATGGAGCATACACAAATAGAAAAAAGTCCACACACTGAGGTACCATTGACTGACCAGACTTTCTATTGGTATATGCTTATAGAACAGAGCAAAATACAAGACAAATCAGGTACATTCTGCAAAACTAAATAAACAGAAATATACCTGATTTTTATTGCATTTATGTTCTGTCTGTCCTAAAACCTCAGCAGTCATACGTCTCACCTGTCTAGATTTTTGCCTCATAGTTATGGTCTGTTCCTCATAAAAATTGCATTTTTCTGGTAAGCCACTGGGGATTGAAGTCATTAAATAATGACAGACATTTCAGGTTCAGGATTCATATCCTTCCAAAAATGCACACTAACACAAAACCTCTTATTCCAGCACCTTTCTAAGTTTATAAGACCAGTATTTAAAATATGTCCCAATTTTTAGACTTCTGTCCTTTCATTATGTTGGGCTTTGTACAGATTTCTTGCATTAAGAGTATTTCGGCTGGAAACAAAAACAACAACAGCAACAAAAAAAAAAAAAAAAAAAAAACAGCAACTGAAATTCTCTCTTCTCCATTGATCTCCTGTACTGCACTGATGTACTATGCAAGCATGGGAACGTAAATCCTATAGACGAGCAGTGCATCAATAAACAAGGAAGAACATGGAGGAACACTAAAGCACCCCTATACAAAGACATTACTTAAGAAAGATAAGCAATTTCTTTCTTAAATAATGTCATCGTATAATAGCAACAAATCACTCCTATTTCTGAGTATATCAGGATTTACCCATGGTTGGCTTTGTTTAATCACTCAGGCTTTGCCCTTGTGATCAAACCATGGCATGCACAGTCATGGATTATTGCTTAATTAATTTCTTGTTCATTAAAAATACAAATACAAGTACAAAACTGGTAACAGCATAGTAGTGTGAGATGCAAAATATGTAGAATATAACAACACTATAAAATCTAACATATTAGGTAAGAAGTGATTTTCACTGGAAGAAATAGTTGAAGTGGCAAGTATGAAGGGATATGTATTAAAATGTGGCATAATTATGAATAAAAATGATAAATCAGTAAAGGTTGTAACAGTAATTTATAGAGCATAAAGTAGGTTGAAGTAATTGTGTATATGCCTGGTATGACAAGGGAGATGTTGTTTATAGCTTGAGAAAGGAGGATGTGGAATAGGGAAAAAGGAGGTACTAAAAAATTACAGCTAGTCTAGATTACGGTATGAGTTGTATTCATTTTTAATACATTTTGAAGGTGTTTGTTTGAACATAGTTGAAAGTAAAGAGCTGATGACCTTTTTAGAGAGAGAAATACTAAAATAAAATTTTTTATACAGGTGGCTTTTTCTATGACGTTAAATGTGAAGTTGAAAGCTATTGTGTAATGCAACCCATTTGAGAGTGGTTTTGGTTTGGTCTTCTTTCCAGGTTTGTGGAGATTATAAGTAGAGTTCTGGAAATATTTGGATTGTCTTTCTGAGTGATTTATAATTTTTTTGTAATTTTTTTCGTATTTGTAATGGTATTTTTTCTTGTTTACCTAGTTTTCTATATGCTTGTAGATGTTCAGCATCCTATCGATATGACACTGTTTTCAGAGTTTATGTGACCTGTGTGGTTTTGTTGGTTATCCATGGGGCAGGTATAGCTTTTATCCTCTTTCTGAGCAGTAGAACTATAAAATTCACTAAAGTGAGGAAGTTTTTAAAATCTGCATCATCACATAATAGCTATTTGAGAGCTCCTCAGTGTCAGTCCATAATGACTTAAATAAATATTCTTTGGTTATGGACAGAGCTCTCTGTGTTGTCCTATTAATTTTACTGTGCTCTCAAATGTCATAGATCAGATGATGGTCACTTAGTAAGTGTGACATTATTCCTACATGGGTAATATAGCTGGGATTTGTAAAAATCCACTGTAATATATTTCTCTTCAAAATGTTTTGCCATTTTGAGTTGGTGTTATTATAAACTGAGTTAAAATGAACAGGATAATGATTTGGTGACAGATATTTGTGCTGTTTGTAAGGCCTTCTCTAGACCACTAGATATTTTATTTATTTATTTAAATATTTAGTTATTTATTTGACATTTGTTGATCAGGATAGTCCAACTGAGCTAATGCCCTTTTTCAGTGGAGGCTTGGGGACAAAAGCTCCACAGTGCAACTAAGCAAGAAAAATTGCATGATTGAAGTAAAATATACTAAAATATATACAATAAAATAATTAAGCAAATGTCCATTAAAGTACAAGTAACAGAAATCAGCAAAAAACACATTTAAATATTGATTTCATCTAGTATAACAACATCTTGTTTCACATTTTTGGTGATCCAGGAAAGTATATCCTTTAGGATGTCAATATTTACATTGCCTAAATTAGGTCCACTACAAGCTCCATAGTCCCAGGTGCTCAAAACAACTTTCTCAAAACCAGGAACCTGAGTATCTTTTATCTCACATGGACTGTTGCTTGTGCTCAAGCTCAACTATGTGCTTGGGCAAGATGTGGTAGTCATGCGGAGAATGTGTGGCTGCTGTACAGTACCGAGCACAGTAGGCAAGTTTAACAAGGTATGTGTAGCAGCCAAGTTCTAGCAAGGTAAGTGCAGCAGCTGAGTTCTAGCAAGGTAAGTACAGCAACTGAGTTCTAGCAGCAACGAGTTCTAGCAAGGTAAGTGCAGCAACTTACTTCTAGCAGCAGCTGAGTTCTAGCAAGGTAAGTGCAGCAGCTGAGTTCTATCAAGATAAGTGCAGCAACTGAGTTCTAGCTGCAGCTGAGTTTTAACAAGGTAAGTGCAGCAATCAATTTCTAGCAAGGTAAGTGCAGCAGCCACACTGAGGGAATAGGAGGAAGTGGAAGTGCAGGTTAACATTTCATGCAGTGATGGAGAGCAGGTTTTACATTTAAGGAGCAGAAGAGAAGTTTAGCATTAGAAAGTGGAGTGAAGTTTAGGATAAGGGAGTAAGAGTGGAGTTTTAGGTTTAAACAGTGCTTGGGCACTTTACAGTTATTGAGTGGGAGGGGAGTGCTACTGATAGTGTTATGAATCAGGTAGGGTTTGGTAGGGTTACTCAGTCCATTAGAAAGTAGGATGGCTAGGTAATTCACTAGGACTGGGCTAGTGGGAGTTAGGACACTTGCCATTTAGAGCAAGTGGCCATGATTAGGTGTGCTATGAGTGCTAGCACAAAATGTACTTGAGATAGACACACTTGAACTGGATGTTATATACGTTGTAGTTGTATGAAT
Source organism: Protopterus annectens (assembly GCF_019279795.1). Lineage (NCBI taxonomy): Eukaryota > Metazoa > Chordata > Ceratodontiformes > Protopteridae > Protopterus > Protopterus annectens. The sequence continues at coordinate 250,911,851 of NC_056748.1, read as the reverse complement.
GTTGTTTTGAATAGTTAGCTTAATGGTTGTTATGAAAATTTCTATTTTGTTGAAATCTGGAAGAGTTAGTGTATGCATGGCCATTTCCAAATTGTTTTAGTATATGAATACTATATGTCCAGTTATGCTGGCTTTGCAATTTGTCCAGAAGTACATTATAACAAGATGATACGTCTTCCCCATCTGTTGTTATATTTTAGTCTTGTTTTGTTTAAACCAATATTGCTGTGTAATAAGAAGTATTCCATGAATGCTTATGTTTTCAACACTGAGGTGACATATTAAACCATTGCATATTGTTCCAAGATGGGATTTGTAGGTTGTTTACAGAAAATATGTCCTTGCTTAGGTATGTCACAACAGCTTAGACAATTTAAGTGGTGGTTTTGCTAGGATTGTAAGTTCTTTTTATTGTTTTTTTCATTGGAATTGTAAATGCTTGAGTTGGGCTTTAGAAGAGTTATTTATGTGTTATTGTACATATTTGGGTTTATTGTTATATAAGTACAATGTTTTTGCTTGTGTAACAGATAATATGGTATCTGATTAGTTGGCTGTTTATGTGTATGCAATAATAGTTGGTGAGGACTGCTAGGAAAACAAACGAAGTTGTTCGGTAAACATGACAGGCTACATTGTGTGTTTCATTTGTTAGATGTGGAAAACATTAGTTAGGCTGGTTTAGTTAAGTAATGTTTGTTGAATTAATGCTTTTTTAGACTGGTATATAATTGTTTAAAGTAATGTATATAGCCAATTAGGAGATTTTTATAGGTGCAGTACTTAATTAGGAATTTTTATTTTAATATGTTTGAAGTGCAAGAAATGGTGTATTGAGTTATCGATGCATATGGAGTATACCTGAGATATTAGTTATATTATTCATTAAATTATAAAGTTTCAACATAAATTATATTATGATGGGTATTGACGTAAATGCGGGGTTAATTTGTTAGGCAGCATTTATTGCTAATTATCCTATGTGGGTGAAGTTTTGTGATTATAAAAGTATTCTTCTTGGGTGTAGCTGTGGATGAGACAAGATGGAAGTGACATGAGCCACTAATCAGAGTCAGCAGAAACCAATTAATGTGCACATTTGTGCATGACATCAAACCTTAGGCAGCTCCAATGGTATTCAAGAGCTATGTAATCCACTGCTTGAGAGCACTGCACTACTGGGCGACAAGTATTCATGAAATGTTATAAACGCTGAAAAGGCATGCAAACTAGCCTGCATCTGAATGTGAGTGTTGTCCAATTGTTTAACAGTAATAGAGACATGCACACAAAACTATGCAGTGCTAAAACCAGGGAATGATAGGGCGAACAGTTTATGTGCTAATGCTATTAAAAACTTTAAGGACACTACCACATCTGGGCATGTGCTAACGATATTAAAAATTGTAAGGACATTACCACAGCTGGCTATGTTATAATGTTATTAAAAACTATAAGGATTCTACCACTTCTGGGCATGTGCTAATGTTATTAAAAGCTGTAAAACTCTACCACTGCTGGGCATGTGCTAATGCTATTAAAACTGTAAGAACATTGCCATTGCCAGGCATGTGCTAAAGCTATAAAAAGCTATAAAACTATCACTACTGGGCATGTGCTAATGCTATTAAAAACTATAAGAACATTACCATCGCAGAGCATGTGCCAAGGCTATAAAAAGCTGTAAAACACTACCATCGCTGGGAATGTACTAATGCTATTAAAACAGTAAGGCCAATACCACAGCTGGGCATGTGCTAAAGTTATAAAAAGCTGTAAAGTAATACCACTGCTGGGCATGATCTAAGGCTATTAAAAACTGTAAGGACACTACCCCAGCTGGGCCAAAACATTAGAAGACTGTACCCAGAAACAGTAATGATTGCTGCAAAAGCAGTTACAAAAAAACAACCTGCAATAACATTTACAAATTATGAAGACTATCTTCTCTTCTACTTATGGGAGGGCTCTGTCCTAGGACAAGAAAACCCCCATCACTGCAGCTACCAGGTATTGATAGCCAGTAGTTAAAAAGACAAAAAAAAAGATAGGAGGAAGTAGGCAGAATACCACTAAGCATCCTATAAAGACACTGAAACTATTTTATGAAAAACAGGTGCAGGAAGAAATGTGTGAAAAAGGAAAATACTGTGCAATATTTACAGAAGACTAAACTTAATTCCTTTAAATGGTATCCAAATTATTTCATGATGTTGCAACATATAATATAAAGCATGGCCAATGTAGAGATCAAAACATTTACATTTATGCAACACTCATGTGGTGGCAAAGCTAGTGGGAAAATGTATTACATCCAAGTGATTCACATCACTACACAGTCATATATATTGACAGGAAAGCTAACTGTGACTTGCAAATGTTATCTAGTCCCCTTTTATTTCGTATAAATGTGCTCATTCATGCATTCTGCATGTTATTCTGCTCTTTCTTCACAAAGTGCACCATGATTAAATGATTGTTTCACCTTTGATATGTTTAGACCATAAAAACAGAAGGAATATTTCAATTCCCAGTTCATCTTCATGTGTTATTACTTATTCTACCAGATAATATATGACTTTTTATCTTGCCGGTTTATGATTCTAACCAATCTGTATAACTAATGCACATACTGGTATTAGCAAACTGAAACAATGAAACTAGATCCAGTAACCAACATAATATGCTTCTTTATGGAATTTCTTGTGAAGAGAATATGATTTTTTCAATATGAGACTGTTGAGAGATGGATGAATTCTTACAAAATATGAGAAGAGAAAATGATATTCTAAATCTACCGTAGTTTTAAATATCTAATTAGGATTCTCTAGATTATGTTTAAGTGAAACACACTGACTGGGAAATGCTTAAATGTAATGCAGTATTTCTCAGAAATGATTAACATTTTCTGTACAAGATGTGTCGCTGTCTTTATTGCATATGCTAGAGGTATGTTAATTTTATTCAGTTTGGTATACTCACAGAGCAGTATTTCTTTTTTTTTCCACGTCTAAGCTATAAATTCCTTTAGAACAAACAAATTTTATTGCTTTAAAGAAAAAAAAAATATGTTTGAAAAAGACTTAAGCACTCCTGAAAGAAATTTAAAGGTTGTGATATTCTCTGTCTGATAAAGCAGCACCTTTTAATGAAATTCTAATTAGCAATTTCATGCACTTTGCTATTAGTCATATCAGATTAGTGCACATTTTCACAGTCTTCCTATAATTAAGTACACTTATCCCGAGTCTCAAACACTTCATTTAAATAATGAAAAGATTCTACAGAAGCCATATTTAGTAAACAACAGAAGAATTAGTGTTTGATACTTTTTAATTGAATAACAAACAAAGCTAAATACTCTCATTTGAAAATTTGAAAGCATTGTTCTCTCCTGCTTTATATTTAGCAAACCAAACATTTCCTTAATGTATTGAAATATGTCAATGTACTATATAATATATATATATATATATATATATATATATATATATATATATATATATATACATACACATCTATATATATATATATATATATATATATATATATATATATATATAAATATATATATATATCTATAATATAGATATAATATAGATATAATATATATAATATATATATATATATATATATAGCAGAGCGCAATGTATGTACTGTACCTGTGTACTATGTATGTAGTCTGTGTTCCAAATTTCAGCTTTACACCACAAATCTTTTAAGTACCTTTATTTTTAAATATTTTTTTGTTTGTTCTCTCCACTGTAACTGTTGATGTGCTGCATACCACTGTAAAAACATGTCTTTTGTAATTTGTGTGTATACTGATCATGTCTAAATGTATCTGTAATTTTTCTATGTGGAGCTTTTCTCCCCGGGCCTCTGCTGAAAAAGGGCCTTTTCGGCTCAGACACCCCCAGTTAACAAATGTAAAATAAATATATATATATATATATATATATATATATATATATATATATATATATATATATATAAAAACACAGTCCCAAGCAACAAGGAGCTCTATACGATATCCAATGATGGCAAAACCAAATAATTTTGAATCCAAGTTAACTTAACAATATACGAACTTCAGGCAAGTTAGTAAAAAGCACTAAAATCCTTTAATGTAAAATGTAAGCGCTTTCATGGAAAGTCAATCTGCTTCTTCAGACATATTCATTTTCATATGTCTGAAGAAGCGGATTGACTTTCCGTGAAAGCGCTTACATTTTACATTAAAGGATTTTAGTGCTTTTTACTAACTTGCCTGAAGTTCGTATATTGTTAAGTTAACTTGGATTCAAAATTATTTGGTTTTGCCATCATTGGATATCGTATAGAGCTCCTTGTTGCTTGGGACTGTGTTTTTTCTATTAATTTGGTTCCTGGTGTCCTTTTTGGCTTATATATATATATATATATATATATATATATATACACACTCACACACACACACACACACACACACACACACACACACACACATATATATATATATATATATATATATATATATATATATATATATATATGTACCCATTTGGTATGTACCTCTCAAGACATCTGCAACAACTGGAAAGGCCACAGAAATGCCTCACTAAAAGAATCACAGGCCTAAAGCAGATGCCCTATGCTGACCGTCTAAAAAAACTCCACCTATACTCTGTCGCATATCGTCTACTCAGAGGTGATCTCTGCTTAACATACAGGGCATGTCAAACCCAGAGCTGTTGGACATGCTACACTTAAAGAAATCCCAATCCCTCAGAGCCACACACTCCAGGGATCTAAACCTTGTCATCACAATGAACAAAACATGCTGGAGGGATAGGTTCCTGACCCAGAGACTCCCCAGACTCTGGAATAGACTGCCCATACATGTCAAGCAGAGCGCCTCTTTGGCCCTCTTCAAAAGGAACCTTGATGATTGGATGGGAGATAGGAAATTCACCACAGGGATCACGTCAGTTGCCCTGCTAGACTGGGGTCCAGGGAAGTAAATATTGTGTTAAGAAATAGACAGAGAATTGTTATGACAAGGCTTGTAAAAGCCCTATGGCCGGTAGCCTAGCACCAACCTATAAACCTATATATATGTGTGTGTGTGTGTGTGTGTGTGTGTGTGTGTGTGTGTGTGTGTGTGTGTGTGTCTGTGTGTGTCTGTGTGTAACTATATGTATTAAGAGACAGCTTTTACTTAAAAGAACAGTTAAGACTTGAAAAAATGACAACTTTGTAATTATTAAGAGTAAAATGAGTTTAAATCTATCATAAATAATCTTTGTCATCATTTTCAAAAGATAATCTTTAATATATATACATGCTATGATTACAGAAGCAGTTACATGGGTAATGGTAGCTCATACTTATAGATTGTTTAGTAATGTCAACAGTAGAGTACAACAACAATTATTATACATACTTATCTTTCTGTATTCTGTTGCTCAAATTAACATATTCCTTATCAATTCTGTATGTTTTTGTCTCATCTGCTTCTGAAGTAAGTTGAGGTAAAGGCTGGACAAGACTGTCACAAATATTTGATCTTTATTAAATGTTAGACAAGAGCTGTACTTGCTAGTTGATCATGGTGGGTCAAAATGTTGATAAAAAAGGTAAGGTCATCATAAAAGAGAACACAGAAAACATGCAGAACAGGGATATGCTGGTTGTATAGTAAATTGTGTAGGTATTAAAATCAGACCAGAATGTGAGGAGGAAGTAGAGATGAGCCACAAAGTAAAATAAAGCAAAAGGCTGTTTTAATGACAATAATGAAGGAGCAGCAGGGTGAAAAGAAAATGTGAGTACGACAATGGGAGAGAAGGGTACAAATGTATTAACCAGGTATGTATTCAGCTGGGGCAAAACTGGGCGCAAAAATAGGGTCAACAACAGGGGCCAGTCACAATTATGTAAAAGTTTGTAGCATCAAGATGTGTTTGCACGATGGCTACCAACCCATTTTTGGGTTAAAATGATTATAAGGTTGATTTACAAAAAAGAAAGCCTGTCAGGCTTAGGTGGTTTTGGTATTTTAAAGCATATGTCAATTATAGTTTAGTATATACTGGCACTTCAACTTGATATACATACACATAGTTTTGGGTTAACAAAGCAATTCACAGGACAACATCTATGTAAAGATTTCTGGAAGGTTATGGAAGGTGAATGTTACACTGGACTTTGTTTGCTACCTTTCTACAGCCACTAATCAAGATTTAAATTGTACACAGCTAATTTTTATGATTGAAGTACATGTCTTTCCCAGATGGCAACCGGATTATTAAAATTGTTTTTTGTTGTTACGGTGATAAGTAAAATGGGTTTGGAGGTGAAGATTTTGACTTGCTAGTTGCTGACAGAATGCATACTGAGAACTGTCTGGCTAACATGAGGACAGCACCAATCTTTGCCAAGAATTTATGACTGATGAGGATATTATAACAGCGATTTTGGTCTAATCATTCACATGCGCTATCCAAAAACCATATCCACATAAACTCTAATGAAGTATTGTATCACACATCCATCATCGTAAGTACTGTATCTGAGCATGAGAAATGATCAATGCAAGAGTCACATATGTTGTTTCTTCAGGAGTATCAGAATGCATATCACACTTTAACTGACTGAATTCATGGAACCACTCTAACCCTGTCTCATGAGGGATGACAGTAAAAATATTTACCACATCAATTGTAAGAAGACAGAGGTCTTTGTTGTAGTTGACCTCCTTAAATTTCAATAAAAAGTGGTTCCACAAATTCCTTGTGGAATCAACAGATTTCTCTTCAAGTGAAATCAACATCTTAGTTTCACTGATGGAGATATTGTTGAAGAACAACTGTGTTTTCTTTGAGGGACAATATTATTTACAAGCAAAAGGAGTAGCTATGGGGGCTGCATATGCCCAGGTGTTTGCCAATATTTATTATGCTTCAGTGTGGAAAAACATTATTTTTAAAGATTTTTGTAGATTTTTGTGGCTATTACACACCCACTTTTTGGACGATATTTGTATCGCCTGGAAATCGCCCATTGAGGGTATCATGGAATTTATGAACTACATGAGTTCAACTGCTACATTTTTAAGGTTTACATATGTAACTAACATGGAAAAAAATCAACTATTTAGATATAGCTATAATGAAGGATTACAATGAGAAAAAGTTTATTACTAATGTTTTTAGAAAACAAACATACTCTACTCCCTGTTACATTTTACCAGTTGCCACCCTTTTCATCAGAAAAGGCAAATCGTTAAAGGCCAATATGTACATTTGGCAAGGACAGTATCTGAGGATGTTTTATTTTAGCAAGGGGATACCCCAACACCTTGGTTTACGACATTTGCGACAAGGTGACTTTAAAAAGAGTTCAGTGTTTTTATAGTCCACTTATTTATACAAGCAATGAAAATGATTCTTCCCAAGAGATTACCAATAAATGGATAGGAAAAAAAGACTAATTATTCAGAATCTTTCATTACAATTTTAACTACAGACCACTATGAAACTACAGACATACTAGACAAAAATTGTGCTATCTTGGGAACCCATGATAAAAATTTGGAAAGATCTGGCAAAAAAATGTGTGCGGTTTATAGAAGGGTAGGACTATAAAAAATATTTTAGAAGGTGAATCTCACACTTCTATGGACCTTAGTAGGAATGACACCTTTAAATGTGAAACTTGTTCTCAGTGTAAAGACGTTTTGGAAGGTACCAAGATAAAATTCCAGCCAACACTGGGTAAGAACATCTTTTCGATGTACCTGTCTCTCCTTTGTTTCAATGTACCTAGTGAAATGTCAGATGTGTACGTGTTTTTACATTGATGGAAGAGAGAGAAAGTGAAAAGAATGGATTTATGAACACCAGTACGACATTCGACATATGAATGTCAACAATTCACTGTACAAACATTTACAAAAACATCCTATGCGCAAATTTTTTATTTTTTGGGGTTGAAAGAGTAAACAAAAACCCACAAGTTTTTACATAGTAATGCATTTGCTACATAGTTATTTAGCATGTCACTTTAAAAACTAATTTTATTTATTGGTTGTTTTGGGAGCATGTCACCAGTTCTTACAATTTAAAAACCTTACAGAATATTATGTTCAGTTTTCTAATGATGTCTTATCTTATAGGCAGATGAAGGCACTCAATGTTTAAGGTAAATAAAATTTGAACTTTCTTTACTGCACCTACAGTTTCTTGGATGTATTTGTTCTGGAGGCTGGTATTTGCTTTATTTGGAAAAGTAGAAATTGTTGGGTCTACTTTTCCCAATAAAGCAAACACCAGCCTCCAGAATAAATAAGCTCTGGGCCACTGCAGGTAAATTAATTCCACAGGATTTCTCTACCCTCACTCCTATCTCCCAAATTAATACATGTCCCCACAACCCTTCTCCAATCCTCCTAATTACACACCCTCATTCTATTTCAAGAAGATCACTACAGAAGATATAAATACATTTAATCACATAATTTCTGACTCTCCCACAGGTACTGATGGTCTGTTACCCTGTTTTTTTTTAATTACATAGAGAATTTATATTTCCCCTTTTCCTTCACATGTACAACCTGTCCATCTACAATAACACAATGCCTCATGAATAAAAGATTGCCATGGTAAAGATAATACAAAAGACATCTAAACCCAAAGACACCAAAGACTTCATGCCAACATCAATGCTATCTTCTCTAGAAAATTTTATGGAAAAAAATATTTTTGTACAACTAACAGACCACTTCAAAAACTACAACACACTCACGCCTCACACACCAGTGACATTGCTTTTAGTGAAGATATAGCACCATTGCCACCCTCTGTACCCTAATAATGACATACATCTCACTCCATCATCAAGATATATTTAGAAAAGGATCTCTGCTTGCTATCACAATAGTTAATGCATAATAAACTTATGATGAATACCACCATAACAAAATCTATCATTTTCAGCATCACACAAAAACTCTAATCAGTTCCACAACAATGGAACATACCCCATATCAACAAGACATCCAAACCCACCCCCCTCCAAGAAAATGCTTTAAATACCTTGGTATTTAGTTGTATCAATCGCTGAACTTTCAATAGTAAATATGTTAATACCACAAAATCAAAAATGAATACATTCTTATTCTGGACTAAAAAGATTTCCCATTGGTAAATATTTGTTACTTTCTCAAATAGAACATGGACTACCCATTATTACCAACACATCTAAGATAAAACTGAACATTCATCAAAATGGCACGTAGCTTCATCTCTTTAATAACCTAAGGGAGTGTCTCTGCTCCTAATCAAACAGAAATCAGTGTGTTCCTTCTCTCATCCTTAATTTACAAACTCAGAAATTAAATACCTTACACTACTTTGCAACCTGACCAACTAAAAGGTCTATCACATACAACCGCATATCTCAAGACTGCCTAATCCTTAACATCCCTCCATAGTAAACTTCAGTTAAGTAAGCACAACTTCTCCACAATGACATCTCATTCTTGGGAATCATTCCAACCAAACATAAAATCTGTCACCTCCTACTGAAAATTCACGTACAAACTAAAGAAATTAATTTTCTTTACAGCAACCTGTAAGTGTTTTACTAATCAAAGAGTTATTTGATAAATCCACCAAGCCCACATCACCCACAACCCATCATCTCATCATGTCAACAAATCAATTTCTAGTTAATCACTTCCCTGTTTCTTCCACAAAAACCCCCTCTAACAGACATTAAGCTCAGCCTTTTATATATTTTCCCACTTCTAACTTCCTGTAAACATCCTCTTCCATCTCATCCATTTCCTGTCAGTATATTTTCTCCTATCCTGCCCCATGATTAAACCTAAACACCAAAGCAGATGGAAGCAATTTCTCTAGCTCCAGTTTTAAAACTACATGTTGCCAGGTTATAATACATTCTTGTACATTTTTTGTTCATAAAGTATATTACAATATATCACATAAAAAGATTTTTCATTATACAACCAGTTTCATGTTTTACCTATGTAAGTAATGTTTTCTCCGAGTGGCCACTAGAGGGGATTTTAGTATTTGATATACATTTCTATGATTGATTTTAATGCATCACATAATTTTAATATGACATAATATTTATTTACATTTTTTTAGGAATATGTTATGTCTCAAGTTTTATGTGTTTTATTATGCTTTTTATCCATATATATTGTTATTTTATGTGATTTGTTCAGTTTTAACTAGTTCACATTTTAACTTGCTGCATTGTGATTGGAGGGGCACTACTCAAGCAAAAGTATTTAAACTGCTTTCTGTGGCTTATATTTACTTATGCATCTGAAGAAGTCTCTGTAGACGAAAATGTACTTGTGGATATAAGCGTTTATGTTTTCATTCCTGTGGTGTTCTGACTCTGAATAAACCTGTGTGCTGTACTGCGTTGGGCTACTTGTGCTAAATTTCACTGCCATGATTAAACCTTTTTCTCCACTCCTGCCACCATTCTTCTTCTCATTTCCTTCACACTTGCATATATTATGTCTGTTCTTTTAGCTGGACCACGTTTATATCACTGGCAACACCTGTATTATGCCTCATACACTCCTGACCCTACTTGTTTTTAAACCATTTTGTTAATATCAGTATATTTTTTTACATCTTTGTTATCTTATGGTGCTATCATTTATTTATACCTTTAAAGGAAAACTCCACCTTAGAACTCACAAAATATGTTTTGTCACTGTATCTTTGTTTTCTAAGCTATTTTAATTCCTCAAAAATTACTCTAAGTGATTCTTTTACAATTTTAGTGTGCTCCCATCAAATTGAATGATGGGATCCTGCCTTGGTAATGTGATCTTGTTTTCTTCCCAGAATACATTTGAAATCCTCCTTATATGAGTCATGCTAGACATAAGGAAGTGGTGTTGTTTTCTCATGTCATTAAGATAAAATGGCAGGACAGTGAAGCACTGTCATCTAAACACACCTTCTGCAACACCTATTTCTATGTTTCCCTGACTGAGTCTCATTTTTGTGTCTGTCAGAGCTTGTTCTATGTTATAAATAGCTGTTACCTACTTCCAGAAAACAAAGTAGGTAAATAGCAGGCTTTTGTAAAGAGATTATTTGTATTTCTAAAAGTATTGACAGACCTTCCTCCACACTCACATAATGAGGTGTGAAAATTCTCACTGCAATAAGTGATCCTTGCTATACATTCACAGTTGACAAATAGGACTGCACACTAGGCCTGCCTGCTATTTACCAATAAAAGACAAACTTGTAAAAATGTAAACACTGCAAGAAATTCCAAAACCGCCAAAGCAGTGCAAGTCAAATCACCCAAAACACAACCTCTTTCCACACTGATGCAAGAAACAATTTTATTAAACTTTAACAATGCTTTTTGTTGTTTACAAAAAAAAAACTTCTTCAGATAAAAACATTTTAAAACACTGGGGTTTAAATCCCCCTCCTTCCCATCACATGTTTAAAAACAGTAATATGAGTGGCTGTCCATTTCTTGCTTAGAAAGCGAACTCCACCTCCCTTCAAATAAAATAAACAGTTCTACTATATTGTGAACATCAAAAAACATTAGTTGTATACATAAGCCTACCTAATGAATAAATAAAAACATTTCTAAAAAATGTTTACAAAAAAAATTTTCTTTAAAAGTATTATATTGTGAAGCGTATATTTATATACATCTGTAAAAAAATGTTTTAAAGCATGTGTTTGTATGTATCCAATCAGTATAAAAAATATTAATGAAAATAAAAAGAAAATGTTTTTTTTTTTTTTTTTTACTACTAGCTTAAGCTTCTTAGTTTTAAAATACACATAATGGAACTTAGTTCATTTATCCCTGGGTAATGGTAAGCATTTTTCTCTAAAATCAATGAATCTGGCCTCCCTCTCCCCTCATTCCTAACTTGATTTATTGCCCGAAATGTAAACTGGTGTTGTGGGTACTCCATGATGTGTCTTGCGAGAAAAATGAACTTATGTGGCAATTGAGACTGGATGCTTGCCATTACCCAGGGATAAATGAACTAAGTTCCGTTATGTGTATTTTAAAACTAAGAAGCTTAAGCCGGTAGTAACAAAAAAAAATATATATATATTTTTCTTTTTATTTTCATTAATATTTTTTATACTGCTTGGATACTTACAAACACATGTTTTAAAACATATTTTGTACAGATGTATATAAATATATGCTTCACAATATAATACTTTTAAAGAAAATATTTTTTGTAAACATTTTTTAGAAATGTTTTTATTTATTCATTAGGTAGGCTTATGTATGCAATTAATGTTTTTTGATGTTCACAATATAGTAGAACTGTTTCTTTTATTTGAAGGGAGGTGGAGTTTGCTTTCTAAGCAAGAAATGGGCAGCCACTCATATTACTGTTTTTAAACATGTGATGGGAAGGAGGGGAATTTAAACCCCAGTGTTTTAAAATGTTTTTATCTGAAGAAGTTGTTTTTTTATAAACAATGAAAAGCATTGTTAAAGCTTAATAAAATTGTTTCCTGCATCTGTGTGGAAAGAGGTCATGTTTTAGGTGATTTGACTTGCACTGCTTTGGCAGTTTTGGAATTTCTTGCTATTTACCAATGCCTTCAGTGGGAAGTTTTTTCTCTCACATGAATGATGCAGAATTAAAATGTGCTTTACTAGTTCCTTAATTATTTCTGTCATATTCAGCTTCCTTTTCTTCTATTCCATATGTATTTATACTTTGGTAACCAAGAAAGCGAACTCGTCCCAGGACCCTTTTTGGCCAAAACTAGTGCTACATTGGCAAAAATAATAACAAGTAATAAATGCATTTAGCAGTATAAAGAAAAAAAATACTGACATAAAGACATTGACAAAGATTGCATGTGTAACACATAGCCAATATGTGACAGTTGTTGTTGTTTGTCTTTTTGGCTTTTCCCAGTTAGGGGTCACCACAGCGGAATTCCAGTCCACTAATGATTGACAGTCGATTTTTATGGTGCTGATTTGCCAGCCCGACACCCAACCTTCAGCGAAGGCATGCCCATTCACACATGTCTTTCGAAGGCCACTCTACCGCTGGGAGGACATGCAGACTCCAAACAGAAGGCACTCTAGCCGTGAATCGAACAGGAGAACCTCTTGCTGTGAGGTAACAACGCTACTGCTGTACCACCATGACAGTGAATAAGTAAAACATTAAGCAACATTTATTAGAATGTATACATTAATTATGCTGGACGCTACTATGTTATGTTTATTATAAATATGAACTGTATGCACCCATATTTCACACACACACACACACACACACACACACACACACACACACACACACACGTATATATAGGTATGTGTATGTATGTGTTTGTGCATATGTTCGTGTGTGTGTGTGTGTGTGTGTGTGTGTGTGTGTGTGTGTGTAATGGAGATCTAGATTATATACCTGTGTGTACTTCATGTCCTTCAAAGAAAAACAAATCAAAGTGGAAATTTTTTGTAACTGTATATGTGTGTTTACACATAAACACACGCACATACACACACACACACACACACACACACATATATATATATATATATATATATATATATATATATACTGTATTTCCCTGAAAATAAGACAGGGTCTTATACTCTTTCCCCCGCCGAAATACGCATTAGTGCCTCATCTAACTGCACTGCAAGCACAGAGGGTATTCATTGTCTTTCACTTCCATCACATTCTGCCATTAAATTAATTCTACTGGTCTACACCTCTTTCCACAGTTTCAGAATATTGTTATGTTCCATCTTTTCTGCCCTCCTCTTATCAGTGTATCTAACTCTGTAGTTTACATCATTTAATATTTACCCTATTTGAAATGGATCCTTTCATTTAGCCAAAAACTCTTTTTCTGTTGAGAGGACTAAACCAAATACCTGGACTCCAGTTTTTAATCCCTTGGTTATTCCATTTGTATTATATACTCCTAATATGTAGAAAAGGATCTCAACTTGCTGTTATAATAATTTATTAACTTATGCTGAATACCAACAAAAAAAGGTTTGAAACTACCAGAGAAGTACTCTCCTTTGTCCCACAAAAATGGAAAATACCTATAACAACAGAGAACCCACAAAAACAACAAAATGATGTGGGCTCATTCCATGTGTTCCTGTACAATTGACATTGCTACCTTTAGCCTATCTTGTAAGTTAGAATAGTGTTATATGACACTTTCTATTGGGGTTTTCTCCAATTTCCTAGGTTTTCTGGAAATAATAGCTCAAAAGGACAGAACCCTGTGATGGCTTGTGTTTTTTCTCTAACAGCAGACAGGAGGTAGAGCATTAACTGGTCCATTTTTCTATTTTCCTCAAAAATATTTCTCACCTTAAGTTTTAATGTGCGTTTATATCACGTTATCGAAAGATGAAAATAGTGAACGCTATTTCATCATACCCAAAACATCTAAACATGAAAATATCGAACATTCAGAACAGCAAATTTTTTCCCATGGAAAAAATTTGCTGCTCCGAAACACATACACACAACACAAGCACATCAGACAAACAGCAACCACACACATACACTTAAATTCCTACATCTAACGCTACACTAAACTAAACATACACTACTATCTACCCACTTACCTTAACCCAAATCCTAACCCTAAGGTCTGTCACTATCGTACACTCACCTAACCTGCGCCCTAACCGTAACTCACTTAAACCATCCTTAACCCTAAAGTCTGTCACTGTCGCACACATGCCTAACCCGCGCCCTAACCCTAACTCTCTTAACCCACCCCTAACCCTAATGTACAAACAATCGCACACTTACCTGAACCCAACCCATAACTTTCCACCACAGTGCTAAGAATAGCAAAGCCACAGAAAAGGCCAACCAAATTCTTTCCCGAGGAAAGAATTCGCTGTTCTGCAACTTCACTATTCTTAGTGTTCGCTGAATAGTGTTCAATATCAGAACATTCAAAGTTTTAATACATTGATGTTGTGATATAGACCCTTTAATGTTTAGTTAAAACACTCCTCTGAATTTTATTTTTGTGAATGGTACAGTGAGGCTTTTATTTCTTTAACTTTAAAGCAGTGGCACAGTTGGCACATTTTTCTAAACATAAATAGAGTCAGTTGGTCAGTGAGTATTTCCATAGGTATCTGTATTTGAGAAAATACTAAGACTAACTCCCTAAATATGGATTTACTGTTAGCTTTAAGCAGAGGAATAGTTTCAAGGTACTTAGTTGCATAGTCCAAAATGCATTAAAATAAATCAAGATGTATTAAAACCCATTGCTGGATTTCACCAGTAACCCAACATTGTCCATAACAATAAGTTCAAATGACATATCTGTTACCAGCACTAGACTCAAAGGATTTTTTTAAAGCCTGGGTGGGAGTCAGCCTTCTAGCATTCAAGGCATCAACTATGGAAGATTGCTATGTATTTCATTATTCCTGGCCAGCAAAACCTCTCCAGAATCCACACATTAGTCTAACCAGTTCTTGGTTCTTTTACTCAAATATGACTAAATGCTGACCTCATCACTAGATTTCCCAATGTTTTTGTAAACTAACAGTCAATGTGCTGATTTATACAGCAACAATGAAGAAAGGAGCTCACCACTTCTGGCCAAGCAAGAATAATGACAAAACCAGGATCCAATAACAGAGTTTAATAAAATTTCATAGCGCCTCAGCATAAAAGCCTTCAAAGGAGAATAAAACCACACCAAGAACTTAAGCTTTTTATAACAAAATCAATCCACATTATTCACATAATTACATCAAATTAAGTTAAAAAAAACTTTCTAATTACACTCCACATTAATGCCTGCTGGACTTAAAGTCCCATACTTCAAAATAAACATCATCTCTTTATATAGGAGCCTCTTTTTATGTCTAAATCATGTCCCCTTTCACAAACATGTTCCAATATTGTACATTGTAAACCTTCTGGATTTTTGTTATGATATTTTTCAAAATGTACTGCAAGAGGGCTCTCCAATTTAACATTTTTAATATCCCTAACATGTTCCTGTATTCTAAGCTTAAAAGCCCTCTTGGTTTCACCTATATAGAACATGTTGCAGGGACATTTTATAGCATAAATAACTCCTTCTGTATTACATGAATACTTATGATTTACCTTAATAGGAATACCATTAATATAATCAAATGTATTACATACAAACTTACACATAATACATCTACCACACGGAAATGTGCCCATTGTATGAATCATAAGACCAATGTTACAGCTGGGTGCAGAAAAATAAGCATGTACTAATATATCTTGGATACTTTTACCTCTGTGATATGAAACATAGATACTTTGTGTATTTTTCCAGAAAATTCTTTATATCTTAAAAGAAATTTCCAATAATATTTAATCACATGTTTTACTTCATTAGATAAAATGTCATAGGTAGTTACCACATATATTTTTCTTAAATCTAACAAACCACGATCATTTATATGTTTATAATGCCATATTTGTGGCTTATTTAGTTGTCTTTGTTGGTCCTTCTTAGCCTTATTTAACAGGGAATATACATTTTCTTTGCAATAACCCCTACTAATAAATAATTTTGCTGTTACATCAAGTTCATGTATCGGATCTGGGCCATGATTACAAAGCCACTGTACCCAAAGGAATTCTCCATAAGGTAGAGATTCTATTAGATGAGGAGGATGACAACTATCTGCCCCAAGAAAATGCATCCCCTCCTCAAACCTTATAATGGTACCATTAACATTTACAGTTAAACAAATATCCAAAAAGGTTACTGATTTCCCCATCTGCATGCCATCAAATTGTAAACCATATGGGTTATCTTGAAGCTTGTCAATGAAGTCAGAAACCTTTTCCTGACCTCCCTTACAAATGAAAATTAGATCATCTATATATCTATAATACTGCACTACATGTTCATGAAAAAACTTCAGATTATATAGATAATCTATTTCAAATTGTCCCATCATAACATTGACATACATGGGGGCAAAAGCCACCCCCATTGCCGTACCCTGTAACTGATGAAATATGTTGTTATCAAATTCAAAAAAACTATTAGTCAAACAAAATTCTAGTAATTCAATAATATAATATGTCAAAGGACTATCACCTAATGTTTTTCTTAATGCTTCAAGTCCATACCTGTGTTTAATACTGGTGTATAGACTCTTAACATCTATAGTCAACCAATACATTTCTTCTGACCAAACTATCAATTTTATCTTATCTAAAAAAATCATAACTATTTTTAATAAATGAAGACTGTTTAATAACATATGGTAGCAGAAAATTATGCAAAAATTTGCCCATACTATTCAAAAAATACTTACAGGCTGAGACGATAGAATGGCCTGGAGGGTTATGCATATTTTTATGAACTTTGGGGAGACAATAGAATTTGGCAATTTCACATTCCTTTACATCAAATTTGTTCTTAACATCATCCTGAGAAAAATAACCCAGTCTGTCACCTTTATTTAGAAGTTCCAAGAATACAGTAACTGCTTTTTCATAATCTGTTATACAACTTTTTTGTAAGTAGTAACATCATCTAAATGATCATAACACATTTTAACGTACTGGGTAAAATGCATAATCACTACCTTCTTGCCTTTATCAGCTGGTTTAAATATAAGATGTTGATTTTTACTTAGCCCTTGTAATGCTTGCCATTCTGATTTTGTTAAATTATACCTGATAGAATGTGCTGATTTATCTTTGACCTTAATCTGTGCAACAAATCATTTTCTAACTCAAAACTGTGATTAAGAAGTAAGAACATTTTATTCATCTTTTTTCTCTACAACTTTGATATATTTTGCTCAAATGTCCTTTACCTATTGTGTCTTTTTAAATTTTAAGATGCTTACTTGGAAATCAGCCATCCCTACAGTTTCTTCAGGGTTATCATACTGTGAGGTAAGATGAACCACCTCTTGTCCTGTTAACAAAGGCATTGGGGTTTCAGTATATAAATATTCTCCTAAGAACTACAATGCATACTGGTATTCTTTTGTGTCAGTAGCTCTCCCTATCTTATTAATTTTGTCTATTAACCTGATGAGCCGAACACGTTTCATTCTCATTAGTGTTGCTGAATTTTGCCTCAAAAGGAATAGCATTGTGCTCTATTCAGTTATCCTGCCTCTTAGTATGACTGAATATCTCCCTTTCAGTATTGTCTCCCTTCTTTAGGTAGCTTTCTCTCTGCAAAGCATTTATCTTCTGTTTTACTTATTTTCTTACTTACAGATGCCTGTTGTCTAGAACCTTGTCTAACTTGAGTTTTCTATCCTAAACTAACAGAAATAAGTTTAGAATGCTGACCAGGTACTACCCCTCTTTATTTAACTGCACTGATATAGTCTTTCTTATGGTTAAAGGTCTCCTTCTCAACACTCACCTGCTGCTTTAAAGTCTCCATTTTTGTTTCTTCTGTTTTAGCTTGGCAGAAAATTTAGAATTCAGCTAAAGTTGTGTATTTTCTAAACTTTCTAAATTCATTCCCTGGAGCACCACCTCTCAATGAGTTAGTCTTTCTCTTTAGTTCTGTTAATCATTTTACTCCTTGCTTTGCAGCACCTATAAGCTACAGTAATATTTCAGGTTGCAATATTTCCATAGTGTTACTGTACTACATTATAATATCACCAGCTCTGTACAGATACATGGTATACTACATCTGTGTGCATGGCATAAGGTATTCAAAGGGATATACATGTCACTCAGCAGACTGTAGTGCTGTTGTTGAGGATGTCATTTTACACCGGAGATGGCATAGGTTCATAGGCTGTTACTGGCTAATATGCCTAGTCATGCACCCCAAACCATGTAGGCCCAAGTATCACGGACATCTATGTAGGGGGCATGTTAGTAGGGAGGTAATTAAGGGATTTGTAAAGGGAGTGTTAGTTAAGATAATGCTTTTTTTATTGATGGCCTCTGTCCATAAGGGATATGGGAGCAACACCTCAGGTAAATGTATGATTGCCCATCCAGTTGTCAATGTTTCATTTAAATAACTGTTTTACATGGATGGGAACCTATTCCATAGCACAGTGATCCTTTGGGACACAACCTATCTCTCCATCGCATTCTGTTTATGTAACAAGCGAAGTTCAGATCCCTAGATCTAGTGTTTCTGGTGCTGTTTGTTTTGCAGATGTGCAACAGATCCATCAGAGTTGGGTCTGAGGAAGCCCTGTAAGCTAGGCAAAGAACCTTTCTTAGCAGCCAGTAGGAAACTGAATACACAGACAGGGACTTTAGGCAATCAATGTAGGACAAGGTATTATTGCCCTGAATTCTCTTGGTGATAAATTTTTATAAACATTCCAACTGTTGCAAGTGTCTGGTTAGGTATATTGTAGATAGAGCATTATACTCAATGATAGGCCTGTAAGGACCAAGTACAGTGGTACCATAGTTTCCTTGGACTCAGATGCCATGTCCTTACTTATAAGTTGGACAACGTAGAAAGATTTCTATCTTAGCTACATGTTGGTCAACCAGCTTGCTTTCTACATATGTTTATAAATAGCAGAGCTTTCGGGTTACACACCCTTCTTCAATGCTAATACAGGATTCATTAAAACAATCCATTTAAATAGGAGTCAGTATCAATCACATGACATGCATGCAAGTTACAATGCACCAGGTTATGTTGTTAAATGTTACATATGAGTCTATAGGTTTATGAATCGTATTTTTTATGTATGTAAGTATTATATTTTATTAGTTGTATGTAATTTTAATGGTTTGTAATTGTCACATGATTTTGTGGCTGAATGTCATGTGATTGATACTGACTCCTATTTAAATGGATTGTTTTAATGAATCCTGTATTAGTATTGAAGAAGGGTGTATAACTCGAAAGCTCTGCTGTTTATAAAGGTGTGTTTTTTCTCAACGTTCGTGTTCTGTTATTGGAAATTTGTTACAGCGTTTTCAGATTTACAATATTTCTACATATGTTCCCAGGTCCTTTACTACTGGGTCAGTTATTTTTATCGAAGGAGTAATTTACTTGGGTTGACATTTTCCCAAAGGACATTAAAATGCAATTTTTGGCATTGTGTTTTAGGCCCACTTGACATCCTCTTTAACTACAGCATGAGAACTGGCTTTGTTCTAGCAGGGTGGATAACAGCAACAGTAATCCCCTTGCACAAAGGGGGGGGCATCAAACGATCCTGTGAACTATAGACCCATAAGCCTAACCAGCCTCATCTGCAAGGCCATGGAAAGAATCATAAGAGACTTTATTAACAGGACATAATTGACCATCAAACTCTAGACCAAACCAAAGGGTAGATCATGCTTATTAAACTTAGTAGACTTCTTTGAGAAAGTCACCAAAGCTCAGGATGAAGGTAAGACAGTGCATGCTGCCTATATTGACCTAGCCAAGGCTTTTGACACAATCCCCCTCAGGTATCATTGAGAAGCTCTTCCAGCTGGGGATTAACCCTTATGTCACTAGATGGGTAGCAAACTGGGTCACTGACAGAACACATACTGTTGGACCCTTTACTGTTTGGAATCCATTTCTCAGACATCCAGGCTAAAGTTGACAGCCTTTAGCTTACCAAGTTCACTGATGATTGCAAATTGAGTCCTCCAATGAGGATAACATATTACAGGATGTCT
This sequence comes from Protopterus annectens, assembly GCF_019279795.1. Taxonomy (NCBI): domain Eukaryota; kingdom Metazoa; phylum Chordata; order Ceratodontiformes; family Protopteridae; genus Protopterus; species Protopterus annectens. The sequence continues at coordinate 250,891,159 of NC_056748.1, read as the reverse complement.
AACATAGACAAATGACTAGTGCCAAAGCCACAGTCTAAAACTAAGCACAAAAAAGTGCATTATTATCCACTTTGGCAAAGCAGAGTTCCTTACTAATTACAATATTGACAGTACCACCTAAGTTCAAACCTAGTGGTCTGAGATCTGGGAACACAGGTAAATATTAATCTGAACTTTGACAACCAAGTATCCACAGTGGTAAGGAAAGCCTTCTACATTGTGCATCTCATAAGTAAGCAAATCACATCCAGATCTAAGGATGTTATAACTCCACTTTACTCGACCCTCATCAGACCATTAATAAAGTACAATGCTCCCTTCTGCATGTACCTCACCAAACACCTGCAGCAGCTGAAGAGACCACAGAAAGGTCTCACCAAGAAAATACAGGGCCTGCAAACCATGACTTATGTGGATAGACTGAAAGCCCTGTCACTGTACTCTGTATCAAGAGACTGCTGAGAGGTGACTTTTGCCTGGCCTACAGGGCAGTCTCTGACACTGCCCTGATAGAAATGCTGCACATCTGGAAGTCAAATGGCACTAGAGTCATTCAATCTAGGGATGTTAACCTAGCCTGTGACATCAACAGAACATGCTGGAGAGGCAGATATATCTCCCAGAGATTGCCTCTACTCTGGAATAGACTTCCAATTCATGTGAAGCAGAGCTCCTCACTGATCTTATTCAAACTCAACCTGGACAAATGGATGGGAGACCACAAATTCACCACAGGGGTAGCACCCATGTCCCTCATGAACATGGGTAGTTGGTGTTTATCATAGATTCACTCTGTGAATTGCATCCATCTAACCAAGGCCAGTTGAGGCAACTCAGGATTAAAATGGCTAGACTTGTAAGGTTCTAGGGTTGATAGCCTAGTTACCTCCTATAAACCTATAAGATTGAGATTCCAAATAGGAGCGGGGTTAGCAAGGAGCCCTGGGGCATTCCACTGGTGACCAGTCTCTTGGTGGAGGTGGTCTCACTGATCCTAACTTTTTGTGTCCTGTCTGTGATTCAGCGGGCAAACCAGTGAGTTATGTAGGGATTTCTGCTTAGTTCAGAAAGCTTGTCAAATATACCTGATTAGGGTGTTGTATCAAATGCCTTGGTAAGGTGAAGATACACTTTATGAACTGTTTTACCCTTCTCCATTGCCTTGATGACCATCTCAAAGAAGTCTACCAGGTTAAGTTGGCATGACCTTCCTTAACAAAGACAATTTGAGATGGGTCCAGTCTCTGTAGGTTGCCAGTGTCCTGGATCATCATTTCCATGATAATTTGTTCCATGGATTTATATGTTAGGCTTGTTAGACTGATGGGTCTGTAGTTCCCTGGATCAGTTAATGTTCCTCCCTTGTGGAGGGAATGACTGTTGTGATCCTCCATTTACTGGTTATATAGCCTGTTTTAACATTGTAGTTGAAGAGTGCCTCGAGTGGTCTTGTTAGTTCATGTTTTAGACTCTTCAAAAGGCAACTGGTATACCTCTCAAAGTCTAAGTGCAAGAAATATGGACAAAGCAAAATAAATAGAGGAGACAAATGCCGAAAATCAGGGACAAATTTTAAAAATTTATCTTATAAACTTATAAAGTTGATAGAATAACAGGTTTTTGCATTTTCAGAAGGATGTAAAGTTTGAAACTCAAATGTATGTCATTACATATTGACTTCAATCTTAAGTGATTTGCCAGAAGAAAAACATAGATTTTATTAGAAAAAGACCAACAATATGAGGCAAAAATCTGGACATTCTGTGAAAATCTAAACCGATGAGAGGTATGCCAACCAGGGATGTTGTTGGGACCCATAGAGGTGGTATCCTTGACTTTACTGAGTGCTGCCAGCACCTAGTCCCTGCTATTAGCTGGGGAAGTATGTTGAAGGGAATTTCAGCTGGTCAAGCCAGAGGTGGGGGGGGGGGGTTCAAGGGTGAAGTTTGAGGTGATTTTTTCAGCCACTATATTTGCTATGTCATGTTGATCTGTGAAGGTGGTAGTGTTCATTACCAGTTCAGCACACAATGTGTGCTACCTTCAAGCCTCTAGACATAATTGAAGAAGGCCTTGTGATTGATCTTAGCCAGCAAGACCATCCTGTTCTCGTAGGTGGCATTTTTGGACTTAATTAGACCTCTTAAGGTTTTTTGTTTAATTGTATAAGAGAACACTTGCTTTTAAGGGAATTGCTCTTCCAGATTTTGGCCACTGGTTTTCTTATTTTATTATATTCCCTATTTATGGGAGGATTCCACCAGTGGGGATTGTTTTTAGTGTTTGCTTTAGGTTTACTTCTGGTAGGTATGCCAGCCTCTGTTCAGCCATTCACATGTTTGTATAGGAACTTTGTGAATAATTCTGCATAGATAGCTCTGGTCTCAAGTGTTAGTGGGGATCCTTAACTTTTGATAAACTGTCACTTAATAGGACGTGTTTAGCCTTAGAATACTTCCTAACTGTAACTGGTTTAGCTGTGTTTTCCAGTCTGATTTTTACTTCAAAGAAGACAGCTTTGTGATCTGACCTCATTAGTGAGGACATGACACATAGGAAGGAAGGTGCCATGCTCTCCCATGTTGGTGAGTACCAGATCCAGTATGTTGCAGTGTGCACTATCTGTTCCAGGGTACTTGTGTTAATAAAGTCTAGGTATCGTTGTGTCTGTAAGTTTGCAGCAGTACATGTTTCCCAGTCTATACATGGGTAGTTAAAGTCACCCATGAATAGGGTGTTTGGTTGGATGGTGAATGCCTCTAGTAAATTTAACTAAGAGCCATGTGACTGTAAGGGCATATAGATGATGACCTATAGCTGGCCATGATATGGTGAGGGACCTGATCTACAGTGACTTGTACATGGATGAGTTCTTTTTAACCAAGCTAGACTTATGTTTACTGCTAACATAGATTGAGACACCTCCACCTTTGACCCCAGTCTGTGCTGTTGTTGGTCTAAATGTGTGCAATATGATGTAGTCTTGCAGTGCCACATTACTTTCTACATCATTAAACCAAGTCTTAGTTATGGCATTGATGTCTGCATTCACAAGAGTGAGGAAGACTTGAAGGGTGTGTAGTTCTTTGTTTAGGCTCCTAGTATTGAGCAGTACAAGCTTAAAATTGCTTGGAGACTTTTTCACTATATTGGTAGTTTTGTCTTTTTGCAATTGCCTAAAAAAGGCACTAAGAGGGTGGATAAAGTTTTGGCCAGTAACTGAAAGTCTAGAGAGGATAGCTGCAGCCCATCCTTGGCAAAGCAATGTGGTCTGTTGAACATGTCCTCCCATGCTGACAGACATTTGATCCCCCTGAAGTGACACCAGAAACAAACCCAATTATTAAAATCAATAATATTATGTTCATACTGTGCCCTCGCCCTTGGTGAAGGCAGATGCTGCTCAGTGCAAGTCTGCAACACATCACATTCTGAAAGACCCATTATGTCTCTTTTCATGAAGTCCAGTGAGGCAGGTCTCAGGTCATTTGCACCTACAGGATTATGATAGAATAATTTTGGGACCTGGGGTAAAGCAACTTGAGTGCATATGTGACATTGCAGTCCTGGATCTAGATAGCTAACTAACCATTATCTTATGATCTAGATAGTTAACTAACCATTATCTTACGATCTAGATAGCTAACTAACCATTATCTTACAATCTAGATAGCTAACTAACCATTATCTTACGATCTAGATAGCTAACTAACCATTATCTGACGATCTAGATAGCTAACTAACCATTATCTTAGAATCTAGATAGCTAACTAACCATTATCTTACGATCTAGATAGCTAACTAACCATTATCTTCTCCTTATCTAATCTGGTGAGTGAGGCATCTGTGGGTGTCACACAATGGAGTCCCCAATGACAAGAGTATTAGGTAAAGTATATGTCTGCCTTATGGGCTTTGCTGTTGGGGGACCATTGGGTGTGAACTTATGTGAGATGTTTGGTGTTGCTTTTGATGTGTGTTTTTGTAATTGTTGAGGAGTGGTTTTGCCATTAGGTGGCTTGGGAGGTCTTTTTTTAAATACTTTTATTGAATTATCACTTGTAACATAGGCAAATTTAAATTTATATAAAAGTAATCATACTGTATCAACAAGTTCACTTTTACAAACATTAATGCTTCACATATATTGCTATATATCATATAACCTAAGCAACATTACATAAATTATTAATTTCCTTTTTTTAAACAAGAAACATCTTTATTAAACCATCACTTACAACATAGGCAATCGTACATTTATATAAATGAAAACAAACCACACCGACACAATTCTTATTTGCAAGCATTTGACATCACAAACCATAATGACACACTCCCAATTGCAGATGTTATATATCACTTATAATCTACCATGGCTTGGTAGGTCTTTGAGATTTGAGAAGGTTTTTTTGAAGTGCTTCAGCACAAGCAGTCTGTATGCATGTGTTGGGAGCAGTATGTGTAAGGGATGTAGTGTAGGTATTCTTGACAACCTCATTTGTATGTGAGATTTTTTTCTCCAAAGAGGTTGTTTATTTACATCTTTTGCATACTGCATTATTTTCCTCAAAGATTAACTGGTTGTCTGAGAACATAACACAATTGCTGCATTGCATTAGGATGCCTATATCTACCAAGCTGGGCACAGAGACATTTGGAAAATGCATAGCCATGTTATCCTGTCCTGTAATAGGGTGGGCTGTTTAGGATTAAGGAATGGGTTTTAACAAGGGGCTCCTAGGGTCATTTCTGGGGTTAAGGGCAAGATATTACATAGTGCTAAGATAGGGTAGTGCTATTTGAAACAAAACTAGTTTCTGGGGTTAAGGGCAAAATGTTATATAGTGCTGGGATATGGTAGTGCTTTTTAATGTACAAGCTAGCTGTTTTAAGCTTAATTCCACTAAATGCCATGCTGTTTAACAGGTTTTGGAGCTAATCCTAACTTTATAGGGAAAGTTTACTGTCCAAGCATTTGCTTCTACACAGGGCACTGTTAGATTAAGTAAGTCCCAAACAACTAAGTTCCTGGCTAATTCGCCCTTTTGCAAGGTGATTTGGAGGCAAACAGAACTGGAAAAGCCAACAAACAGAGAAATGCCTATTTTTGCCACAAGATTAAATAAATGTTTAAAAAATGTTCAAAACAGCAGTGATGACTGTATAAAGCAAGTTCAAGTGCAGTAAATGAAGAAAATATTCTTGTCTTAGTCTGGATGGCTCTGGATGCAGTAGAAAACACTTGAAAAGTATTGCTGAGCTCTGTGGAGTAAGCACAAAGCCTTGTAAATTTGCATGATTTATAGCAGACAACAAAGCTTGTAAACTGACTCATATGTCATCTAGCCAATAAACAGCCACAATTAGAGCTCTCTGGAGTGCTTCACAATTCAGAAAGACCAAGTAAACACCTTTTGCAACAAGAAGGATGATCCTGGAATTTCTTAATGTAAAAACACAGTGAAAGCAGCTCTCAAGTGAAGATTAAACAACAAACAACTACCAAGCAACTATGTCCTTGGCTAATTTACCCTTCTGCAAGGCAGTTTGGAGGCAAACAGAACTAAAAAGGCCAACAAGCAGAGAGATTACTGTTTTTGCCGCAGCATTAAATAATGCTTTGAAATGCTCAAAACAGTAAAGCTCACCAGGTAAAGCAAGCACAGGTGCAACAAATCAAGACGATACGCTTATTTTAGCCTGAATGGCCCTGGACGCAGCTGAAACGCTTTCAAGGTGTTGCTGACCTCAGCGGAGTACACATCGAGTCACTTTCACATCGAGTCACTTTCACATCGAGTCACTTACACTTTTTTCAAGCAAATGGGCTTTGATGTATTGTACTTTCAAAGGTCAGTGTATTTTGCTGCTTATTTTCACGACATGCGCCCAAGTGTGGGTATTTGCTTTAAAGCCATAAAGCCACGGTACTACACTGTCCTTGATTATTCCATTACTTCTTTCACGTGACTTAACCTAACAACCTTGGCCAGATGGTCTGCTCTAAGAACTTGACATATTTTTCATTAAGTAATAATTGGGGAATAGCATGACATTAACTATACACAAGCACAGACTGGGTATTACCTGCAGAGTATCAGTTAATGTTTCTGTGTGATCAGTCTGACAGTGGTATCCGAGATAGAACAGCTAGATAGCTTCATTTTGGGGCCATGCATCCTTACTTTCTGTGGTTTACTGATACAAATCTATCTCATAGTGCAATGAGGTCATTAATTAAATCAGATGTATCCCTGGCAGTCCTCAGCTATTGTCCACATTTGCCAGTTTATGACATTTAGATGAAATTCCAAAAATACATATTTTTTTCTCACTTGAACAATTGCATGGCCAAAACATCATATAATGCTACTCATAAGTATTGGTTTAACATTGAGTCATCACTGTGATATACATTTAAACTAACTATTAACATCAGTTAATATCCTCCAATGGTTATATTTGAAGTGTTTCACCTGAGGCAAATATCAGTAATCTAGTTTAATCCCCTTATAATATATCTCCTGCTAAGTCTCATTATATCAAGATGGCTAACTGTGCAATGTACTCTGCTATAACATTCATGCATTTTACATTGTACAAATTTAGTTAATGTAGCCTTCCGTATGTTACCAGAACAAGCCTTGTTTGTACTACTGGCTGAAATGGCAACTGTTCCACATCATATATAAGTATGCATTACTTGTGTCAAATATTTGTAACTGGTCTATAAACAAAATAACAAAGCAGTGGACTCATTAGTACTGGTAATATAGTAAACACACCATAAGAACAAAAATCCCAGCAAAGAAATGTAGAAAAACAATTTAATGAAGTTTAAAATTGTCATGAATACCCTATTATTATACTTCATGAGAACAAATCTAAACTGGCCAAACACAGCTTATACTTATAAGAAGCCATTAAGATAATTACCACTATATCATTCAATCAACCACTTAATAAACACATACCTAAAAAGATCTTGTTACAAAGTGAATAAAAAAAACATCGTGTGAAAAGTAATACACAGAATTTCAAACATTCCGACTAATACAGTAAAAATAGAACTAGAAACATAAAGACAATAAAAAGAAATATGTTAAATGTCTTGCTTTAAGAAAACAATTCAGGTTAATATGTTCATTTAAACCTGGAACTTGATCTGCGCCAGGTTTAAGCAAAAAAAAGTCAAGTCCATAAAGGCAAAACAGGAGTACTTATTTTTTGTAATGGGAAGAGCACAATGAATTTAGAAAAAGAATATGATTAAAAACAAAACTGAAATAAGATTCATCTACAATATTTGTGTAAAATACTGTTACATTTTATTAATTTATTTTATTTTACATTTGTTAACTGGGAAAGTCCGACTTAGAACGAGCCAATTTTCAGCAGAGGCCTGGGGAGAAATGCTCCAGACGCAAACTGTATGAAACAAAAATACACAATATATTACAGTAAGAAACAAAGCAGCAGGTAGCAGCCACGGCTATGTAGAATAACAGCTTTATTAGTAAAAGAGGTGAGTGCTTTCGTGGCACCAGCCACTTCATCAGACAATCAAAGAAGAGTAAAGCACAGCATTTATACCAAGCTTATCATTGCTGGTGCCATGAAAGCGCTCACCTCTTTTACTAATAAAGCTGTTATTCTACATAGCTGTGGCTGCTACCTCCTGCTTTGTTTTTTACTGTTCATTTTATTGTTGTTGGGGGTAACTCTTGCCAGCACCGTTTGGTTTTTACTGCGGACACAATATATTACATTTTGTAGATTGGGTTACATCCCCACAACCCTATTGTATATATCCCTTCTAAATAATATAGTCTTCTCCTGGGTTGCCAACAGTGGGAGAAAGACATAGCTTTCTTCAGTTTTGGCAATCCCAGAATTTCTGCTGTTTGATTAAGATAAAAAATGATATTGGTAGTATTAAGTCAGTTTATTCAGCCACATTTGGTTTATCTGAAGTACTTCCAAACAACAGCCTCATAATTAAGCACTGCTAGCAAGAAGACACCTATTTTAAGATAAAACCCATAGGACTAAATGATAAACAGTAAAACTACTCTATAATTAATGTATAAAAGGAAGAATGAACAGAGAATGCTTTACAGAATCAGTGAAGTTAAAGATGTTGCAGATCAATCAATTATTAAAAGACAAAATAACATTTGTAGCTAATATACGTGTCAATCCTATCATAAAAGTTTGAGATCAAAGTCACCAAGCTCATTCTTTCAGTGTAGATAGGCATGTTACATGTATGTCCAAACAAATTCACCTCGTAGCCAATATCCTCCAACCACAAAGACACAGTTTATTTTCACAATACAAAAACAAAATGTTAAGCGCTTTCGTCAGTTGACTTCATCAGAACAGTAGTCTATGAAAAAACACTCTCTTAAATATCTGCCAATGCCCCCAATTGAAACCAATTAACCAATCATCATAGCAGAACAATTCTTAAAGAAAAAAATAAATATAAGTAGGTAATAAAAAATAGGTTGTAAACCTTCCATATAAAAAAATATATAAAAAATATTATATAATAATGTTACAATAAATATGATGTCAAACTGTAAAAATATAATATAGTAAGATATAATAGAACCTAAAACATAGGACATATTGCCTTTCACAGTTTATAAGCTCTAAATTTAAGCTCAGACAATGCATACGTGGTCATTTAGACCAGGTGGGACAGTGGCATTCAATTCTAATTGCCATCTAGCTTCTGCCCTTAAAAGTTGGTTATTCCAATCCTCACCTCTTATATCCTTACCTACCACTTCAAGAATACCAAACTGAAATAAGTGATCGGGATAAGCTTTAATGTGTTTAGATAGTGCATTTTTTTCATCATTTTTAGAAATGCTATATAGGTGCTCATAAATCCTCCTGCATAACTTTCTTTCCGTCTTTCCTACATAATATTGTTTACACGGTTGGCATACTGCTAAATAAACAACTCCTGGAGTGTTACAAGTCCCTGTTCTAAAACTCACTTCAATATTGTAAGATCCCAACAGCACAGAAGGGGTGCTAATAATATATTTACAATAATCGCATGCACCACATTTAGTGGTCCCCCTGTTGTTAGTTTTCCTTGCCTGCCCATGATTTTCAAATAAACTTTTTAAATTCCTGTTAACCTTATAAGTAAAAGAAGGTTGGTTACCAACAGTGGACCATATATCCTGATTACATTTAAACATACTCCAATTATTCAAAATAATGTTTCTAACTTGGGCAGATGTTTCACCCTCAATTAACACCATGGATTTGGTATAGTCCAAACCAGTGCTGCTATCTTGTACAGGGGTAATCTCAGTGGTACCAAGTAATGGTTTAAATCTCAAACCCCATTCTTTAACCACTTGTGCCTTAATGTCATTCACAAACTTCAAAGGATAACCCCTAGCTCTAAACATATCAACCAACTTGTCTGTTTCAGAGATCACAAAATCCATATCAGAGCACATTCTCACAACACGGACCATTTGTCCCTTAACTATGTTCCTTTTAACATAGTAGGGATGACAACTAGAAAAGGCAAGATAATCATTAGAAAATGTCGGTTTCCTATAAATACAAGACTGGAAGCAGCATTTACCAAGATCTTTGTACAAAAATACATCTAAATAGTTGATATTGGAGGACCCGAAGGAACCTGTAAATTTAAAATACTCGCATCTGTCATTTAAAAACTCCATAAAAATTCCATGAGAACCATCTACCTTCCATAAAATAAATAAAGGTTCTCATGGAATTTTTTGTACAAAGATCTTGGTAAATGGATTTTGTGATCTCTGAAACAGACAAGTTGGTTGATATGTTTAGAGCTAGGGGTTATCCTTTGAAGTTTGTGAATGACATTAAGGCACAAGTGGTTAAAGAATGGGGTTTGAGATTTAAACCATTACTTGGTACCACTGAGATTACCCCTGTACAAGATAGCAACACTGGTTTGGACTATACCAAATCCATGGTGTTAACTGAGGGTGAAACATCTGCCCAAGTTAGAAACATTATTTTGAATAATTGGAGTATGTTTAAGTGTAATCAGGATATATGGTCCACTGTTGGTAACCAACCTTCTTTTACTTATAAGGTTAACAGGAATTTAAAAAGTTTATTTGAAAATCATGGGCAGGCAAGGAAAACTAACAACAGGGGGACCACTAAATGTGGTGCCTGTGATTATTGTAAATATATTATTAGTACCCCTTCTGTGCTGTTGGGACCTTACAATATTGAAGTAAGTTTTAGAACAGGGACTTGTAACACTCCAGGAGTTGTTTATTTAGCAGTATGCCAACCGTGTAAACAATATTATGTAGGAAAGACGGAAAGAAAGTTATGCAGGATGATTTATGAGCACCTATATAGCATTTCTAAAAATGATGAAAAAAACGCACTATCTAAACACATTAAAACTTATCCTGATCACTTTTTTCAGTTTGGTATTCTTGAAGTGGTAGGTAAGGATATAAGAGGTGGGGATTGGAATAACCAACTTTTAAGGGCAGAAGCTAGATGGCAATTAGAATTGAATGCCACTGTCCCACCTGGTCTAAATGACCACGTATGCATTAAGTCTGAGCTTAAATTTAGAGCTTATAAACTGTGAAAGGCAATATGTCCTATGTTTTAGGTTCTATTATATCTTACTATATTATATTTTTACAGTTTGACATCATATTTATTGTAACATTATTATATAATATTTTTTATATATTTTTTTATATGGAAGGTTTACAACCTATTTTTTATTACCTACTTATATTTATTTTTTTCTTTAAGAATTGTTCTGCTATGATGATTGGTTAATTGGTTTCAATTGTGGGCATTGGCAGATATTTAAGAGAGTGTTTTTTCATAGACCACTATTCTGATAAAGTCAACTGACGAAAGCGCTTAACATTTTGTTTTTGTATTGTGAAAATAAACTATGTCTTTGTGGTTGGAGGATATTGGCTACGAGGTGAATTTGTTTGGACATTTTGGTTGAGTTTCACCTGTTCTGGCACCGATTCCTGGTCATGTTACATGTATGCTTCAATATTCAGAAATCCTGATTTTCAATTTCAAAAAAAAAGAAAAAAAAGAAATGAAATCTGTGAATTACACCCATGATTTTTAAACATAATTTCCAGTCTTTATGGTGATTTCATTATAGCTTTCATCTGCATCAGTATATATTGAAAATTAAAACAGATTGTAAGCACAGACCACTCAATAATGTAAACCGGCAATATTAGAAATAATAAATATGACCAAAAATATATCTTTTAGTGAACTGGTTCTCTGGTCTGCATTGCCAATTTTGTGAAAATGACATGATTTTTCAATTTTCAAACAGTCAAAAAACAGGATTTACTAGTATTTTCCCAGAAAAAAAAAATGAAAATTTGTATCCCTGTCAATATTGCTCAATAAAAGCATTCACCTGATGACACTAATGCAGAGCTGTGACATTTTAGCTCTCTGGATCCAAAAGGCTGATGGCAGCAAGGGAGGATACAGTGGCTAATTCCTTAGTCTTCTCTCTTGGGTGAGGAAAGTTGCAGTGCCTGTCAATCCCTGATGAAGGCTGGGAATTTCAGCAATCAGAGTAATCATCGGTCCATGCAAACATCTTTCAAAAAGGTATAAACAGGTAGGGCATACCTCTTTGCCTTTTCACTTAAATATTCTTATTTTATTTTTTCATCAACTGTGCTATCCACATAAGTATTTACTTCTCTTATGACCCTATCTGTCTGAAGAGGAGCACCATTTATAACTTATGAAGTGAGAACAACTTTTCTGCCAAATGCTACTATGCTGCACTTTTTTGTTTAGTTTGTGATCATATTTGATATACCATGTATGTGCATATTCCACCGCTGCTGGAGCTGTTTTGTATCAGTAGATGAGTGGATAACAGTGCCTAATTTGCAGTCAGCAGCAAACATGACCAGTCATATTTCTGAGATAATGACTTGGATGTCTGCAAAATAAGTGCTGAACAGGAGAGGGCCCAGAACTGATCCCTCTGGCATCCCACTAGTTACAAATTTACATTCAGAGCTAGAACCAGCAACTTTCACAACTTGGGATATGTTGGATGGCCAATTTGCAATCCAGCAGACAATGTAGGGATATACATTAAGCTCATATAATTTTTCACTAATGCTGGCATGGGGATAGTATCAAAAGCCTTGGTAAGGTCAAGATAAACAATATGCAAAGAAGGACTACTGTCCACAGCCCCTGTAACCTTTTAAAAAAAATCTTACAAGGTTCAGGAGACAGGACCTGCCCTTCACAAAACCATACTAAATAGGATCTAGATCAGTTAAGATGCCCATGTCTGCATCAGTGAGCTCTGCTATGATACATTCAATGTTTTTTTATACAAGGCTGGTGACGCTGATGATTCTGTAACTAAGTCTGAGAGAGGCCACCCTTCTATAGGTGAGTCAAAATGTCTGTTTTCCAGGCATCAGGAACAAACCTTATAGATAGGCTGAGGTTGAACAGCTTCAGCAGAGCCTCTCAGATACTGCACACTTGGCACTGATGAGAATGCAGACCGGTAAGCTGTCTTGTCCCACGGATGTATTATTTTTAGAGTCTGACAGGGATTCTAAGACATCTTACAAGATGATTACAGAGGAAACTAAATTGTCAGGGATAATGGGTGCAACAGTGTGGGTAAGAGGAGTAAAATTAGCACAAAATCTGTCTACAAATCTATTAGTTATATCCTTGGAGTCTGAACAGGTGATATTATGGATTGCACTGTTGGACAATGTCCCTAAATTTTATGATATACCTGAAGAAAGATTTGTAGTTTCCTTTAGAACCTATAGAAATCTTAAATTTATAATCTGCTATACATTTTACAATAGTATTTTTAAGTTCCTTGCTGACATGTTTCAGTATAGTTTTCAGGTAGGACAATGGGAATTTTTTTGCAACTTTTTATTTATTATTTCCTTCTTTTGTTATACATTTTATTAATGCAAGAGTTCTACCAGAGAGGATTATTCCTGAATTTACAGTTATATTTAGGATAGGTGCATACTGAATTTGTATACATCTGTTCATGTGCTAGTAAACACCAGAAGTGAATGCAGCAGCTCCCTCAGCTGGGTCATTTTACAAAGGATTGTTGGGAATTTTGCATGGGTCTTCTATAAACTAATATAGGTTTTCCTGGGAGATGGCTTTAAAGATGGACTCATTTGGTGGTGGGATGGTATTACAAGACTTGATAGGGAAGATGACAGATTTCTGATCAGACTTAACCAGGGATTAGGAGATGCAGGGTGGAGTGCAGGCAAGGACTAGGTTGGTAAGGACCAGATAAAAGATATTAGAGACTCTAGTGTGTAGTTTTACAATTTACTTCATTGCACTGGTATTAGTAAAGTCCTAGAAACGCTGAACATACCTATTTTTAAAGGTGTAATTGTGCCAGTAAATGCTTGTTAATTGAAGTCCCCTATTAGGAAGGCATTTGGTTTGATATTTAATGCCTCGATGGTGTTGAGTTAATTTCTGTGATCTTTGGACAACAGTGATGGAGATCTGTAACTAGTAATGAAGCTCTCTATGAGCTCCAAGTTGGGACTGTCAGAAACTGTATATGAAGCAATGATACTTTTGACAAATATAGATTCTTCCCTGCAGTTTCCTGAGGGCCTAAAAGCATGATAAGTGCTAAACCCTGGTATAGAGGGATAGCTGTCACTGCACTGAAAGCATGTGCCAGTAACTATACAAATATGAATCTATTTCAGTTGCAGGAGGGCCTCAAGTTCTGGCATCTTTCTATTTAGATTCATAGAGCTGAGTAGTGCCACATTGATATTGTCCAAACCTGAATTTAAATTTTCAGTGTAGGAATGTCCACTAGGGGGACTATGTCTAAGGAAAAGGCAGCAAAGACTTTAGCCAGTACATGAAACCCTGCTGTGCCTGGTGAAACAGGAAGTGAAATCTACCATATCATCCTAGGCTGACACATAGTGGAGCCCCTTAGAATGACATCAACTACATAGCCAATTGTTAAAGAAAATCATCTTGTCTTTCTATCAAGGTATCATTCTTGGCAAAGGCAGCATACTATTCAAAACCAGTATCTTTCCTGCCTCTAACATATGCATAGTTAGTTCCCTCATGTTTTTCTACATGTCCCTTTGCGAGGAGCATCCCAGGTCATTCATTCTCATATAGATGCATGTATGGCTTAAGGAACCTTAGGGCCCTTATAACATCAAAGATCCTAGAACTGGACAAGGAGCTTACAGTCACCCTGTTGTTGTCCAGTTCAGTGAGTGGGGCATCTGTCTGCCTAACTGTAGAGTCACCTATGACTTAAACATCTCCATGTGTTAAAGGAGCCTTGGTGGGCCTTATGAGTTTAGGCCTTCTTTCCTGATGCCTCCTGGGTGAGTTTTATGGATGCACAGTATGTGTGAGTGGAGGAGTAGGTGTAATGAGGCTGAGATATTATACAGTGAGTTCTATGAGGCTTTGTCAATTTTTTTTTACAGACTGAGCGTATGCTATTGATCTAATAGTGTGCTGTGGTGGATGTGTTGCTGAGGAGGTATGATGTTTACTGACAGTGGGCTGATGCAAGAGGATTGCCTCTATTTTTTTATATTTCTCACAGGTTGTACTATCAGCTGGTAGAAGTAGTGAACAGTCAGTAAGCAAAAGACAGGTACCACACTGCCTTAAACCACTTAATGCAATCAGGCTGGCCAGAAATGGGATGAGAGTAAACTGTTCTGTCATGTTGCCAGAAGGTGGAAAACTAGGGCTTGCTCAGTGCTTAGGGGTTGGAGGGGAAACTACTATTGCAAACCATGTATTTTTATGGCTAAAGTATTTAGGGAGATACTATAAAGTTAGGTTAGATGGTAGCTGCTCTAGCAGTATTTACTGTAAAGATGGAATTTGAATAGTGAACAATGGTGATTCAACTATTGACTATTACCTGTCTTCTACTACTGCTGGTCTCACCACAGCTTCACACAGCTGTTAAACAATGTCCCTTTGCTATTTCTTTCTTCAGAAGCAAAACAGATATAGATATGGCTGTGGTTCACTTTATTGAATTTGCCAATACTTACTAAGTGAACATAGCTAAGCTTGTAAGGGCCCCAGGGCCATTAGCCTAGAAACCTCCTAAGTAAGAGAAAATGAAGATATACACACACACACACACACACACACACACACACACACACACACATATATATATATATATATATATATATATATATAAACAAAATCACCTCCAAGAAGTCTACGGCAGATATAAAACACAAGTTTTAATGACTAAATAAAGTGCAGATAAGCCCTTTACACATCAATACACATACAGTAGGAACAACTAATTGCATCTCCTCATCCCATAGTCAGATGTAATCCTATTTAATTAGTTGGTTGACTTAGAATAGCATAACTTATGTTTTAGTGACTTCTTATTCTTGTATACAAAAAATGGTTTGTCACCAACAATCCTGTGCATATCCTGATCTGTGCGTAATAGTGTCCAGTGCTTACAAATAATACCACTAATCTTCTTGTCATCACAAGAGTATGTTAGTCCAAAGAAGATAGTACTCCCATGGGCATTCCCGTCATTATTGGGTATCATATCACCACCCATAAGTGATGATGAAAAGTAGGGTTTCCCAATATTTGTATGTGTATTGATGTGTCTGGGTCTTTTACACATCCCAATGGTAACAGGAAGTTTTTAAATTTACCATCAGCTAATTGTAATTCCAAGGATTTAGTCTATCTTGCATTGTGCAATGGTTGTTTCTCATTCTATGTTGATAAGACAAACAGGCTCCTACGAGAGCGTATCCATGATCACTTATATTGTGCATGCAGGGGGATGAGCTACAGTGCATTGGCAAAATATATGATAAATACTGATATGGAACATTCTTTTAGATTTGTAGTATTGGAATTAATTCATGATAATATTAATAAGGGAGACTTTGTGAACAGAACTTATCAGGCAGAACTTAAGTGGATTTTTGTATTACAAGCACACTATCACCCTGGGCTAAATGATAGTATATCTATACAACCAACTCTAAGAGCAAGACCTTTGAAAAAGAAATAACCCACATGTATAAAATTTTTATATACTTCATTAGCATCTACACAGATACTTACATATATAGACACATATTTACTATATTCATGTGTTTTTTTAGTTTATATCCATATATGTTTGTTAGGATAGTATTTCCTCATATATATTTTTTAAAATTTTAAAATATTTATGTGTTTTTTATGTGATTTATAGTGCTTGTATTTTTAAAAATGAATTTGTGTAGTTACTATGGCAGTGAATAACATCAGATGCACTTTGATCTGATTTGCTGATTGTAATTACCCTTGCACTTTTAAGAATGTAATTTGAAATGCATTTTAGATCTGATGAAGCTTACCGTGAAAGCGTTTATCTGCATTTCATTTTGTCATTAAAACTTGTGTTTTATATCTGCCGTGGACTTCTTGGAGGTGATTTTGTCTTTATATTTTCACTTGCTGCACTCCAGTGGTTAACTTTCTCCAGGCATCGTTTCCTTCTTGCTGTTTTTAATATATATATATATATATATATGGATTCACTTTATAACCTCGAAATGCTGAAATATCGAATTTCAGTATCTCGAGACTATAAAACCGAATCCACAAAACACCGACAAACAAAAACCGCGAAACCACATAACCGAAAACACCGCACATGCTACACTAAACATACAACACAACACCCACATCACAACATAAACAAAAAAACAACACGCATACACAACCCCCCCACACCCCCCCTACTTATATATACTAACTCCGAGATCGCACAAACACAACACAAAAGCTCACTCACACAAGCACATTCTCCAATCCCTCACACACACTCTAACTCCCACTCAAAACCCTTACAAAACACTCACTTACCAGACATAACACCTACATCCAAACACGATACCGCGCACCAACAAAACACAAACCCGGACATTACATAGCGCAACTTCATAACCGCGAATTCGACATATTTTTGACATACGTCAAATTCGCGATTATGAACGTTCGCTATTTTTAACATTCGACTTTATAGCTTCGAGATACTGAAATTCGACATTTCAGTATTTCGATGTTATAAAGTGAACCCATATATATATATATATATATATATATATATATATATGCTACTAAATAGCTTATGATATGATAGGATGGTAGACATATTTCAGTTTGTTGAAGAAGATACATTTCACTTCAGTTTATTTTACCAGTCTTGGGGAACTGTAATGTGTGGATGTTTTTACTAACGGAGGAACAAGAACAGAGTGACTAAACAAAAAAGGATACAAGTATGTTTATTGTCTTGATTAGACTTGAGTAAACAGAGTCAAATAATCATTCCTCTTTCCCGTCTTTCCTGAAAAAAGACTAAAACACAATCTCTGATTGAATTTTATTCAAAAAATAGACATGGCAAAGGCAGGGCAATAGTATATGCATATTAGCTGGTTCCTCTCAGCAATTATTAAAGTTACGAACTGCACCAGGAATAATAATTTTAATGAAAGCGGGAGTGAAGTAGGCTTTATACCAAATATTGAAGTGGACGGATCTTAGTCTTATCAAGAAATTAGAGACGATAGTATCAGACCAGAGACTAGCTAATTCAGTACAATCTGGTAAAAATTAAATGTTTTCATCCAGCAAACAAAGTCTGTGTATTTGGGAGGAAACACTGCAATATAAAGCTTATTTTACAGATCACATACTCCAAAGAAGTGAACAAAGACATCAAGCCATTCATTGACCCATTATGATAGAAGACTTGACAGGCAGGTAGAGCTAAAGCATTTAAAAGGTTGTTACATTCCTGACAGATCAGGAGAACAGCCCAAAATGGAGCACCCATAGGGTTGCACAGAAGATTACCATGGACAAGTGACACGTTTTGCAGTAAATAAGAGACCATACTGTTTTTATGTTTGGATAGGGATGAGATCATGCAGACCTCTAAAGTTAAAAGATATGAGTGAGTAATGAAGTAGAGATAAGTCAGTGACAGTCCAAGAACTGGAAACAAAGTATCCCTTATTTGGATTCAGGTTTGTAAATCAGAGAAAAGAGGAAGCTCAAAGCAGGAATGGGAGAATCCTGGAGTTTATCAAAGTCTGAGAATGAAGATGACATATATTCTTTTTGCATCTTCATGTTTTGATGTCAATTCATATGATTTCCTGGTTGACAAAGTTGTACTGTGGGAGTGGTTTTAAAAATGTCTGACACTGTAAGATGCTTTCTTCTCTCTGCAGATAATGAATAAGCCATAGGATGGTAACAGCCAGCTACCCAGTGTTCTTGGTCTGCTGGGTCACTGAACAAAAAAGATTATCAGATAAAGTGTGGAGAAAATTATCAAAAGAAAAAGACCGTACAGAAGAGAAATTCAGACTCAGAGGACATCAAATGGGTCAAGAGAATAAATGTTCAAAGATATAGGTCATACAAAGAAATATGGAGGTTGGAAATAAAAGTGGTAGCAGGGCTAGAAGGGGGTAAAATAAGAGATCAAAAGGAGAAAACATTAAGGTGGGAAATTGTTAGAGAGGAAGTTGGTGAAAATAGTAAATTGCAGTAACCGTTAACTTTAATAAGTGGGTAAGACTTAAATAGAGACATAACTAGGGTAAGGAGAAGGGGATAGCTGCCCTGAGTGTAAGTTGTTAGGAGGCATGTTCGGCAGTTGCCTATGGGGTGCTAGTGCAGTACTGGCTAATATTAATTTAAGAAGCCACAGTTGATATTATCAAGGGTTCTTACATTAATGTTGATTCTACATTTGTGGTTGCCCTTAAGCGTTCAGTATATTAGTAACTATAGTAAAGAGCTTGCTACAGTTACACAAGACTTGTTATTTTTTTAATTTGGTCCACAACCAGCATGCCAGATAACCTAGCTACAGTACAGGACTTAGGTTTGGATCAAACTGGATGAGTATGTCATATTTAGTGTAAGATATTATGCTGATTCCACTGCAAGCATATGAGAAACAGCTACAAACCATTAAATTCTTAAGCGTAAGAGCATAAATACAGACATGATTTCTTTTCAGATTACAGAACACAAAAAACAGAAGGCTGGAGATGGTTCTGGAGTAATAAATAAAGCCAACTGGTGCAGAAGTAAGTTATCTACTTGTGCCAATGAGAATCCAGGTTTGACAAGCAAACCAAGCTTTACATGGCAAGCTAAACAGGGAGAAGAGTGGTAAGGCCTTGTCTGTTTACCTCTCCCTGAAGTTTGACTAGGAAAGAGGCATGTTTTGGGGGACAAGCATCAGGCCACTGCATCCCAACTGAATACCAGGGAATGTGATCCCTGGGCATTTAATTATAAGGGGGCATGCCTGCCAGAGAGGCTACATAAGTTGTGAGAATGACTGGAAACTACTTGATGTACCCGTTATACATTCACCACTTGAATATTTAAGGACAAAGTAATTAAAAAAATTACATGATAAACAGCATTTCTCTCCTATAAGACAGACTGAGAAGATGCAAATAAGTGTGTGTGTGTGTGTGTGTGTGTGTGTGTGTGTGTGTGTGTGTGTGTGTGTGTGTGTGTGTGTGTGTGTGTGTGTGTGTGTATAGATGGATAGGCAGATAGAATTCATTACTATGACTAAGAAAATATTGCATTTAGATGCAGTGTGCAGCTTGGGTATTAGCTAGTGCACACTTCCAAATTTTGCCCTGGGAGATGTACAGTTTTGAAAAATCAGTCCCTCAGATGCTGAAGATAAGGGCTGTTGCATAAGAAAACGTAGTAAGAGGACTACATTAGACAACAGAGAATTTTCCTGAATGAGTAAAGTTGGATGGCTTTGCAGCTACCAAGAGAACTAGAATGTGTTTTCTAGTGTAGTCATAAATATCTTAAGTGCTGATTCAACCTGTAGCTCTATGTAGAAAAGTGTTTACTGCTCCACTATGTCTTATTAAAGGGTTATACTTCCAGTGTCATTGGAACCATTGAGCAGATCTTATAGTTAACTGTTTCAAACTAATGAATTACTTATACATTGTTGGAAGAGCATGACTATGTTTGGGAATAGTCAGCTAAAAATCTTTAGGCAGCATAGCTGTAGATTGTAGGTATAAAAGATGGAGGAACAGAGTAGAATCATGTCAGCTTGTGAAAGGCCGCATGCAGCAGGACAGAAGAGCAGGTGAAATATAATTTATAAATATAGAGAAAAATATGATCTGTAAATAGTCTATCATATCAGAATGGGTCTATATTACAAGATCGAAACTTTAGTTAATCGAATAACTAAAGATCGATCTTGTAATATCGAAAGCTAACAACTTCAAACGGCCGATTTAACCAGGGAAAACACTTCCCTTGGCTGTTATGTGCCTTATGCCCTTTTTTACAGTTTGGAGCAATCTTGGAGTTGGTATATTTAGGTGGGGGGTGTGGGGGTGAAGCCCCCCACTTGATCTGGGATTAAATTTTTTTTTTCATGCGGCCAAGGGAAGTGTTTCTCTGCATTAAATTGGCTGTTCAAGGTTTTTAGCTTTCAATATTACAAGATCGAGCTTTAGTTATTCGATTAACTAAAGTTTCAATCTTGTAATATAGACCCTATCAGAACATGATGAAGAATACACTAGAAGAGAAAGACAGACTGATGCAGGACTGAAAATAGCTTTGTCTCATAATAGTATTCCTATGTCTGTTAAGAACATCTGAAAAAAATTATTCTATTTTGGGCTTTCATGCCTATTGGACTGACTGCTGGTGTCAAATACTGCTGACTTCAGGTCCCCCAACACCTCTCAATAGCTCTGTGCTCTCTGCAACTACCATTATTGGGGCTTACCCTACACAAACCTTCTTCAGATGTGCCCTCTCCTGCCACATACAAAAGCTTTTCAGCAATTAAGCTTCAGATTGAGCGATGACTGGATAGAGGAGCTGCTATGCAGGAGCCATCATCATCTGGCTGACAGGTATGTTGAAAGATTTGTTTCAGCAGTAATCTCAGAGGATTAAGGCCATGAGCTATTAATGCAAGTGCAAATTTATGTTATGCATATATATTTTCTGTGGTCCAGGGCTCAAGTCCTTCTTCCTCTATTTGCCTGCCGTGTAACTCTGAGCAAGTCACTTAATTAGATGCCCAGGTAAAAAAAGAAAGAAAAAAAAGAACCACATTGGCCCGTGCTCTACCCTGGTTAACAAATATAATAAAAATAAAATAAAACAAACAAATAAATCTGTAAACAAACTTCTAGAATATTTTAGATAATGAATTACGTAAGTGGCATGCAATGGGAGATAGCAAAGAAGTTTTGAGTGTTTTTGTGATAATGCTCTTCAAAGACCCACCCATAACTGGCTGTGTCTCTTTGGTTCACAGTCTATGCTAGGAGTAAATGCTGGATAAACACTCATCAAACCCTCCTACACCTCCCTTCAACAGAAGACAGTAAGCTTCACCTCAGCTTTCAGCTCCTAATTTACATAGGACACTAATCAAACCTGGATCATCTAGACTGTAGTCAAGGCTTCATCTCTCTTCATCATGGAGCCAAGAAGGGTGTATATGGAAGCATTGATGGCAGCTGTTTTAAATAAGTAGCTCACAATAAACCAGAATACTGCCTTATTGATGTGAATAAAGATGGTGCCTGGAAGAAGAAGACAAGCCATACAGCACATGATCTGTAAACTGTATGTCTAACTGACAGATGGGTCATTAGCAAAATGTTTCTTTTTACTGGTTGGAGAGAGCTTTGGTCCTTGCAATTTTCACTCTTGTTCTTTTTTAGCTAAATAAGATAATGCCTGGTTGTGCCAAATGAACAGTGGTTAGTCTTAGTTACAATTAGTGACTCTCTGTAAGTGTAATGTCATGTTTATATATATATATATATATACGCATGTATTTATTTATTTATTTTTTGCTAACTAGGTAAGTGGGCCGGCCCATCGAGGTACCTTGCGGAAACCCACACAAACTCAGAAACAACATGCAGTCCCACACAGGAGGTGAACATGTCAGGGAAACAGCTGCAAACTCTGAAGCTGTGGGGCATAAATATTGACACTGTAAGATAGTATTGTTCATTAGTAAGATGATGGCATCACGGAAGGTCAGATAGCCAGCCCATGATGGTGTTATTCCCTAGTCTAGC
The DNA here is from genome assembly GCF_019279795.1 of Protopterus annectens. Lineage (NCBI taxonomy): Eukaryota > Metazoa > Chordata > Ceratodontiformes > Protopteridae > Protopterus > Protopterus annectens. The sequence goes on along the minus strand of NC_056748.1, from coordinate 250,868,903 downwards.
ACAATTATTGTACTCAAGAGAAGATTCGATAATTTAAGTAGTAAATATATTCCATTTGTAAGATTTAGACATCTTCCACTATTTTACTCAATAATTTCAACTATGGAACAGAAATAACTGTTTTCTAAATAAATCTGACTGAATATTCAGTGCTAATTGTGGAATTCAACTGCAAAGCAACTTGTTTGGTGGAGTCTTAAAGTCTGAATTTTATTTTGTCTAAACTCTTAAATGTAGCCGTTGATATTAGCATTTCAATATATTTAAACACAAGCAGTACAGTTTCTGTATGCTACTTTAAATGACTAAGTAAGCTATTGCAAAATAAAACTTAAATTCAAACATCTCTTTTAAATACTTTTTAAATAGACTAAAGATTTAATTGTCCATTAGCATGCACAAGGGGGCTCAGAATTATGAATAGCGCCCAGATGATCCTGAAGAATTTATTATTATGTTGTCTTTTTCATTTGGACTATATTTACCCATATTACATATATATTTGCTCTTGGTTTGGCTTGATTTTTGTAATTAATACTTGGTGTACCTTGCAACCTCAGTGCAGTTCCTTATAAAGTCTTGGCAGATTCTGTAGCAATCTGCATGGTGAGCTCCTTTAGTTTTGTAAGTTATAGTGCCTGTTCTTACAATTTGCAAGTCTTCTGTTATAGCTTATCCTTATCAGCATACTTAGATAGTTGTTGTGCTTCAGAAAAAACATATACATTTCTTACTACGTCTTACTTTTGATGTTTTGTCATTTTTCTTATTTTTGACTCAGGTTTTATTACTATATGAACCCAGCTTTCTAGATGAATCTGGCAAAAACTGCAAAAGAAAACTTTCAGTGTCCATTTTTTTTAGTCACCGTGCTGATATTCTTTTCAACTTTTAGGCAATGCATAGATAAAAAAGCAAGGTAAATTAATGTGACATTATCTAAAGTTTTTAATAACTGGCTTGCAAGGTGACAGAATTTATTACTGTTAATTAATGTTCTTTATTTTTTTTCTTTCCAAGCTGGAGATGTGAAATATGACTCTTACGTAAGATGATATGCTTTTTTGAAGAGCTCTTCAAAAGAACTCATCCTTACAGTCATACAGCATATGTATATCCAAAAGCCTAAATATTAAAACTGATTGATGAGTTTTAGTTCAGTAGTAATAAAACACAAAACACATGCATGTGTGTGAAATCTTTTCTTTCATTCTTGATTTTCTCTTAAGTCCCATCAAAAAATGTAAGTCATCTGTGACATGAGGCGGAGGTGCTGGTGAATGTTGCTTGCCTGTTTTGCCCCTTGAGAGGAATTGTAGCTCATATTTAAAAATGCTGTTAAGCTAAGTGGATGACATGCATGTACTTCAAAAGACAGATGACTAGCACACCACAAACGTTTTACGAAATTATTTTGTTTTGGTCCCTGACTACGGAAAAGGTGCAGCCTATGTTAACAATTTCTGTGCTGCTGAGCAGATCTTTTATTATTTCATTTTTATGCTATAAGTGTTAGTTTCAGTCTCCCACATCTTACAGATCTCAATATCTGCCATAACGGAAGAGTTCTTTGTGCATTACATCATCTTGTAGTGGAACAAGGATATTTAGCATAGCTGAGCTAGGGACTTTTTAGTAGTTTTGATGTTTTATATCACATCGTTGATGTAGCCATGGTCCCTAATTGCATGTAATGTCATTCATATGCTAAACTTTAATACATCACTCATCTTCATTCTTACCCCAAAAGTGCAACAAAGAAAAAAAAGGAGTTCTGTAAGTCTGGTCATGTCACATTCAAACAATCATTCCTTCTCCATGGATAATTATTGCAAAACAATTTGTTATAGGTTCATAGCTTCATAGGTAAGTACTATGCTAGCTGCCTTTTTGAGCCATTTTAAGCCAGCCAGGTTCCCATTCGGTACTTGAATTAACCTATCAGATTAGTGTTAGACTGGACTTATCCATCTCATGGTTCATAACTGTATATTATTCCTAGTAAGAATAATTGGAATTAACACCATAGATAATTTGTAGGGACCTGTGTATAGCATAAAGCATTTAAGAGCTGCCTCTCTCCATTAGTTGGGGTAAATCTTCTATTACCCATTAATAGATCCAAGTCATGCTTTAATATGGACAAGGATGAACTTTGTTTTTTTGTAGATAAGGAGTAAGTTCCAAAGCAGCAGTATCCTCTGCAAGATATACCTGTCCCTCCAAAGCATTCTGCTGATGTTGCAGAAGAGGTTTAGATCACTGGACTGAGTATTTCTAATGCCATTTGACTTGCTGAAGTGCAGTAAATCCATCACTAATGAGTCAGAGCATGCCTTATATGCCATACAGGCCATCTCTTAATAGTCTGTAGGATACTGGGTATTTACTGGGTATAGTGACAGAGCTTTGAGTCAGTCCGTGTAGGACATATTGTTTAGGCCTTGTATTCTTTTACTAAGGTATCTCTATGGGCATTACTTAACAGATATATGCCAAAGGGGGTATTACACTAAATCAGTGGCCTAAAGAAGGCTGTGTAAAAGAGTAAAATGACACCTATAGATCTAGATGCAATCCCTTTGTTTATAAGCTGTGCAGTAGAAATATCTTTCTTACGACAGTGGGCATATGTTGTTGGAGCATTAGGTCACTGTCCACATAGTTCCCAAATCCCAAACAAGTGGGTCAAATCTTAGGAGTGTATGTTCAATATGGTAGTTCCCCAGGATGGGCTTCCCAAATTATACAGTTATGTATTTTTCGGCATTTAGTTTCAGTCCATTATTCTCACACCAGTTAATTGTTTGCAATAAACCTTCCTGTACAAATTCTAAGGCATTTGGTGATTCAATGACTTTTCCTAACTTGCAGTCATCTACAACCTTAGTCAGCTAGGGTCTTTGATATTGGCTTTAACTTCAGAGGACTAGATGCCAAGCAGGATAGGTCTCACAACCAAACCCTGGTTGACTCCATTGATGACTGGTCTCTATCTGGCGGTAGCTTCTCATATTTTGATCTTTAGCATCCTATCTCTGTAACGTATCTTTAGTGGTCTCTGTACATGCATATATCCATCTCAACATGCAAATTATAGTGAAAATGCTAGAATATTTTGCATCCTCAAAATACTGAAGTTTAAATTTAAAATCTTCAACATTCAAAGTAACTTTAACATCCACTGGAAGCTTGTTCATAAAGACACTATCCTTCTATTAAAGAAACTTCTAGAGACTTTTTTCAAGCAATATTAAAAATCTGCTAAGACCACAAATAAATGAAAATAAAAATCCTAATAGTTGACACAGAAGTGAATACTTACTTGTTTTGTAAGTTAAATCAAATTGCCTCTAAGCCGCCTATATTCCATGTGTCTTAACTTCTGTCTACCATATCTCACCCTTACAATTACTACTACTTTATTTTAGCAAGACTTGACAGTTTGTCTAGTTAAAATTATAAAAAATTATAATGGAGTTTATAAGACCTTAATCCTCTAAATACTTTGTTTATCTGGACATATATCAGTTAGTACATTTTGTAATAGTTACCTTTTTCCTGTCCTATTCTATTTGCTGGCCATTTACTGTACTATAAATTTTCTATTCGATTATTCGATCTCTATAACTGTATTGTACTTTTAACTGTTTATCCCCAGACCTTTGCACATAGGGTTTTTGTTCATTTGGACTATCCTGGTAACCAAATACAAGATAAAATAAACAAATAAAAATATGCATAAATATAGATGCATCAACCTTTCAGAATATAAGAAAGAATGTAGACCTTGTATTCTCCTAGTACATATCTTCTGTGTCTATTCCAGTAATTTCCTGTTCTTAGATATAGTAGGATTACAGACTTTTATCATGTATTCCATCTTGGATCCAACTAAAGCATTAAATGAAGGTACAAGAATATAATTGCACTTGAACTTGATGTATCTAGTTATATAGGCAAATCATTTTAAATTGTCTTAATAAATATAACAATACAAAAATATTATAAAATGCTGTGTTGGTCCACTTACAAAAACACAAAGACACTGGAACACAGATATGATGTAATACCTTTTATTAGGCCAACATAGGTTTTAAAATTACTCCATCTTTAGAATAGTGGGAGACAAAGGGCTGTTGACTTCCCACTGGCACAGCTGTAGGGTTAGGTCTTCAGCCAAGTGTCTAAGCCAAGTCCTCCAGCACCCTCTCTGTAAACCCAGTGTTTCATCTCCCTGCCCAATGTAGCTGACACATACACCCTTTAAGATTTAATTTTCACACACACACACACACACACACACACACACACACACACACACACACACACACACACTTGGAAAAGGCCGGCACAGATTACCCGCTCTACCAACTTTGTCCAGGCTATAAGGTAGATTCACTGCCACCAGTCAGTTACTGTAAGGCTGTTACAAAGGGTATCCAATGATACTGTGTAATATTAATGTTGTGTCTTTTGGCTTTTCCTGATTAGGGGTCGCCACAGCGGAACTCCAGTCCACTAATGATTGGCAGTAGATTTTTACGTGCCGAGTTGCTGGCCCTGACGTACAATCTTCAACTAAGGTACGACCATTCATGCATGTCTCCACACAGAAGACGCTTTAGCTGAGAATCGAACAGGACAATGTCTTACTGTGAGGCAACAACGCTACCGCAGCACCACCACCACAGTTTTTTATACTGTGTAATATTAATACTAATACAAATTAAAGTAGTTCACCAAGGCACCTAGGCCTTCTGGAGTGACCCACACAGTGTCACCAAATAAATATAAGCACAGATACTCTCTACAAGGACCACCCACAATAAAAGTTTTAAATATATTTAATAACAAATAATAGAAGTACATGAAAATACTGAATATATATTCACAGTAAACCACAGAGTTCTGATCACAGGAAATATTGAAAAGGACATTGATGGACAGACTCAGGCAAATAAAGAAAAATAATATCTAAACTAAGCTTCACTATATTCCTGGATAAATCTAAATGTATCACTGTTCCCTAGTTAAGTTACTTACTACTGCAAGGCAAGACGGTGTGGCTGAGAGTCTTTCTAGTCAGGCTTCCCAAACAGAATACTCAATACTCTGAAATTTCTCTTTGTGATATCTAAAATATAATTTCTAAGAGGGCTGGCAGAATTACCTAATCTGGTCATTTGACTCTATTTGTTTACAGTATTCCCCTTTGAAGCTAAGACAGGAAATTAGCACAGACAACCACAATACACATTCACATGTTCAGGGCAATGCCTGGGGCTTCCCTTCTTGTCATTGAGCTAATGGACAAAGGTTGTTCCATAGACCCAGTGATTCCATCCTACTCAGCACTGTGAGGTGCGTTTTAATAATTTAATGGCCGATTTATTTTTCCCTCATTTTTCTTGAAGTTATCCTCTGCTGTTCCATTATCCTCTATTAAAACATGTACATTTAATTTAGCTACAGTAAAACATGTACATTTCTCTTCATTTCAGCAGGGTGCACTGTTAATACATTTCAACACAAGTAAAGCTCACAAATACATTTTCAATACAAGCATCTGTACAAAATCAGTTTTATATACAAATGACATACAGTTCTAATAGAGTTGTAACACAAACATCTTGTATAAATCAGTTTGATATTCAAAGGACATATTATTCTTTACAAAACTCCAGCTGGCTATGCTGGCACTTGCCCATATCATCACCCCCCCCTCCACCTTCTATAGAGGTGCAACAGAAAGCATCCTCACCTGCAACTTCACAGTGTGATTTGGAAGCTGCACAGTTACAGAAAGGAAGGTGCTACAAAGAGTTGTGAGGGTTGCAGAGAAGATAACAGGTTCCAGTCTTTCATCAATACAACAATTTTATTCTGCAAGAAGCATCCAAAAGGCCACCAAAATAATACAGGATACCACACATCCTGCACATGGTCTGTTTAAGCATCTGACATTGGGCAGGAGATATTGCAGCATCCACTGCAAGATTACAAGATTCAGTAACAGTTTCTACCCTACACTGATATGAACTCAGGCAGTAGTACTAAGGGTCTGGACACATAATAAGTCAATTTTTTGTTTATTTGTGCAATATTTACTTGCATATATTCCAAGTAAGTGCAGTATTTATTTATTATATCCATAGTATTATTTAACCCACTCAAGTGCAATACTAGACAAATAACTTAGGCATTGTTCAATCTGTAGTGTGTGTTGTATTACTTTAAATAGTGTAGTTAATTTAACTCAGGGGAGGGTATTCTTTTTGTATATGAGTGTTGGTAAATGTCTCTCCTTTTTCTTGTGTGTACTGGCAGTGTTAGTTATGTTTATTCCTGTACTTATATGTGTTGTTTCACTTTAGTTTGTAATCTCACGATTAGAGCTGATGCACAAAATTTTGTTTAGGCTACACATGTGCAGTTCTAAATGACAATAAAGTTTAGTTTGACTTTGACTTTCATTATGTTTATAAGATGAGTTTTCCACCAATATCTTGAAAGAAAAAATATTTTCAATTTTAATACTATAGCAAATATTAATATATATTCTGAAATGTGTGTTTGGTTTTATTATATTTATATTCATTTTATTATCTTAAGTCCAAGAATTTAAATTATATAGAGTAACCTGAACACAATTTATATCAGATATATTAACCATTGGGTCTACTATAGGTACTCACATGCTTGGAGCTTGCAATACACCTGTTCACTGCCAAAACAGCAAATGCTCAAACTCCCATTAACACAATCTCCCATTTCATTGTAGCCTTTCAAATATCCAACCCTATCAAACTATATAGTCCTACCAGTTTCTATGTTATTTTTCCAGGACAGAAAAAAGACTAATGGGGCCTTAAACTACAAAATCGGTGGGACTGCTCATACACACATACACACACACACACACACACACACACACACACACACACACACACACATACACACACACACACACACACATATATATATATATATATATATATATATATATATATATATATATATATATAGGGTCTGCAGTATATTATTTTGTTCATATAATCGAATGCTGTAAACAGCAAAAATGCCGGATATCGAACCCTATATTATGGGGGGCTGTGCCCCCCCACACACACTAATTATATATACCATCTCTGAGATCATACTACAGTGAGGAAAGGGCAAATTTCCCAATCATCAGTGTACCGCGATCTTACAAAAAACACATCGATGTCCGGCATTTTCGCTGTTTACAGCATTCGATATTTTGGACTTTTGTTCTTCTAATAGGGACCTGTTTACATATATATATATATATATATACATATATATATATATATATATATATATATATATATATATATGTATGTATATATATATATATATATATATATGGGTTTACTTTTAAATTTCAAAATACCAAAATCTCGAGTTTTGAAATACCGAGCTCAAAACATTGAGATTCTGGTATCTCAAAAGTTAAAAGTGAAAGAAATTAAATGGCCACCCTGTCACAGTAGTAGACCAAGTATTTTATTATAAAATGTCTTGCATTGTTTTTATCTTTGAGCCTAGAGAGAGAATCCTATGAGCTCATTCGAGTGTAGAGGGAGTACATCAGTTCACCAAAATGGCAAGTTCTTTCTTGATAAATTGTACTGGATCCTGGCTATCAACGTTGTTTGACAGTCCAATGAACTATACGTTGCTCCTATGGGCACGGTCCTCCAGATCTTCAGTTTTGGATTCCATGGTCAGCATCTGTGAGTCCAGGTTTAAGATTTCCTGAGAGTGCTCCACATCCACAGTCACAACCAGTTTCTCAGATATTTTCTGTCTCTGCTGCTGCAGTGACTCATCGCAGAGAGCTATGTTTCATTGTTCGATGAAAGTCTTTATTTGTTGAATATCTACCACTGCCCCAAGCATTAGTCTTGAGAATATCTCTGTTGAATCCCTCAGGGCTCTCAGCTCCTCTGTCATATTAGTCTATCTGGCTCCCACTCCAGTTGTGGGAATTGAAGCCCATGGTGTCAGCTGATCACAGCCATACTTCTGCTTTCCTGTGTACACTCAAATGCTTCCCCCATTGTCTTTACAATTTTGGATCAGCTTTCTTTCTTTATTAACAGGGAATTGTTAAACAATAATTTTTATTGATGTGAGTTCCTGTTTTTCTTTTTATATACAAATATACAAATGTTTTCTTTTTATCCAAGTTTTATACATTTTATTTTTCTTAGCTATTTGTGCTTTGAACTTTCTAGGTAAGATTTTTTTTTTATTATTTCTTGATGACTGCAACTTCTTCATAACTTTTAATGCTACAATTTTATTTTTAAAAACATACCAAACTTCATTAGTAGCCAATTCCCTAAGGTTGTGTTACATAAATCCATGTATTGTAGTAGTACTTGATAAGTTTAATAATTTTTGTGTTATCCTTTGTATCTCAATAGGCAGTCACTGATGTTTAATTTTACAGAGTAAAACCGCATGATCACTATTGGAAAGCAGAGGAATTCTTTCATCTAACGTGGGCCAATGTGATGTGTTAAGGTATATGAAGTCTTAAGATATTGCTGCCTCTAGTAGGACATATATATGAGGCCAGGCTGAAATCACCTAACAAAATAATTTCATCTTTAGATACAGAACAGGGTTGTTCAATAATGCTCGAAAATCAGAAAGCTTTAATCCTGTAAATAGCATTTATAACAAGGCCTGTTTTGATATGAACACTCAACAGAAAGGACTCTCCTTTTTGATATAGACATTAACTCCTCTTCTATTTAAAGAAAAATAAATATATTTTAATAACATTGTAACTGAAGCTTGTATACCCAGATGTTTTTTTTTTCAGAAACTCTCCATTTGTTATTGTTCTATGTGAAAATCATCTTGGTTTAATACTTTTAATAATGAATGTGACAAAAGTCTATGTCTAGCTGCAGAAAAATGGTATTTTTCATTTGGTACCATAACCTGATTATTATCTAAAATAAATTAAGAAAATTCCAGTTATGTGTCCAATTATCTGACATACCTTACCTAAGTAGACTTTTATATTGTTTGCAGAAATATTTTGTCTTACACATACAGAGAAAGAGAAAAAGATTGCCTTGGCCCCATGAGCTTGAAAGCTTTGTTTTTTCATGACTGCAGTCATTTCGTTAGAAATGTCTAAACATCTCATTATAAGTATATAATTGATTCAAATATATATTATAATGGTAGAAAATCTTCTATTGTAACAAAGTAATTTATTTGAAGCATCAATATATCTCCATTTTTAGCTCCAGGTAAACAGTTAATCCAGTTTTGATTGTGTTTATTATAAAATCACATATGATAAAAATGGCATATTGGTTTTTGCACTCTCTGCAATAATTGCCATCATTGCTAAAATAAATAAATAAATAAGGTTTACAATGTCTAGTGTTTTAAAAATGCTGCTTTTCTAGAGAAGTTTGAGGTGCCTGTAGTGCACTTACCCTTCTCTTATATCACCTTTTACAAAGTACTTTTACAAAGTACTCTAAACCATGGAATTTGTTTTACTACAGTTTTTACTCCTTTATTTATTCTTTTGTGGTTGGTGAGAAGTTATCTGTAATGTAGAAGGTAATGCAACATTTGCTGAAAACAATGTTTAAAAACAGCTTATCAAAGGTGTAAAACATTTAACACTGTCATATAGACAACAGGCAGAAGCAAAATGTAGCTAACATGGGTTAACAGGTTTAAAAGCTTTAAAAGCTATTAAACACACCAACCCCTGTGTGTGTGTGTGTGTGTGTGTGTGTGTGTGTGTGTGTGTGTGTATGTGCATGTGTGTTTTTGTATATCAATGTGTCTCTGAATGTGTTTTTTGTGGTGGATGCTGGGTTTGTTTTAGCATGAGACTAGAACATAACATCTCTGAAAGCATTACATAACAGAACTTGTTATGTACCTCTTTGATATCTGAGAGGTACAAAACAAGCTTGCATGTTTCCCAGTTTCAGTACTTAATTGGCATGGTCCATATGTTACCTTTTTTGTCATATTTCTAGAGTTAGTACTTGACTACTTGGTTAGCATGTTGACTTGTACGATTATTTTAGAAATTGTGCTTGACGTCTCTCATGTTATTTTCAACAGATTACTCAGTTATTTTCTCAAATGCTGTATCTGACAGAATTTCAGAAAACAACCATCTGTCACAACTTATTGTCGACATTTTATACCTACTTATTTATTTTGTTTTTATTTATTTATGTTTAGTGGCATGTTTTCAGTGAACACCACAGATGCTATTCATATACAAATATACAATTTTTTTCTTTTTATCCAAGTTTTATACATTTTATTTTTCATAGCTATTTGTGCTTTGAACTTTCTAGGTAAGATATATTTTTTTATTATTTCTTGATGACTGCAACTTCTTCATAACTTTTAATGCTACAATTTTATTTTTAAAAACATACCAAACTTCATTAGTAGCCAATTCCCTAAGGTTGTGTTACATAAATCCATGTATCGTAGTGACTAGGGGAAATCTTTTACATTTCATATACCTTTCTAATAACATTAGCTCCACTTTTATCATCTAGTTTTGTAGCATAAAGAATTTGCTAAAGAAAAGGAGCACTCATGTTTAATGAGAATGACCTGAATATGGCTAGAAGTTTAGGTTCAGAAGATCTGGCAGGAAAAAAAAAACACTGATCATAAAATAGGCTGCTTTCCTTCACTTTAAAGAGGGTTTGGGATTATGACATCGCTTTATTACCCTCAGGTGGAGACTGCAGGTTAAAAAATTATTTTTACAAAATAAATGGTTTGGCAATCACTCTAATAAAAGGATACATGTATGCAGCATAGGAAATATATGTGTTTGTCATATATTTATGCACCATGACTGCCGTGGTGGTGCTGCGGTAATGTTGTTGCCTCACAGTAAGATGTTGTCCTGTTCGATTTTCTGCTAGAGCGTCTTCTGTGTGGAGACATGCGTGAATGGGCATACCTTCATTGAAGGTTGTGTGTCAGGGCCGGCAACTTGGCACGTAAAAATCTACTGCCAATTATTAGCGGACCAGAGTTCTGCTGTGGTGACCCCTAACTGGGAAAAGCCGAAAGATACAACAACAACAACAACATTATACCTAGCAATTAATGGTTGACTGTCTTTTGCACAGACAATATTTGCTACAGGTCTAAATCAACCATGTTAAAATTCCAAACACTCCATGATAAGATTAATAAAAGAAAACAACGGCAATAAAATAACAATGAATAATGGTCTTTTGATATTGATGTACAGAGCCAATGTAAGGCAGAGGCACAGATAAATACATACATGCATGCATACACAAATATATATATATATGTGTGTGTGTGTGTGTGTGTGTGTGTGTGTGTGTGTGTGTGTGTGTGTGTGTGTGTATGTATATATATATATCTAAATATATATATATATATCTATACACCTGAAGTCAACTCCTCGTTGGTCCGATCCGGGCATAAGCTTATCACCCTTGATATCCACATCCCGCCCCCACCCCCCATTAAGGAAACCACAGTAAAAAATTTCTCCAAACCCAATCTGGTGGTCCCCTGCCATAAACAAACTGTACAACAGAAGGAAGAAATTGTTGCAAAAGAGAGTATAATCCCATGAGTGGAGGAGCTCCCTGGTCAGCCTCGGTAAGAAGCTGAGATCCCTTATAAGATCCTCCAAAGCTAGCTATGAAAACAAAATTGCCACTAAATCTAAGGACAACTACAAAGTATTCTATAGCTATGTCAAGAATCTAGATGGCAACACCCAGATCTCCTCTGAGTTACAGCACAAAGGCACGGAAATTACAGAACCAACTGATATTGCCAACATCCTGGCAGATTGGTTCAGTGCTAACTTTACCCACCTCTCACCCCCTAAAGGGCACATATCTATACAAGAAGAATGCAGAGTCCCTGTAATCACAACTATGCAGGTAAAAGCTGCACTCTCTAAAGCCAAAAACACAGCATCTATGAGACCGGACAACATCCCAGGCTGCATTTTACACAAACTTCAGAATGAACTGGCTCCCCACTTAAGCACCATGTTCAATAATAGCCTTGCATCAGGCTTTTTGCCCACTGAATGGTGCACAGCAAAAGTTATCCCACTCCACAAAGAGGGAGCCACCACTGATACCAGGAACTATCGACCTATTAGCCTGACGAGCCTGGTCTGCAAGGCCATGGAACGTATCATCATGGAACTCATAAACAAAGACATTGGTAACCTCCAAACTCTGGATCCCACCCAGTTCAGATTTGTGAAAGGCAGATCATACCTCCTGAACCTGATCGACTTCTTTGAGGCAGTCACCAAAGCCGTGGATGAGGGTAAGGTGGTTCACACAATCTATCTTGACCTCGCCAAGGCTTTTGACACCATCCCCCATTCTGGAATTATAGCTAAACTCAATAAACTAGGTATAAATATCTACGTCACAAGATGGGTTGTCAACTGGCTCACTGACAGAACCCACACTGTTAAAGTTGCAGACTCCAAATCTGACCTCAAGGCAGTGACAAGTAGAGTGCCACAGGGTTCCGTCCTGGGACCTCTCCTGTTTGGTATCTACTTCTCTGAAGTACAGGCTAACACAAAGGACTCTGGCTGATGAAGTTCACAGATAACTGCAAACTAGGAGCAATAGTCAAGTCCCCAAATGATGTGGACATCCTACAGAAGGGCCTCACTGAGACAGATGCCTGGTGTCAGAGCCATGGCCTCAAGCTCAATGCCAAAACCTGCAGTGTCATCCCCTTTGGTAAAAACTCTGTACCCATGAACTACCACATAGGCAGCAATCTTCTTAACACCGAATGCATGATAAGAGACCTCGGGACCCATGTGGACAGTAGTCTCTCCTTTGATAGTCACATCGCCATAGTAGTCAGGAAGTCCTTCTACATGGCACACCTCATCATAAAAGGGTTCTCATCCAGGAAAAAAGAGGTCATTGTTCCCCTCTACTCGTCACTCATTAGACCCATTATAGAGTACAATGCCCCTTTTGGAATGTACCTCACAAGACATCTGCAGCAGTTGGAAAGGCCACAGAAGTACCTCACAAAGAGGATTACTGGCCTGAAACAAATGCCGTACACTGACTGCCTCAAAAAACTCCAGCTTTACTCCGTAGCATATCACCTACTCCAAGGTGATCTCTGCCTAACATATAAAGCTATGTCAAACCCAGAGCTGTTGGACATGCTACACCTAAAGAAATCCCAATCCCTCCAAGCTACATGCTCTAGGGACCTAAACCTTGTCACCACAATAAACAGAACATGCTGGAGGGATAGATTCCTGTACCAGAGACTTCCTATACTCTGGAACAAGCTACCCATCTATGTCAAGCAAAGTTCTTCATTAGCACTCTTCAAGAAAAATCTTGATGAGTGGATGGGAAATAGGAAATACACCCCGGGGATCACTTCTGTGTCTCTGCTGGACAGTGGCACAGGAAAATAACTTTCTTGGGGGGCGTAAGCTATGGTACCTTGCTGGCTAGGCTTACATAGACCCTTGGGCCAATAGCCTATTACCTACCTATGAACTTGTGAACCTATATATATATATATATATATATATATATATATATATATATATACACACACACGTGAATATATATATATATATATATATATATATATTTATATATATATATATATATATATATATATATATATATATATATTTATATATATATATATCCCATATATATACACGTGTGTATGTATCTATCTATATATATATATATATATATATATATATATATATATATATATATATAGATATAGATATATAGATATATATATATAGATATATATATAGATATATACATATATATAGATCCACTATGTAATCCCAAAATACTGAAATCCCGAATTTCAGTATTTCGAAATTACATAGCCGAAAACCCAACTACAACACACATTAACGAAACCGCATAACCGCAAAATTCAAAATCCCGAACGTACTCTACACATACAGCACACACACATACACACAACTCCTCCCCACAATCAAATAAATAATACTACACTACAGATACCCCCACACACCCCCTACTTATATATTCTAACTCAGAGATTGCACAGACACATAACGGTAACTCACACCCACACACACACACACACACACACACATCACAGTCACAACACACACTTACACACACTAAAGCCCCTAACCAACACACTTTCAGATACATACTTACCTAAACTTCCACCCATCCATCCACACTTCGCACCAGCAGAAGCGGGAATTCAACATCTCCATGCTTCAGGATTTTAAATTTCACACTTCTGCCATTTTCGGAATTTTGAGGTTTTGGCTATGTAATTTCAAAATACTGAAATTCTAGATTTGGGTATTTTGGGATTACACAGTGGACATATATATATATATATATATATATATATATATATATATATATATATATATATATATATATAGACATACACACACATACATACATACATATATAATAAATACACAAATAAAAAATGAAATAAAGAAATAAATACAATTTCTATTGTAATTGTGCCCACATCTGCAATTAGTATTAAATAATTAATTTGTTGCATTTTTATAACATTTGGAGGATTTGTTGTCTGCGTGTGTTTATTTTATATAATTGTATTAAATATGTCTTGATTTTACACTGTAGGTGTGTCTTAGTCCATTTACCTATCAGGTTATGTAGTTTTACTTGTTATTTTTTGTTTACATTTCTACATATAGTTAGAGATCCAGCGAAAGATTAGCTCCAGTGGCAGAAAGGAATAAAGCCCTGGCTACAACCCAGGTGACTTGACTCAAGTTTGATTAGCCTCTAAAGGAGGTGGCTGGGAGAGACAGGAATAAGGAAACAGTGCCACTCGCCTTTCGCAGAGAGGTGATGAGTGGGAGGGATGCACTCTCAGGCGCAGACATACAATGCACACTTTCCAAATGGAATCTAGGGAAGCCTGCCCGTGGTGCCGCTTTTCAGAGGGAGGGTTCTTGTTGGCTTATGTCTCCAGCCATTTATAAGTTGGAAAAGGGATGAAGAAAAAGGCCACTCATCTGGACCTGAAGCTGACCTACTCCCTACCACTCATCTCTTGCCACAGAGCGTATGTGGGGAAGAACAAATGGGTCATGGGGCTCTCGCTTAGCCCAAGAATGCCGAGCTGTTACCATCAGTGGAATGAATGAACCCATTTGGTAAAGGTAGAGGAGCCATTAGTCATATTGGGGGTATGAAAAAAGTTCTTGAAAACAACAGAAGTGCATTTTACTCAGATTGTTTTAATGCCTAAACACTGCAAATACTAGGATTTCTTGTAGTACTTTTCCTTGCGTTGTTTGATTTGATATCTCTAACTGGCCACTCTCATACCTCTCAACCTCGTAGAGCAAGAAATCAGGACAAAGGGTTGGGTGGGTGGCCTAATGGTTAAGGTGTTTGCCTTACAAACATAAGGTAGTGTTTGAGTCTCACAAGGGATAATTGGCTAGGCTTAAAATGGCTCGCAAGGGCAGTTAACCTAGTACTAATCTATGAACCTATGAACCTATGAACCAAAGCTATACACAAAAGTGGAACAAAGGCACAAAAATAGGCGCACTTTTTAAATATTGCTCTTATAACCTTCGAAAGTTGATTAAATAACAGCTTTTTCATTAGCATGAATTTTCTAAAGGGTATGAAGTCTGAAATTCAGATGTCTGTCACTGTTTTCTAACTTCAATCTTAAAATGATTTGACGCTAATTTGCCAGAAAACCACAATTTTATGAAAAACGAACCAAAAAATGAAGCAAAAATCTGTACAGTTGAGAGGTCTGGTGACCCTTACTTATCTGTTCTATCATGGATGGCTTATTATGATAGTTTGTCCATTTAAGTCTTAATAGACCCAATAACACAATACAGGTGAGTTACATTTTAAAAGCAGAGATTTGCCTTTCTTTTTAGAGCATGTATCACAGAAATAGTTCTAGTTATGGATACAAAATAATCACAATAAACTGCATGCATTTAAGCAGCAGTGAACTTAAGTTATGACTGTGTTCTCACTTTATGGTGAATTATACCATGACTGCAGCAAAGATCTAGTTTTATTATGCAAACAATAAGCAAGGACAACCGGGTATGTCATTATACCACAAGGGGGCAGTGACAGAAGGCCACAGACATTCTAATGGACCTGAGTATTTGAAAATCCAGTTACTACCCTCCTTGATGAAAAACACCCCAGCAGAAGACACATGCAAGATATTTTGAAATTTGGGCAAAAGTTTATTTTATTTTCATTTATTTATTTTTGTTATGATGGTGCTTTGCAAGTTCCACAGACTGAGTCACACAGGAGCAGATTAAGAAGATGAAAATTTCAAACACATTTTTCAGATAGAAATGACATGACTATAGATCACAGTGCAATTACTTGTCATTCATTGGCATGCTTTATTGTTTACAGATTATTTTTGGATTTTTTTACCACACTCTCCAGAAATAACTGACACTTTTTTCCAGTTCACTTACTAGTATGGCAAATTCTAAAAAGTTTTGTAAGTGAACTCCCCTTAGAGATTCAAATGAAGATCAGCAGATACAGTGCAGCATTCAGGGATTTGCTCATCTGTGGATTCAATGAAACAGTTACTTTGGCAGCCAAATGAAAGTAGCTCTGTTCGGTTTGTTATTTATACAAAACAGAGAAATTACAGGCTGTGTTTAGAGTTCAAAGTACTAATGCACCTAATTAATAGCTTTTATTTTTAACACATGTTCTCTTGTTGATGTCATTCATTTACACTGTAACATTTCTGACATTTTTAGATAGTCTCCTGGGGCTCATAGGCCCCTTAACAATTGTGTTCTAGTGAGGAGTATTTGCCTTATGGTCACTGACTGACATCTCAATAACTTGGAACATATTGAGCAGTGCATATCCAGTGAGTTCTTTTTTTATATGTTGGTCCACCTTGTCAAGTCATGTGTGAACCATAATTTAGGCTAATAATTACCAGACATCAGGGCAATGAAACATCAGTGTCTGAACTTTTTGAGGGAATTCTGAATTTTAATGTGTTCAGAAAAGCTTGCCTTAGGCACGACTAGGCCTGCAAAAACATATGGAAGTGTTTTAATAGTGATAAATGATTTGGAATCTACAGCGTCCACTGGTGTGCACCCTAGGAAAGAAAATGAAGGCTAACAGGTGTTAAATAAGGAATGATGCTGCATTTTAAAAGCAATCTTAAAATCTTGACACCAGATGCTACTTCTTTCATCCATGCATGCTCTTGCTTGGATATCAGTGCAGTGTTCAAGTGAATGGAAAATAATTCATGGTTTTACATTCTGAAATGAAATCCGAATAGTCCTATTTTGTACTGTATAATGAGACACATAATTTTGCATTTTATTGTCTCAGTGGGGCATTAACTATATGATATATTTGTAACACTTATATGGTTTACAGCTGCATGCTGTAAGTGTACGTCTGTCAGTCTTCATTTTATCGCTTTAGATCAGAAAACGTATTTGATTTTTACTGTCTCAGCGCATTATATCTGTCATAAATTTAATGAGTTAATGCACACATTTATTCTTTGGAGCACAAACATGTGAAGTATTATGAAAGCCCTGCTGGCTGCCTTTTAATTTTCTCTTATCTTGACTACATTTGAAAGTTAGGCTATTATGCCTTTGACTGTTAGGAGTGCTGCTTATATGCTCTTCCTTTTTAGACACAGCTGCTTGTAGCTGTGTCCTGAGAGCTGTATGCCTCTTTTTTGAGTTTTATGTATGGATATTTCTGTGATGTGGGTAATAGTAATTTAAAACTAGGTTTAGGAATGGCTTACTAAATGCTTATTAAATAGAGTTAAGCATGCATTCAGAGCTGTACACAAATATAATAAGCAGAACACAGAAAATATTAATTCTTAAGAACTCAAATCCAAGTAAACAGAAGTAACACCTGATTTACGTAGAATAATGAAGCAGTAATCATATTTTCAGTTCCTGGTGCTGTAATCATTAAAGCTATTGCATGACTATGTACTGCTGCAGCACTAAAAAAATACTCAAAAGCTTTAGAACGTGATCTACTGTGCATGTACAGTACTTTATATATCTGTGTCTAAATTGTATTACAAAAGTTCTGATTTGCATTTTAAAATATACCATTCAAAATGAAGTCAGATTATAAAACTTAAAACCATTTATAGCATTTATATTACCTCTTAAATTGATACATTTGCTTAGAATGAACTCCAGCAATGAAGATTATAGTATCAAAGTATGTGAAAAGAATGAGGTAAATGCTTATTTCATAAATGCTGTTTTTCAGCATAATACTCTTAATTAAGAAAACTCTGCATGTTTTATTTTTTCATGTATTTGTTTTTGTATTTGTTGATGTGTTTGTTTATTTCAAAGTGTATGGAGGCACAAGTCCTTCAAAAACTTTGTTTGGATGTGACATTATAGGGATCATTAGGGGTATAATAATGTAACTCTATGCCAAAAAGTAGGTGCAGGATAAGGGATCTAATGTTGTGTATCATTATCAAACAAGACATCTGCAAGATTGATAATGTATTTAATCTTCAGAAGAATCAAATCTAAACTCTAACAAACTGAGGAAAGGTAACTGTACATAAGGCATAACATTTATGAAAGCAGCAGAACTGGAATGTGAAGCGATACAGTGGCAAAAAAACAAGTGGTTTTATGAAGTAGAAGTAAAGAGCTTGATTGGAGAGGCAAGGGAACATGTTTAAAAAATGGCATGAAACTGAAAGGAAAAGTTAAGAATAGAAAAGAAAAATGGAATATAAAATGAATGCAGTAATTATCATGTAGGGAACAAATCATCAAAAAGAAAGGGTAAAGAGAAAAGATGAAGAAAAGGAAAAATAAATCACATATGAGAAAATGTAAAGCAAGCAGAAACAATGAGCATGGAATTAGTAGACAGAGTAAGAAGAAGAATTTGGATATGAAAGACATTTCTGTGAAGGAATGGGTAATGTGCTGATACTTGGAGAAATCACAACGTCTTGTTAAAGTTCATTGCCTATGGTAGCATTTGCCTGGATATTTGTCAAAGAAATTTGCTGTGCTGTGATATGCTAGTCATACAACATTTAGTATTCCTTGCCAAGCCTTTAACAGCAGGAAACCTGAAATGATATGTGTGTGTAGATATATCTACACACACGCATATATACATCTATCTATATGTATATCTATCTCTCTCTCTCTCTCTCTCTCTATATATATATATATATATATATATATATATATGTATGTGTATGTATGTATGTATGTATGTATATATATATATATATATATATATATATATATATATATATATATATATATATATATATATATATATATATATATATATATATATATAGGGTTATTATACTGTTAATTATACTTGCAAATAGACAAGGATCTTTAACTGATCAGATATCAGATTGCTGGTTATCTACAGATCAAAAGTTTTACATATGTGGGAAAAACCTAGTATAGCCTGCCAAGACAATGCATTAAGTTACAAATCCTTCCTTCTCAGCCCTTAATATTTCACTGGCAGATATTTTTGAGTGTCTACCAACTCCACCTTACAATGCAGGAAGACTTTGTACTACCCCATATCTCTTAACAATAAAGCAAGCAATACGTATAAAAAAATGAAAAAAAAAAAAAAAAAGAGTACACAAAAAATTATTTTACCACAGAAAACGTATGCTTCATACCTCAGCTAGAAAGCCAATAACCTTGAAAATATGTGCCCATGTGTATGTGTATTTTCATCAATGCCCATAACTCTGTCAAAGTTAACATTAAAAACTTAATTTTTCACCCTACCAATTGGGGACCTGCAACACCTGAACTATTACACTGAATTTGTGCAATTCAATTCAAATTGTGCTTTACAAAAAATAATTGCAAAATGATATTTACAAACAGAACTGTATAATGACATATAGTAGCTTTACAAAAAGATTCCTAAAGAAAATTACCCTGAAATTTCATATTAAAATGATACATACTTAAAATATTATATAGCTGTAAAATATTCAGTTAGGTAAGGTGGGTAGAGGAACTATTTTGTATTAACATACATAAACTAGTACGCAGAAAATTGAAACTGCAGGAAAATATGTATCCATATTATATACATTATATATAATACTTTTATATATCTGTGTCTATCCATGTCTATCTATATATATATATATATATATATATATATATATATATATATATATATATATATATACTCAATAAAGCACTTGGGTGTTTGCATGGCACAGATGATACCGCACATGCAGGGAATGAAAGGTATGAGTCTTGATAATATGAGCATATGAAAGGACGAATGTCTTTTATAGAAAAAAGGCATAGACAATAAATGTCTCTTGATTCAGAAGTGTAACAGTGATTAAGGCACCAGCCAGCCCCTTGGTCCTCTAAGTGTGAAAATGTGTATATAATCCGAATCTGGCAGTTCTTGATTTTATCACTGGAAACAGAGTAAAAATACCAGTAAACAAATAGTTAAAATAAACTATATTTAAAATAATTCTCAAAATAAGTAGTTTTCCTGATGAAGTCTTTTAATTTCTACATAAAAATTTCAGGTTCATAGGTGTGAAAATGACATAAGAACTGATCACCTAGGAGATTCGGTACAGTGGCAGATATTCTGTAGTTCTTGCTTCCTCCTATTAGAATGCAGCACTGTTCTATACTCAGTTACAGAAGATGAGTTCATAACATCATGGTGATGTTTATTACAAAAACTTCCTGATCCTTGTGGAGTATAAATATTAATATGATTATTAAGTAGGAATATAGAGGAAAGGAGACGTATAAATCTGAACAGTAAGATATTACTGTTGTTATAATGCTGTAGGATTTCCTACAAGAAAAGACAAGTCTACTATACATGATTGAAATTTCAAAAAGCCGAAACCCATATCGCTGAGATCATATGTTTGACTTTTGAAATTTAGAACATAATAAAAAAAAAAAAAAAAAAAAAAACCTACTTACACATTGCTAGCGGGGGACAAGCCACCCTGCACCCCCTGTGAGGGGGGGAGCTGTGCCTGCCACATCCCCTGCTATTTAACTATACCAACTCCAGATCACAAAACAGTGTGGAAAATGGAAATTTTCCCATTCCTTGCTATAGGGAGCTGTCCGTTCAGAATGTTTGAACTTCCAAAAGTCGATCATATGGTCTCGGCCATATGAAAGTCAGCCTTTTGGAAGTTCGATCATCTGTAGGGGACCCAAAAAGACACCATAAACTTCATATAGGGAATAGCATGAAATCTTGGTTAAACCTAACTATTGGCAAGACGGACCTGATAAAAGAAGGACGATGGTTTTATTATTTCTGCTTTATTTAAGATGGGAACGGTCAACTAATATTCTGATATTAGGTGGACATGTGTTATGCATACATATATATATATATATATATATATATATATATATATATATATTTCTTATGGTCATGACCATAAGATTGAAGTTTTGAAATTTCAAACTGCTTAAATGGAGATCGCCATATAGTGTGCAACGGTATATTTACTGTATTCCTCACTGTAGTGCGATCTCAGAGTTCATATATTCAATTAGCAGGGGGTGTGGGGGCTTCAGGGGAGCTTACCCCCTGCAAAAATATAAAATAAATTTTTTTTTTGTTTTTAGTTTTTCTATTTAAATTTTGAAGTTTCAAAACTTCGATCTTATGGTCTCAACCATAAAAAAGTTGATGTTTTGAAAAGTCAAAATTTAGAAGTAGACCCATATATATATATACAGTGGATATAAAAAGTGTACACACCCCTGTTAAAATGCCAGGTTTTTGTGATATAAAAAAGTGAGAGCACAATAAATCAATTCAAAACTTTTCCCACCTTTGATGTGACCTATAATCTGTACAATTCAATTAAAAAAAAAAAAATCTATTAGGGGAAAAATATAAAAAAATAAGAAATGTATAATATGCTGGTTGCATAAGTGTGCCCACCCTTAAACTAATACTGTGTTATGTGTGCACACCCTTAAACTAATACTTTGTTGAAGCACCTTTTGATTTAATTACAGCATTCAGTCTTCTTGGGTACACACCTGCCATCAATTAAAGAGACTCTGATTAACCCCAAATAAAGTTCAGCTGTTCTCATAGGGTTTTACTGATATTTACTCAGTTGCCTGATACAGCAAAAGCCATGGTTAACAGAGAGCTTACAAGACATCAAAGGAATATCATTGTTGAAAGATGTCAGCCAGGAGAAGGGTACAAAAAATGTCCACAGCATTGGATATACCATGGAACACAGTGAAGGCAGTCATCAAAAAATGGAGAAAATATGGGACAACAGTGACGTTGCAAAGAACTGGATGTTCCTCCAAAATTGATGAAAAGACAAGGTGAAAACTGGTCAGAGAGGCTGGCAAGAGACCTACAGCAACACTGAAGGAGCTGCAGGAATTTCTTGAAAATACTGGTTGTGTACTACATGTGACAACAATCTCCCATATTGTCCATATGTCTGGTCTGTGGGGTAGGGTTGCAAGACGGAAGCCTTTTCTTACACAGAAAAATATCCAGGCCAGGCTAAAATTTGCAAAACAATACATCAAGTCTCCCAAAAACATATGTGAAAATGTGTTATGGTCTGATGAGACCAAGGTTAACTTTTTGGCCACAATTCCAAAAGGTGCATTTGGCGCAAAAACAACACTTTGCATCATCAAAAGAACACCATCCCCACGGTGAAGCATGGTGGTGGCAGTATCATGCTTTGGGGTTGCTTTTCTTCAGATGGAACTGGGGCTTTAGTCAAGGTGGAGGACATTATGAACAGTTCCAAATACCATTCACTTTTGGCCCAAAACCTTCAGGCGTCTGCTAGAAAGCCGAAGAAGATGAATTTCACCTTTCAACGCGTGAATGACCGCAAGCACACATCGAAATCAACGAAAGAATGACTTCACCAGAAGAAAATTAAAGTTTTGGAATAGTCCAGCCAGAGCTCAGACCTAAATCCAATAAAAAAATCTGTGGGGTGACCTGAAGAGGGCTGTGTACAAGAGATGCCCTCACAATCAGACAGATTTGGAATGCTTTTGCAAGGAAGAGTGGGCAAATACTGCCATGTCAAGATGTGCCATGCCGATAGACTCCTACCAAGAAGACTGAATGTTGTAATTAAATCAAAAGGTGCTTCAACAAAGTATTGTTTTGTAACAAAATTGTAGTTTTTTATTATTATTTTTTGTTTTCCCCTTACAGATTTGTTTGTTTTTCAATTGAATTGTACAGGTTATAGGTGACATCAAAGGTGGGAAAAGTTTTGAAATGATTTATTGTGGTCTCACTTTTTTATATCATAAAAACCTGGCATTTTAACAGGGGTGTGTACACTTTTTATATCCACTATATATATATATATATATATATATATATATATATATATATATATATATGTGTGTGTGTGTGTGTGTGTGTGTGTGTGTGTGTGTGTGTATCTGTCTGTCCATATACATACATATATATATATATATATATATATATATATATATATATATATATATATGTGTGTGTGTGTGTGTGTGTGTGTGTGTGTGTGTGTGTGTGTGTGTGTGTGTGTATTCTTGGCAAATTATAATATAGAATACAAAACTTTGGGTAAGCAAGACTTCAACCTATTCTCCATGTTTAGAAATATCTAAGTTATTATATTTAGAACAACAGAAGTATAGTAGTGCTACTGGATAGACCATGGCAAAAACACTTTTTTTGTAACCGTTGACCTTTTCCAATGTTAACTTTACTTTTGCAATGTTTTGTACTACAGTTATAATAATGTTGATTAAATATCATGTATCCTAAATCAAGGATCTCCAGTGGTAATAATTTCTTACATGGGTAAGCAAAAATGCTATTAAATGCAATTTATATTATAATGAATGGCAAAAGTGGGGGAAATTATGATGGAGATACCCAAGTCATTATCAGTATATTAAAAGCCGTAATGTATTCTATATCTTTGTATGTAAGATAATTTTGTAATAAACCATACAAAGAACAAACAGAATGGAAGTTAATTAAAAAAGTAATTATAACAAAAAGCATAATATTTTGTTTACTTACATTTAAAACTACGCAGGAAAATGAAATGTTTCAAATATTCAGCTTAATTCAGCCATGATTAAAATGTTTAAAGTAACACGTGGTTAATAAAGTAAATGAAGCTGATAAAAGATTTTAGCTGAGATTTACAAACATTTAGCACAATGACCAATGTGAATTTTCAAAGGTAGTGGCATCACACAGGTTGTGGACAGTTCAGAGACACAGTATGTTGTACAATGTGAAAAACAGTGTGACATGCAGCACATACAAATGCTAACACAGTGATATTGAAATGAAGTACTAGAAACATATGAAACACACAGAACATGCAAATGATGAGATCAGACATGTTGGAGTGATTCATAAATGTATAAAGCAGACACACTGAGGAGTCTGGTATATAATATGATAGGAAAAGCTATAGCTTTAGCCAAACAACATGTGTCAGCAGTCAGCATCAGAGTTAGTGCCCCCATCACTGTGAATTATGGCCATCCACTCCATAACAGAAGGACCAGAAACACCCTGGCAGTACCTAAGAGAACAGCAATACCAGTTGAACAGGAATACTTTATAAGAGTTTGTTGAATTGTGTGCATATGAGATACATGGAATTCCTATCCCAGTGGACACAGAGGTTTGCATAATGTTAGCCATCTCAGCTACAGGAACCTTTCGGTGACCAACAGGAAACACAATAGATGTATCTCAGGCATCAGCCTTGTATATTCTGCACCGGTTCTTCAGCATCCTGCTGTATCATGTGGAGGAGCACATCTCTACTTCCTTTGGATTACAGAGAAGAGAGCCACAACTATGAAAGCATTTTATAGCATAGCTTGTCTCCCTGAAGTCCTAGGAGGCATAGGCTGCACATTCATTACCATCAATGCCCTGCCTAGTAGACTGAGATATGTCAGTAGGAAGGGCTTCCATTGCTTCATCTGCCAGATGGTCTGTAATGTCTAGAGTATAATTTATAAAGCATCCATGCATCATTCTGGGACTTAACATGATTAATACCAGTGGCACATATCAAACCTATTCTGCTGGTTTGTACAGGGAAGAACTCCCACTAGGACACATGATCAGTATACACTCACTTATGTGGGATACATAGGGCAGTATACAGCTACACCACACAGTCAGAGAGCTGGCCACATGTAATGTTGTGATTCTTGTGTTTTACAGGTAATGCTAGATATCCTTGGAACCACAGATGTGGAACCACAACCACAACCTGCAGGCAGTGACAAAGAATGTGTACAACACTACCCATGCAGAAATATGTAACATCATTAAGCATGTGTATAGACAATGGTAGAGATGCTTCTGCTGTCTGGACACATGGGGGGTGGATAATTCAATTGCCTGGACACATCTAATAAGCACCTGCAGCAAAATGTTTGTGGTGTGTACCTGCATAATATGTCATTAGTAAACAGCTACAGCAGGAAGAAAACATTCCAGCAGGACCCAACATAGGTGTAGTGCCAACTGTGTGCAGTGGTGATACTACATGTAAGCTGTATAGATGTACATTGCATCATAGCACAGTCTCCACAATGTTACTGGTAGCTGCTGTACATGCTTCAGTCACTGACCTGCACATCTGTTGAGTGTACGTCAAGTACTGTGTCCAGAACTGTGATGGATTTGGAGTAATGGCGGTACTATGCAGCTTCCGTGCATCTCCACTATTGTGGATATGCTTATATCAGAGGGAGGGAGAGTCTGAAACTATGTGGGTTGTGGACTCATGAGGAGACTAGGTGGGGTGGTTTCTGTCAGGTGGAGTACCCTGCACTGGAAATGTCATGGCTTCATGGTTTAAGCATGTAACTCCATAGCAGCATGTGCTATTGGTGATGTGGGAGAACCATACCAAAGCAGTGTTGCAGACAGTACCATTGTGTCATGGGATTGTGCAATATGCATGTTGCTGTCATCATCAGCCTCAGGAGGCCTGCTGTTGTTGACTTCGTACATGTGCTGACCTGTTGTGCTGAGTCTTCTACTAGTAGGGCCAGGCATATGCCTGTAATCCCACTCCATTCCATATACGGTGGTAGACAACTGTAGATATAGATATATATATATATATATATATATATATAGAGAGAGAGAGAGAGAGTGTATGAAGACATACATAGTTTAATGTTTGGGTTATTTCAGTTGTAGCCTACAGGCTCTCAAAAGGACAAGTATGCAAAAGGGCCTGAGTGAATCAGTTCCCTCATACATACAGTGCTAGATACCATACAGACATGTACTGGGTAGTGCTAATGTAGTACATTCCCTAATGATACCCAAATGGTTATTGCTATGCCAGTATCCACATCCAAGCCACACTAGGTAATTGGGTCTGCTCCCCTACCTCAAACAACTCCTCCATTTCTGTCAAATGTTTTCCTGTGCTGGCAGACCACTCCTTGTGGAGGACATAACATTAGCAATTTTCTTGTGATTTGTCCCTTTGCACTGAGTATCATATGAGTTACCCTTCACTGTATGTGCTGCAGAGACATATTGCAGCCAGAACTGGATCATGGTCAAATTGGACCCTAGGCAGGATAATGGACCAGCCTCCCCCCACCACCACGGCCGTTTGGGCATGCCATTGTCTCTCTAATGAATTACCATAAACACTGGTTCAAAACTCTCAGTGTGCCATTCCGTTTTTTTCATTACTTTGGAAATGAAGACAGAGATGTGAATTTAAATTTAAAAATTTTAATTTATTTATCCTTTGCTTACTAGGTTAATCCCATCAGGCTAGTAACCTCTTTTAAGGGGAGAACCTTATTGGTATTAATGCTACTAGAGAAAGTTTGGCCAGGGCATCAGGGAAGATCTGTTACTCTTTTAAATAGCTTGCGTGGATGTAAAAGATCTCACAGCATGTCCTATCAGTGCAGGCAGATGTAGTATCAGTTTAATATCTCAGCCAAAGATAACACATTCAGGAGTACAGCATCCCCTTATACTGTACTGCAGTGTCAGCAATCCAACTGCATGACATGGGAGTACAACCTACAGCCTTCTGCTCTAAAGGCAAGTATGGTAGCTGTTGCACTATTAACACTACTTACAGTTTTTATAGCAGAAATGCTAATGGCCATTCACCAAACAAAACAGCTGCACATTAAAAACAGATTTAGCATGAGCAATAGCAAACTTCTCTTCCCTTAAAGCCCCCATCATTGAAAATGCATTGAAGATCACGTTTATTGAAAATGCATTGAAACTCAAATGCACATTCATTTTAATGCATCCAGACAGTGGCAGATTAATGGAACTTTGGCTATTTTCAAACCATTGGCTTTCCATACTTTTTAGGACCATGCATAAATGCAAGTGTTGCTTGATTCACCATCCTGATTTAATATATTTCTTGTTAAATACAACAATGTTTATTAGAGTGCATTCTAAATTTGTAGTTTTGAACATTTTTTCCATTAAGCAGTGAAAAAAAATGTATGAACCAATAAATGACAAAAGTACTCATTTTGAACATTTCAACCAAGTACTAGTTTGTGTCGAGGATTAAGCATCTTGTCATTGTAGCTAAGGTGCCGAGTTTGAGCCTGATAAAGCTAATAACTAAACTTCTCTCTCTAACAAGGGCATTTCGTACAAACATACACACACACACACACACACACACACACACACACACACACACACACACACACACACACACACAGTGCAAATCTTACCTGCAAGTGCTTTGCTGCACTTTGGAAATCAAGTCACCTGCTTAATGGCTGGTGCCTTACACAGCATTCACAGTCCCACTACATCTCATCCACAGCACCATTAACTTACCAAGATGGTGAGTGATGTCTTTCAATTATCCATTCTAGTGAGTAGTGCCAGCATTAGTACCATGGTCTGCAGTGTGCCATCCATACCTGCATTAGCATTGGAGGCACATGCTAGGGAGAGAGTGGTAGTGGGCATCTATTGTCAGCATTTCTTCCCTTTTTTTTGTATTATTTGCTATATCTGTATATTGAGGTGTGCATGCATTCCTTTACCAAAGGGAAGGGGGATGAGAAGAATGTGTCAGGTTATTGGAGGAGGTGGGTGTGGCTCTTTCCAGTAGCATGATGTGTAAACCATGTTTAGATCCCAGTGCATAGCTGCCATTGTATGTGTGCTGTGTGTGTAATAATGTGCCCCTTATTTCTCACATTCTGCAGGTCAGATTATGGTCCAGGCAGTAGGATAGCAATAGTCAACATGGCTTGTGTTGGCAGAAGTGTCTGATTTTAGTTCACTAGAGGTGATCAGGTCTGCCTCTAAACAGGGAAATGGAGGCCAACCTGCCAAAGGTTTGCTGGTTGCTTCTGTGGGCACTTCTCAAGAGAGAAGCAGATGTTTCTCTTCTTCCAGTGACTCATTGGGGACTTCTGTCATCTTCTGGAATTAGTTGGTGAGGATCATGTCATCTGAAGAGTGTGAAAAACTGGATGTCCACCTCAGCACAATGGACTGACTCCATTTACAAGTAATTGAGTTATGCAATCAGGCCCTGACTATCAAGACACAATAAGTGTAGCCTGCTCATAATATCAGTCATGGATGTGAGCAATGATTGTCTATTGCTCTCTGGACTTCTTTGGCATCTAGCCAATGTCCTTGCCCAATCACTATCTAAGTGATCCCTTCCCTACTGCGTCATTACACTTCCCATTATCATAAGCATTCTGAAAAGTGTTGGAATTAATGGTCAGGACAGTATTTCTTCTTTGCCTTTCTTTATATCCTGTACATTAAATCATTCTTCAGCTGTAAACATGTTTACAGGATGAGGATAACCTGGTTATCTGTTTTTAAACTAGTCTAGCTATATATTTTTGGTCATGCTTAATGTAGTCTCTTCCCACTGTGCTTTCTTAAGTTTTTTATTGCTTACCTGCAATTCTGTCAGATTAGAAACATTTTCTTCAGTCTATTCATCTGTATTACAGGGTACAGCCCCTTCACTAAGGATACAGATATAGCTGCATCTTTTTCTCCTATGCATGCCTTCATTAAATGCAACTTATGCCAGTAGCTTTCTTCTGTTTTTCAGTTTGGCCATTCCTTTATTTTAACCTTAGTTACCTCATTATATATATCTGACTAAAACATTTATTTTTTTCCAGTCCTTTGTGGATGTTTTTGATAATTAAGTTTCTATCTTTGTAGGATGAACTAATTGTTGATTTGACAGAGGTATATGCTTATATATATATATATATATATATATATATATATATATATATATATATATAAAATAGATATATATATCTGTGATAATAATACTCCACAACAAGTACAAATAAGACTCTGTCATTGTCCATGTTGGTGTGAATGACCTGAGATGTACCTCCCTGGACTACATGAAAAGAGACATGGAAGAGCTCTCCAATTTTGTAGCCCAGGCAGGTATGACCCTAGCCCTGAGTAGCATTCTGCCATCTCCCCAAATAGCATCACAGTACAAAGACAAAATGATTGACTTCAACAAATGGCTAAGCTTCTGGTGTCATTCTAAGGGGATCCACTATCTGTCTGCTTGGGATGACATGGTCGACAGACCACGATGCTTTGCCACAGATGGCCTGCACCTGTCGCCCCTGGGATTCCAGATACTGGCTAAGGCTCTTGCTGCCCCTATAGTGCCTTTTTTAGGCAAGGTTCAAATAACAAATTCACCACCATAACAGGAACAGGCAAGCAAAAACTGAGGGTAATGCTACTCAATGCAAGAAGTCTAAATCTCAAAATGCACTCACTCGAGGCACTCCTTAAAATGGAGGACATCGATATCTGTGCAGTGACTGAAACCTGGTTCCAGGCTCCAGAGAGCACCCCTGCACTACCAGGCTATAACTCATACCACACCTTTCAGCCATGTAACCTGGACCAAAACACCAAAGGTGGAGGTGTGTCCATATTCATTAAGGATATCCACACCTCCAGGCTAGTTGCTCAGCATAATGCATCCAAGGTTATCCAAGTGCAACTAACTCTGGGCAAAACTGCAATCCAAATTGTAGCTTGCTACAGATCCCCCACCATGCTCCAGGATTCCCACTCCTCTTTTCTTGATGTGCTGGAAAATATTAGGGTTCAATCAAACACCCTAATAATGGGCGACTTCAACTACCCCACAATTAACTGAGAAAACTACTCGTGTACCAACTCCTTAGCTCAACGCTTTCTGGAATTCATAAACTCCAGTGCCCTGGATCAACTTATCCACACCCCCACCAGGGGCAACAATATCCTAGACCTAGTCATTACCACCATGAGTGACCGGTGTTCCACACCCGAATTCAGCTCCTTGTTGGTCCGATCTGACCAAAAGCTAATCACCCTTGACATCCACATCTCACCCCCACACCCCATTAAGGAAACCACGGTAAAAAATTTCTCCAAAGTCAACTTCATGCTTCTTAAGACAGAAGTGGTGAACTTCATGACACCCATGCAGATGGACAATACAGTTACAACTGCTGAATCCTACACAAATGCACTCTATAAGCACTTACACGAGTGCATGGATTGTACTATCCCAAACAGAACCAAGATGCTATCCTCCAAAAAAAGTAAGCCAATCTGGTGGTCCCCTGCATAAACACACTGTACAACAGAAGGAAGAAATTATTGCAGAGAGTAAAATCCCATGATTGGAGGAGCTCCCAGGTCAGCCTCAGTAAGAAGCTAAGATCCCTTATAAGATCCTCCAAAGCTAGCTACAAAAACAAAATCGCCACTAATTCTAAGGACAACCACAAAGCATTCTATAGCTTTGTCAAGAATCTCGATGGCAACACCCAGATCTGCTCTGAGTTACAGCACAAAGGCATGAAAATTACAGAACCAACTGATATTGCCAACATCCTGGCAGATAGATTCACTGCTAACTTTAACCCCCCACCTCCTAAAAGGCCCATATCTATACAGGAAGAATGCAGACACCCTGTAATCACAACTACGCAGGTAAAAGATGCACTCTCTAAAGCCAAAAACACAGCATCCATGGGACTGGACGACATCCCAGGCTGCGTTTTACATGAACTTCAGAACAAACTGGCTCCCCACTTGAGCACCATGTTCAATAATAGCCTCGCATCAGGCTTTGTGCCCACTG